>NW_016107368.1:633008-643814 GCF_001604975.1 Cebus imitator | reverse complement strand
GAACCCAGGAGGCGGAGGTTGCGGTGAGCCGAGATCGCGCCATTGCACTCCAGCCTGGGTAACGAGAGCGAAACTCCGTCTCAAAAAAAAAAAAAAAAATTAGCAAATAGCCCTACATGGCCCTTTGTTGTTATTGCTATGTTGAAAGTCAAAAGATGATGTAAGCCAATGTAGCGAGCTTTGTAGTTTAAGAGTTTAATAGAATTAGAAAGGTTGAATGGACCTCTGGTGGATTCAGTCAGGCACTTGTGGATGCTGCAGAATCATGTGATTTTTTTTCCCCCCTACCAATAATCCACTTCTAAAGTGTCTTCTGAAGCGTTTTAATGTACTGATGATATGAATATATTTTGGTAATGATTATTTAATTCCCTTAGCTCCATGAAATTTTGTGTCTCTGGTTTCAGTAGAATGTAGACAGGCATTTCTCAGAACATATCCCCATTGTCAAATAACGCGTCCTTGTCGTTAAGCAGAGCATGACTGTAATTGATTTTTAGCTTGGGTCTCCAGTCTTCAGTACTTTTAAAGATAATTTTGTTTATTTAGATGATACTAGGTCTTCAGTTAAAATGTATGCTATTTTCATTTAGGAATAAATAAATATGTTTCATTTTCTTTTCATGAGCTAAAGGGTAAGAGTTCCCATAAAATGAAGCCTTTGGGTTTTAAGAACTTTTAAGTTAAAGGGTTAAGGTTTAGAATAATTTAAAATAAGTATTCTAAAAAATATCAATTAAAAATTTTCTCCCAATACATTTAATCAGTTTTTTTGTTGTTGTTTGTTTATTTGTTTGTTTGTTTGATATGGGGTCTTGCTATGTCACCTGGGTTGGTGTGCAGCACCGTGATCTCAGCTCACTGCAACCTCTGCCTCCTGGGTTTAAGCAGTTCTGCCTCAGCTTCCTGAGTAGCTGGGATTACAGGTGCCCACCACCATGCACAGCTAATTTTTGTATTTTTAGCAGAGACAGGGTTTTACCATGTTGGCCAGGATGGTCTCGATCTCCTGATTTCGTGACCCTCCCACCTCGGCTTCCCAAAGTGCTGGAATTACAGGGCTGAGCCACTGCACCTGGTCTTAATCAGTTATTGTTGAGGGCTATGGATAAACATACACAGAATTGACTTTAATACCAAATGTAATAAAGTGATCTGAGTCCTACTTGTTTAAAACTATATATTCTGAGACAGAATTCAGTCAGAGGATTCGGCAGGTAGGATTATCCAGTAATTATTAAATCTAATTGACATAGTCTTTACTTGCAGACAGATAAGCTGTTTGTATACATGTATCTATATGCTATTAACTTTGAACATCAAGAATATATATTTGGGCCAGGCACTTTGGGAGGCCGAGGATCATGAGGTCAGGAGATTGATACCATCCTGGCCAATCTGGTGAAACCCTGTCTCTACTAAAAATGCAAAAATTAGCTGGGTGTGGTGATGTGTGCCCGTAATCCCAGCTACTCTCGAGGCTGAGGCAAGAGAATCGCTTTAACCAGGGAGTCGGAGGTTGCAGTAAGCCAAGATTGTGCCACTGCACTCCAGCCTGGCGACAGGGCCAGACACCATCCCAAAAAAAAAAAAAAGAAAAAGAAAAAGAAAAAAATATATGTTTATATGCATATGTGTATATATCTTTTCAAATGTATAAAGCACTCAACTGTATGCTAACGTATTGTTCCATACTGTTCTAACACATTTTTGTGTTCTTTGGAATAACTAAATATATTTAAAATATTAGTATCTACCAATATTTTGACGTTATTAACACAGTCACTAAATTTTACTCTTCATTTTTGGAGAATGTAAGGTGATTTGTAATCATACATTGATAAAACAAGAGTTTATAAGAATGAACTAAATTTTTTTTTTTTTTTTTGAGACGGAGTTTCGCGCTTGTTACCCAGGCTGGAGTGCAATGGCGCGATCTCAGCTCACCGCAACCTCCACCTCCCGGGTTCAGGCAATTCTCCTGCCCCAGCCTCCTGAGTCGCTGGGATTACAGGCACACGCCACCATGCCCAGCTAATTTTTTGTATTTTTAGTAGAGACGGGGTTTCACCATGTTGACCAGGATGGTCTCGATCTCTTGACCTCGTGATCCACCCGCCTCGGCCTCCCACAGTGCTGGGATTACAGGCTTGAGCCACCGTGCCCGGCTGAACTAAATCTTTTTTTCATCAAGTTATGTGTTTTCTTCTCTAAAGGAATGAACTAAATTGCAGTCAGTTTCAGTTTAGACATGTTGATATTCAGTAAATGCCCAAGTTGATTTGAGCTGAATTTTTCTATAAATTTTCCAAGTGCCTCTTGAATCAAAGCCTTATGTTAAAAATAACTTTAGTTTGAAGAATAGATCATCATTAGCTAATTCTTAAAATTGGCAATTCAATAATGACAATGGAATTCATTGTCATGTAACTTTAGTTGGAATATGAATATACCTCATTTCTTAACAATGCTTGATTACAGAATGATTATCGTACTTGGGTATCTGGATATTATATTCTCCAAAAAAATCATGATAATTACAGTTACAGGGGCAGCAGTGTGTACTTTCGTGATTCTCACAGTCGAAATAAGTTGTTTAGCATGTTGCCCTTATTCTATCCACAAATATGTGTTTTTTCCATATTTTACAAAGGAATGTTTTATAAACTGAGTTTTTATAAGTAGATCAAACTTTATACTCAAATTGTAGTTTTCAGTATCCAGTGTGCTTTTTGGCTACTTCATGCTAATTAGACCAGAAATGATATATAGAGTATTACAAACATGAAGCAGAAAAGAGCTGCCCTCAGGTATGTGAAAAGTAATACTGGTTCAAAATGAAATATATGTATAGTCATGCATTACTCAGTGATGTTTCAGTTAAACACAGATTGCATATACAGTGACCCCAAAAGATTATAATACTGTACTTTTGTGTTTAGATACACAAATACCTACCATTGTGTTACAGTTGCCTACATTATTTAGTACGTAACATGCTGTACAGGTTTGCAGCCTACAAGCGATAAAATATATCATATAGTCTAAGTCTGTAGTTGGCTGTACTAGCTAGTTGGTGTAAGTACACTCTATGATGTTCACACAAGGACAAAATTGCCTAATGATGCATTTCTCAGGATATATCCCCGTCGTCAAATAACGTGTCCTCGTCATTAAGCAAAGCATGACTGTGATTAATTTTTAGCTTTAGTCTCCAGTCTTCAATACTTTTAAAGATTATTTTGTTTTTAGTTGATATTAGGTTTTCAGTTAAAAAGGTTGCTAGTTTTGACTGTTTAGAATAAATACATTGATACTTCATTGACTGAAATGGTTTCTGCAGCAGGTCTAGATCCCATTTTTTAAAAACTTTTTCTATTATTTAATTGCAACATACAGTGTTTACTTTTTCTCTTGGTTTTCATCACCTTTATAATGCTCTAATTTAGACATATGCTGTGGTAGGCACTGTACATTTTAACATTCAAGCCCTTTTTCTCTGACACACTAAAAATCTCTTTCAGAGCAAAGAAAGCAAAGTAGAAAGTTTATCCTCATGTAAATGTGGGTACTTATCAAGTCCATTTATTAGCATGCACATTTAAGATTCTAGGTAGATTTTATCTGAAAATCTTCCTCAACAAGTGTATGTTTGTAACATCTTAATACTGACTTCTTTTCTCCCACTTCCCAAAAGTGGGATATCCCCAAGACTTACTTTCTAGTCTTTCTACCTGGATATTCTTATCTCACCTCAAAGGTAATTCAGTGTGCACAAAATCCAGATCAATTCTTTTCTTGCTAAGAGATTTCTTCTTTAAGCTTTCTATTGTTTCCTGCACCCATGTGCCCAGACATGAAGTAGTCACTCAAGACGTGTCACATATCACATTTTTTTTTTAACCTATGAAATCATCTTGTTAACTGATTCCTCAAAATGACCTTTGTGTTAATGGTTCCTTCGGCCGCTCCACCAACCAGTTTTATATAACCAGATACCTAGATAGATTGATTAATTCCTTCAACAAACATTTATTGAGTGCCTGCCTAGTACTAGGCATTGTGCTAGCGTGTGGCGGGGGTTGGGGGGAATCTAATGAATGGAGGGTCCCAAAGTCCAATGAAGTAGTCAGATAACTAAAGAGACTATCCATGGTAGTTTGCATGGTGAATGCTATGATAAGATAACCACGGGGGGTCTGGAGCTCACAAAGGTGGCATCAGCCACTTAGTTGTCCCTCTTAACTCTAGTATTATAAGCATTCCAACCCATTTCACATTCAGCTTATTTTCCTTAGTCACTGCTTCCTTCATGTTTCTTCTGTGATCAAAAATTGATTGCTCCTTAATTCATCTCCCTTTAGTTTGTCATCTCCCTATCATTTTTCTAACTTTATCTTCCATGCCACCCTAAAGTGAACTTTTTTGCAATTCAGGCTCCTTGTAGTGCCCCAAGAGCATACCATTTTCATTTCCAATATGGTCTTGTATGAATGATTTCTCCTTTTGCCCTCCCATCTGCTTATCGAAACCCTATTTTCTAAGGTTTATCTTAGTTTTTAACCATTGCCTCAAAACCTTTTAAGCTTATTGAGCATCTACTTTTCTTGGCCTTATAAACACTCAGTTTATAATGTAGTACTGACTTACATTGATAGTGTTATTTTTGCCCCTCCAGGGATATTGTGAACTCCTCAGGCCAGACATCTTGTTGTGTGATGCTTTCGTGTACTCCATAGAGCCTAGCATAGTGCTGAGCCCAAAAACTAGTTGTTGAATTTCAGTAGAAGTAAGTAGAGCATTTTTCCCAACATTAAAAGTTGGTGGGCATGAGATGACATTCTTTTGGTCTACTGGGAAAGGGGTGTCTGGCTAAAAGTTAGAAACACTTTTATTTTATATAAAAATGTAAAACTGAAACACAAAAGGAAAAAGAAAATGAATTTGCAGAATTCATTTGTCTTTTCCCTTGGTTAGTTGTCAATGCCTGATGTGCTGTCGGTAATGGAAAAAACAGTTGACATAAAAGGCATGGGTTGAGACTGGCTCTGTCATTTAATATTGGGTTCTGAAAAAAGCCCCAAACCCGAGTTGTAGCTTTCTTCTCTGTAAAATGAAGTTACTATTACTTAAGGTTATGATGAAGGTGAAATTAAGTAGTAGACGTGGAATATTTTGTAAATTTGAATGTAATATGTAAATCTTGGATAGTATTGTGTTCCCATTTGGATGGTAGCTCTGAGTTTGCATTTTACAAAAATAATGGATATCTAGAATCACTGTAATTAATGATCTATTGATAGTAAACTTCTTTGATATTTTCAGATCAGACTGGCTTTCTTGCCTCTCAAGAGGAGACAGACTTTTATCCTAACAAAGTGATCATTGTATTATGATAGAGGACAACTAGGAGGGACACAACCCTGACCTGGGGGTGTCAGGGCATGCTTCCTGGAGGAAGTGACATTCAGACTTGAGGGATGAGTAAAGCTAGCCAGGGGAAGGTATGAGGGAGGGAATAAGGAGATGACAGAGAAGAGTAACTGCACTCTGGGAACCGAAAGAAGCTTCATCTAGATGGCTGAAAGTTGTCATCTGAAATTGATTCATTAATCCTGCTAATCCTTTTGATTTTAATTCTTCATAGAGGTGATTTACCAGCATTCCTTTGTAGTAACAATTGAATAGAATTTATTAACATCTTTTTTCCTTATCTAGTGCAGGTATATTTACTTATTAAAGCCAGAGTGAGAATCTTTTTCCTTAGACATTGGTCCATTTTATTTTGTTCTCTTTTGTTTGCAGTTACTCTATTGCCATCAACTACCTCCTTCGTGTCCTTTTTGTTAACTATTAAGAGAATTAGAAAATTGGTTTTGGAGGGGATTTTGTTTGGTTTTGTCTATACAAACATGGCATAGTTTCAGATGTTTGGAACGGGGTTCATTTGATAATGTTAAGGACCCCTCATTTCTGCTTAATTAAGAATAATGGAGAAGAAAAACTGGTGAAATATTAGGGTTGGGAGTTCTGGAATAGAAAGCACTCAGAATGGCACTTGGCACTACACAGACTCTGAGTAGATGGGGGCTGGACAAATGAATGTACTACATTAGTATAGGCAGAACACATTAAGAGAAAGGAAGATGATGAAAGTAAACATGCGCTGATGATTTAGGAACTAAAGCTTCTAAAGAAAACGGACATCCATGAGGTTGCAGGAGCTTAGAAATGCAGTGTCTTACTAACCATGCTAATTGAGCCTTTGATACTGTATAACTTTATATTCATGTGTCAGAACTTGGTAAAAACCTCAGTAAACTTCATTTAGTTTAGTCCCGTAAACAACAACAAAAAAATTGCTAGTTATTTCTTGTAAACCATGTAAAAGATCTGAGGGATACTTTACAGAAGGATAGGTCAGGCCTTGGAAAAAAGCCTTACCCTCAGGCACTGAGCTAATGGAAGAAAGAACAGGCATTCTCAGTGTTTGGCTTGACTTGTAAAAGTGCCATTCAGAAACTTGTGGGGAACATCTGCTTTTAGCACATCACTAGTTATTGCACTATTTTTCTGCGATAATCAAAAAAAGGCAGTTGAAGGGAAGAGTTAATTGTTACCAGGTTTTTTTATTCCACTAAATAGGATTGGTGTTAGTGTTGGAAATGTACGCTGACTATAACATTTATTTGTTGATTTTTTTTTTTTTTTTTTTTTTGAGACAGAGCCTTGCTCAGTCGCCCAGACTGGAGTGCAATGGCATGATCTTGGCTCACTGCAACCTCCACCTCCTGGGCTGAAGTGATTCTCCTACCTTAGCCCCGCAAGTAGCCGGGACTACAAGTGTGTGCCACCATACCTGGCTAATTTTTGTATTATTTGTAGAGACGGAGTTTCACCATGTTGTTCAGTCTGTCCCGAACTACTGAGTTCAAACAGTACACCTGCTTAGGCCTCCCAAAGAGCTGGGATTACAGGTGTGAGTCACCATGTCCTGGCTGGGGAAGTATTTTTTAAACATTTTATTAGTAGTACTGGGTTTATTTTGAGCTATTTATTTTTTCTCTGCATTTTCTTTTGAACCAACCACAAATTTTGAACGAATCACAAATAGATCAGTGGTAGAGGTTCTCTTATTGTGGAATAGAGTTTTGCTCCTGGTGAAGTATAGAGCTCTAGGTAGCTAGAATAAAAAATACTGTGAATATCTGAGATGTAAAAGATTTTTTGTTATTTTTTAATCTTCTTAAGAAATAATTTGCTGCTGAAACAAAAATAGTAACAATGTGTTGTGTTGTTTCTAACCAATTTAAAAATGTGTAACAACAATCCAAAAAATGATGGGGAAATGGAAATACATATGCAAGGCTCTTAAAATATATGTGTAGTGGGCTAATATCACTTGCAGACTAACTGCAATAAATTAAAAGATGCATTGGAAAACAACAAAACCCAAAGAAGTACAGTTAGTAAGACAATAAAGCAGATAAAATGGAATTATAAGAAATAGTATATAAAGAAGTCAAAAAAGAAAAAGGAAAAAAGTGAACAAAGTGTGATCCTTGAAACAAGGAGATATGTTCTGTGGACCGGTTTTTTGTTGTTGCTGTTGTTGTTTGTTTGTTTAGCTCACTCCCTATTCCTAGAGCTGAGTGTGAAGGTGCACTATATTGCTTTATATCTAAGGATTGGTAGGTATCCTTTTTGGAAGAACTCAATTCAGTCGTGGAAGTCTTTCATTAGTACTCAGGATATCTCTCACTTTCTACAATACTTGTCTGTTTTACGACCCCCACATTCACTCCACACCTATCTCTATCACTTCCTTAGTACTTTAGGTGAAAAAAGGTCAGTGCTTTCACTTTGTCAAATCTAAGATATTTGCCAGTCTAAGATATTGCATAGTAAAGTAGAATGATCTTTGATTTTTTTCAGTGCTGTCTCAACATACTTTTTTTTTTTCCCCCTGAATTCAGAGACATGAAAAATGCTGTAATTGGAAACAACAAGCAGAAAGCCAATCTCATTGTTTTAGGAGCTGTTCCAAGGTATGTTTGCTGTCTCACCCCTTTCTTGTCATTCTTACTAGTTTCTAATGTATTTCTTACTATCAATCATAGAACCCATTTTTTCCTGAATTGTCTATCCAATTCTTAAAATAGATCTTATTTTAAAAAATAAGCATATAAACCATCTCTAAGGAAGAAAAATTATAAAGTAACAGAGAATGGAATAAAAAATGACTGTGTTAATACTTTTTGAAAATTCAGAAAGACCTTTGACCTACAGTAAAAGGTACATAAGAAAGGTACAACAGCCTGATACTTTCTTCTCCATTTCCGTAGCGCATTGGCAGTTTTGTGTGTGAGTAAGTAATTTATAAGACCCTTTTGAATTTAAAGAAAAAAACTCTGCTTAGTTTTTAATCCAGTTTCATTTTAACTTCTGATTTCTACAATTTGCTGTTTTTTAAGTTAACATAGGAAGTTTAGGGAGTTTGATTTCTTCTTTTGATGACCTAGTAAGTTTCCTTTGGGCAGGCGATGACAATTATATAACTTCCTCTTTACTTTTGCTCCTCAGAGCTAAGTTTTCTGTGCAGTTGCTATTACATTTTCATTCAGAATTTTTTATTGTTTTGGTTTTTTCTCCTTATTTTCTAGTCTTGATGAAGAATTAATGGTTTAAATGTCTTTAATGTCACCAACCCCAAATGTATACTTTAGTAACTGTAAAGCTGTCAGCAGCCTTTCTTAGGGGATTTATGTTTGGCGTATAGTGCTTTAGGGAGCATAAGGGTCCTACCTTAGAATATAAGGTAGATGGCCATAAGTGGAAGAAGGTTAGGGTTTGGGGAATATTTGTTTGTCAAGCCAGGCTGGAGTGGAAATGAGAGGATCTCTTCATTTTCCAAATGAGAAAACTGAAGAAAGAAGAAACTCCCTTACTTGAGGAGCTGCACAAGGGCTTTAAAGATTCCCTCTAGGCTCTATCTCTACAAACTCTGTACTTCTGCTCTGGATTCAGAGCAGTAGCATTTCTAGTTTGAATTTAAGATCTGGCAGCACATGGCATTTGATTGAGAGTCTTCATATTTTGGAGACCCAACAGGAAGTGGTAGATGACGTGGACTACATGCTGTTTCTACAGAGACAACTTGTGGACAACTTTCAGATGTACATTTTTGATAAACTCTGAGAATATGACAGTTCTTTTTTTCAAAACCTCTTCTAGATTTTTTTTCCAGATGTTTCTTTCTTTAATTAGCAGATGAGATAAACAAATGACCACTGAATTCATATAAATTCAACCAACCATATTTTTAGTATGTGGACTGCACAGCCTTTTTTGGTCACACTGAGTCTTGTTTAAATTTTTTAGTCTCTTTGTTTATTAAGTTCCATCTTTTTAGATTGTTGTACTTGCTTCAGCAAGAAACCTCAACCACAGAGCTGAAAACTGAATGTGCAGTGGTGTTGGGAAGTCTTGCTATGGGTACTGAAAACAATGTCAAGTCTCTACTGGACTGCCATATTATCCCTGCCTTATTGCAAGGTATGTAGGGAAGCCATTTTTTGCTCAAGTAAGGATAAGAATCAGTTTACAGTACTTTAAATACTGGTTGAGAGGATTAGTCTTAAATTTAGTTTCTGTTAATAGGACTACTGTCCCCAGACCTGAAGTTTATTGAAGCTTGCCTCCGATGCCTGCGCACCATCTTCACCAGTCCTGTCACTCCAGAGGAGCTACTGTATACAGTGAGTTTTAGATATATTTGAGATATTAGTTACATTTCACTAACAACCTACTCCTAATTTGCTTAGCATCTTTAGACTCATCATAACTGTGTTATGTAAAAAAGCCTCAGCCGGGCATGGTGGCTCAGACCTATAATCTCAGTGCTTTGGGAGGCTGAGGTGAGAGGTTTGCTCGAGGCCAGGAGTTCAAGACCAACCAGAGCGACATGACAAGACTCCATCTCTACACGAAAAAAATAAAAATAAAAATAAATTAGCCTGGTGCAATGGTGCATGCCTATAGTCCTAGCTACTCATGAGACTGCAATGGAAGGATTGCTCGAGCCTAGGTGCTTGAGGTTATAGTAAGCTATGAGGTGCCACTGCACCTCAGCCTAGGTGACAAAGCAAGATCCTGTAACTAAAAACAAAAAAAATAATAATAAAAGTCTCTGCCAGGTGTGGTGGCTCACACCTATAATCCTAGGAGTTTGTGAGGTCAAGGTGGATATATTACCTGAGGCCAGGAGTTCGAGACCAGCCTGGCCCACATGGTGAAACTCCGTCTCCATTAAAACTACAAAAATTAACTGCACATGGTGGCACATGTCTGCAACCCTAGCTACTAGGGAGGCTGAGCCATGAAAATCACTTGAACCCAGGAGGCAGACATTGCAGTGATCTGAGATCGCACCATCGCACTCCAGCCTGGGTGACAGTACAGACTCTGACTCTAAATAAATAAATAAAGTCTCAAAAAGTGTTAGAGTTCTTGCTTATTTCCAAATATCAGATGCTCTCAGCTTTGTAAGAAAGTGAAAGATAGTCTCAGACTTTGAGGAATTCACAAGCTATTTTTAAAAAGACCAATTTTTATCCCTCTATACGTAGAACTTAAGAGAAGTTTATTTTATGCTAGATGAACGATAAGGAGTTCAGCTTACTTTAGGTTGAAATCTAGCAGAGTAGGCTTTGCAGAGAAGCTAGAATTTAATCTGGGCTTTGAATAATGGATAAGATTTAGAGAAGTGGAGAGGAAGGCATGAGGCACCGTCCTAAACTCTTCTGG
>NW_016107368.1:630403-632918 GCF_001604975.1 Cebus imitator | reverse complement strand
TTGTTGTTGTTGTTGTTGTTGTTGTTGTTGTTGGGGGGAGATGGTGTCTCTTTTGGTCACCCAGGCTGGAGTGCAATGGTGCAGTCTCGGCTCACTGCAACCTCCACCTCCTGAGTTTGAGCAATTCTCCTGCTTGAGCTTCCTGAGCTTCTCAGCTGGGCCTACTGGCATGCACCACGACGCCCAGCTAATTTTTGTAGTTTTAGTAGAGACAGGGTTTCACCATATTGGCTGGGCTGGTCTCAAATTCCTGACTTCAGATGATCCACCCACCTCAGTCTTGCAAAGTGCTAGGATTACAGGCGTGAGCCACTGTACCTGGCCATTTCTAGCTATTTTTCAATATACAATAGATTACTGTAAATTACAATCACTTTACATGGGGTTAATATTTTTGAAACTCTTTCAGTTCACAGCAAGAAGCATATTTTCCATTGCCTCACTATACATGTGAATTTGTGTGCTTGTGTGTGTATGTAGGTATGTATGTATATGTGAAAGAATCCTGAGACAAGTTTCATGACATAGTTCCACGGATGAAATGCCCTCTGGTTTCTATGCGATCATTTTTCATTCTTCAAAAAAATGGTGGTTGTGATTATCTGAGCCAACATAACAAATCATGTTGTCAAATTGTGCACACAGGAGTCAGAGATCTTATCCAGAATTAGGCTTTGTAAGTATTTCAAGACTATAAGTAATCAAGAGGCATAGGCAAAGCAAGCATGGAGAAGAGACATGTCACATGGCTCCCTAGCCTGTCCTTTCTACATCAGAAACATACTCTGCTGGAACTTAATGATACATAAGGTGGTCAATAGGTGAGATTTATGGGTTACCTCCCATAAGGAGCACCTAAATTATGAAACTTCTTTTATTTTATTTATTTTTGATAGGCAGATTTGCTCTGTCACCCAGGGTGGAGTGCAGTGGCTCAGTCTTGACTCACTGAAATCTCTGCCTCCCAGGTTCAAGTGATTCTCCTGCCTCAGTCTCCTCGGTAGCTGGGATTACAGGTGCGTGCCACCATACCTGGCTAATTTTTTTTGTATTTTTAGTAGAGACAGGGTTTCCCCATATTGGCCAGCCTGGTCTCGAACTCCTGACCTGGTGATCTGCCTGCCTCAGCCTCCCAAACTGCTAGGATTACAGGTGTGAGCTGCTGCATGCAGCCTAACATCTTTATTTTATACCTCATAGTTTTATGTGAGATTCTTCAGGGAGTCATAACCTCATAAATCTGTAGATTGTTTACTACAGTGGTTCTCAGATTTGAGGTTGCACTAGAATTACGTGGAGGTCTTGTCAAACAGGGATTGCTAAACCCCACCTCTGGTTTCTGATCCAGTGAGTTTTGGGTGTGGCCTGAGAATTTGCATTTCTAGCAAATTTTCAATTTCTCTCTTTGAGAACTACTGCTTTATTGTAGACATCCTGCTTAAAGCATTCCATAGAGGACTTAGTAACTATCAGTTTATTGTCCCTGTAGTTCATATGGTAATGTTTGCAAAGAGATTAAGCCAGTCACCTGTCTTATTTACCCTGGAAGTTTCTCACCTACCCTCAATCCTATAATAAGGGGAGAAGTTGATCCTGGCCAACTATTTTAACTCCTTCCACCCCACTCTCTAAACTGATTCATGACCTACTAATGGATCATGGTGCACAATTGGGAAAATTCTGGTCTATGCCAACTGTTCTACATGAGAAAAATTGAGACCCAGGGAGGTTAAATTTAGATAGAGTGTCTAAATTATGAATCATCTCAGTTTTGTGCCTCAGATATTTTATACCTCAGAGACAGTGGAGAATTTGTGAAGAGTTGGATTGGGGAATAACTAGCAGCAGTGTTTCAGTGTAATTAACTGACTTCTATGAGTTGGGGTGTATAGAGGCCAGCTGTTAGAGCAACTCAGGCAGTAGAATAGAGATGGGGCAGGTAGTCCAGTAAGAAGATGGCAGGATTTCTAGCTTGAAATTGTGTTTATTAGATGGGTGCTTTTGGGTAAATTTTGTATTTAATAATTGTTCTTTGCCTTATTTAATCACCTGTAAACTGCAGCTATATAGACACAATTAACAGAAAGGGGGCAGATATGAAGAAATGGGATGGGGGCTATTGTAACTGAGGGAAATTGAGGAATGCAAGAACATTAGAGGAAAGGAACGAGGTGGAAATAGCTTTAGGAGCCTAATAGAGACTTTTTAAACTACCTCTGTGTTTGCTTTTTTATCTTAGCTGCTACGTACTTCACCGTTCTTTGCTCAAAGTATGGTCTGTAGGCCAGTGGCATCAGCCTCATTTGGAAGCTGACTCTTAAGATCTTACCCCAAACCTACAGTATCAAAGTACATTAAGAATATCTCCTGGGAATTTGCATGCACATTCCTTCTTGGGAAGCATAGCTCTTGTGATGTCATTGACTGAGAAGCTTGAGCTAAGTCTCCTTTCTTACCAGCGGTTCCAGCTAGATAACATCTTTCAACTTTTAATTTCTTCTGCATTCTTTTTTTT
>NW_016107368.1:626111-630333 GCF_001604975.1 Cebus imitator | reverse complement strand
TTTTTTTGAGATGGAGTCTTGTTCTGTTGCCAGGCTATAGTACAGTGGCATGATCTCGGCTCACTGCAACCTCCACCTCCCAGGTTCAATCTAGTACCCTGCCTCAGCCTCCTGAGTAGCTGGGACTACAGGCGCGTACCACCATGCCCGGCTAATTTTTGTATTTTTAGTAGAGGCCTTCCAAAGTGATTACAGGCGTGAGCCACTGAACCTGGCCCTTCTGCATTCTTCTGTTGTTTTTTGTTTTTGAGACAGAGTCTCACTCTGTCACCCAGGCTGGAGTGCAGTGGCGTGATCTTACTGCAACCTCTGCCTCTCTAGTTCAAGCGATTCTTGTGTCTCAGCCTCATAAGTAACTGGGATTACAGGTGTGCGCCATGACAGCAGGCTGATTATTGTATTTTTAACGGAGACAGCAATTTGCCATGTTTGCCAGGCTGATCTCAGACTCCTGACCTCTGGTGACCCGCCTGCCTTGGCCTCCCAATGTGCTGGCATTACAGGCATGAGCCACGGCTCTCAACCTGCATTCTAAATAAAAGGAAATTCTTGGAGAGCCTTGCAGCAGAGTGGGTTGATACTTTTCTCTTATTCTGTGCTATTACATAGGTTGTTAAATGTCAGCAATAGGCAGAGAGTGGGCTGTACCTGAGAAGCTGCCAATCATATAAATTGTCTCTGTAATCCCAGCAGTTTGGGAGACCGAGGGGGTTAGATCCATGAGGTCAGGAGTTGGAGACCAGCCTGACCAACATGGTGAAACCCCAGCTCTACTAAAAATACAAAAATTAGCTGGGTGTGGTGGCATGCACCTTTAATCCCAGCTGCTCAGGAGGTTGAGGCAGGAGAATTGCTTGAACCCCGGAGGTGGAGGTTGCAGTGAGCCGAGATTGCGCCACTGCACTTCAGTCTGGGCGATAGAGCAAGACTCCATCTCAAAAAATAAAAAAGTAAATTGTCTCATCTCGTACAGATTGAAAATAGTTAACTACAGTCTTTATGAGAGACTGTTAGTAGTTACTGGTGCTTAACATCTTGAAGATCAAAATTTTCAAATTTTATTTTTATACAATAATTCTTCTTATAAACTATGTACTAGTGTATAACGTACTAGCTACCTCACATTTTGGTTTCAGAACTTATTTCTGTCGTATCTTATTGAAATGATTTTGTTTTATCGTGAGGATGTAGGCTGTTTTTTGAGAGAGTTATTGAGAATTTCCTGTTCTCATATTTTGTTACCAAGGATGAATATTTAAACCCCTTTCTTTGTCGTTGGCCTGGACAGTTTTGATGGGCCATGTTGCTTCTGTTTTGTTCTGTGCGTTAAAGAGACTTGATTTACTGTCATTAAGATAAGAGATTTGACTACCTTCTCGTGGAAATACTTTGTTTCATCAAATGTAGTCATGGCACCTGAGTTCTTGTTGCTGTGTTCTCTTTTCCTAGGATGCCACAGTGATACCACACCTCATGGCACTGCTTAGCAGGTCCCGCTATACCCAGGAGTACATCTGTCAGATCTTCTCACATTGCTGTAAAGTAAGAACCAGAATAAATGTTCTCTATAATACAAAAATCTTATGCCTTTAAGAGATGTACCTTCTTTGTGTACCCTCCCAGAGATAATCTACGCATATGTAAGTAGACCTATGTGTATATATATATTTGGTTTTAAACACAGATGACAGCATATGATACATACTGTTCTGCACCTTAACATTTTCACTTGACATATCTTGAAGGCTGTTCCATATCAGTACATAAGGAGCTCTCCATCATTCTTGTTTTTTAACAGTGCATAGTATTTTAGTGTACAGTTATATAATTTGTTTATCCAGTCCTCTATTGTTGGACATTTAGTTTGTTTCCAGTCTTATTACAATACTGCAACAAATACCTTGTATATAAGGCGTTTTATAAGAAATAAAATTTTTGAGTCAATTTATATATTTGTAATTTTACCACATATTTTTTTATAGCGATTGTACCAGCTTATATTACCAGAAATGCTGTGATCATGACTGTTTTCCCTCACCCTTGTGCCCTATTACTGGAAACTGGTTTAAGTGATCTCATATAAGGAGAAAGGAGAGAGATTCTTCTCATTGTTGAGTGAAGTTTCTCTTTCTTTTCTCTTCAGCCTATGAAGCGCCATTTAGTTTGGTTTATAGATTATATGTTGAATGTATCACTTTTGATAACCTTGGGTAACCAAGGGTGATTACGTATTTGAGATCTTTCTTAATTTCTACACGTCTTCTAACCAAGTAAGTACCTTCCGATGATGCCGTATCATTTATAATGCAAATGCCAAGTAAGGAGCTTTGGGAACTATAGGAAAGAAGGGATAAGGGAAGTGAACACCTGGAAGACATAGGTCTCTGCTGTTTTAGAACAGCTTTCCAAATAAATGAAAGCTAAATCACCTGGTTGTAGGAAAAGTTTCTACATTATAATTTACACATCTGCACTCCCTTCCAAACAAACTCAGCTGATTATCACAGTCTATTCAGTACTATTTAAGATTTTTGTGAAAAAGTTTTGAAGTTTCTCTTCTCGGATTACTTTGACAAAGTGTGGGCCAACTCATAGGAGCAGTGATATCGAGCCATGCCTTAATCTTTTGAGGTGGGGCAAAGAAAGCCTTTAAGAAAATGACAATTTTGTTGCAACTCACTTAAAATGAGCTCAAACCAGCAAGACCTAGAATTTTCCAACAACAAAATGATGTCTTATAGCCAGCCTGGCAAGTTGAGAAAGATACTCCAGAACTGTATGCCTCATTAAAAAATCTTCAGGGGCCAGGTGCGGTGACTCACAATTGTAATCTCAGCACTTTGAGATGCCAAGGTAGGTGGCTCTCTTGAGCCCAGGAGTTTGAGATCAGTCTGCGCAACATGGTGAAACCCTGTATCTACAAAAAATATAAAAGAATTAGCCAGGCTTGGTGGTGTGTGCCTGTAGTCCCAGCTACTCAAGAGATTGGGATGGGAGGATTGATTGAGCCCAGGTGGTTGAGGCTGCAGTGAACTCTCATTGCACCACTGCACTTCAGCCTGAGTCGCAGAACAAGACCCTGTCTCAAAAAATAAAACTGTCGCAAAAAATAAAAATGAAAATAACATCTGTTTCTGAGTGTTCAACAGAGTACAGCATCTACTAGTCATAACCATAGTAATCCCAAAAGGCTACTGAAAACTGGACCTAGAGGAATAACTATGTAATAAATTATTTTAAGCTATGAGAAGTTTGAATAACCCCATTCCTGAAGTTTATCCCATCCCCAAATAGCTTTGAGGATTACTCATCAGAAACTTTTCAACACTTTAGGTATTGCTCATCTGAAACTTCTCAATGCTGTTTTTACTAAAATAATAGAGCACCATTAAATCATTATTTTTTGCTGGAGAGAAATTTAAGCTGAGGATAATAATTAACAGCCACTCTCATACCACTAACAGAATGGAATATGTTACCAGAGAAAGTCACCTTTACTCACCTTTTAATTGGCTAAATTAGCATTTGCCACTTAATTAAATAACCACATTTAATATTCTGAGATGTAGCTAGGCTTCAAGAAAAGTATAGCATTTATCAACCCAGTGATAATAGTAATAGCCTAAAATACAATATTGACGACTTTACTGATACACTGACAAACGTCTTTGAGAACAACTGATCTAATGGTCCATGTATTGTCATTAAATATAAAACCCTTTTATTTCCATGTTGTTCTTTTTTTGCATGTAGGCTAAAAATAAGATTTAAAGTAGAATTTTAAGACTTATTTGCAGGGGCTCATGTTAACCTAAGATTAAATGACAAAACTTAAAATTACTAATTTGCTTAGAATGGTATCAATATTAAATAAATGTACATATATTTATCTGTTCCCTTTGGGGAAGGGAAAAAAAAAAAGGGAGATACCACTAAAACATTTGTGTTGTAATCTAATTACAATTATATCTTTGAAATTTTCTCCCTGATTTATTCATCAAAAAACACCCACTAGAAGTAATATCTGTTGAAATTCTAACTTCTAAACTCTTGCCATTTCTTAAGTATTTACTCAGATTTCTGAGACCTATATTTTGGAGTTTAAGACGATGAGAGCTAGGCTCATGCCCATAATCTCAGTACTTTGGGAGGCCTAAGCGAGAGGATCCCTTAAGCTCAGAAGTTCAAGACCAGCCTTGGCAACATAGTGAGACCCCCCGTG
>NW_016107368.1:584972-625879 GCF_001604975.1 Cebus imitator | reverse complement strand
TTTTGAGACAGAGTCTATCTTCCAGGCTAGAGTGCAGTGGCGCGATCTTGGCTCACTGCAACCTCCATCTCCCAGGTCCAAGCAATTCTCCTGCCTCAAACTCCTGAGTAGCTGGTACTACAGGCGTGCAATGCCATGCCCAGCTAATTTTTATATTTTTTAAAAGTAAAGATAGGATTTCACCGTGTTGGCCAGGCTAGTCTTGAACTCCTGACCTCAAGACATCCACCCACCTCAGCCTCCCAAAATGCAGGGATTACAAGCATGAACCACTGTGCCTGGCCCCTTGCAATTGCTTTTATGCAATCAAGGTATCTTGTCAGCACCAGGAAACAATTATATATAGAGAGAATTGTTGTGTGCTTGATCTTTTCCCCATCCGTATAAATATAACTTAAAAAGGATATTCCATAAATTATTCAGATCTTAGAAAAAAAGTTAAAATCACATGGATATATGTTGAAATGATGTTATTAATAGTAAAAGACTGGAAACAATCTAAATGTCTAACTATAGGGTACTAGTTAAATAAAGTTTAGAACATTCAGATAATAGAATAAGGCCAACAAATAAATGAGAAAACTCTTTATGTACTGATAAGTATGATCTCTGAGATAAATTATAAAGAAGAAAAGGTTTAGAGCAGTGTATATAGTCTTCTACCATTTGTATCAAAATGGGGAAAAGAATGCATTTATGTATCTGCTGGATATGTATAAAATGTATTGGAAAATGTAATCTATTGGGTCACCTCAAAGTGGGAGAACAGATTGGCTGCAGATAGAGGTGGAAAAACAATGAGGTGCAAGAAGCTGAGGCAACAAGTACCCATGCCTACTTAGCTTTTGTTAAGCTCTGCCAGTGTCTGAACTGGGTTGTCAAAATTGTTAAGGAACTCAAAAATCCTTAGTGTGATGATATAAGCTGAAGCTAATTTAGGCTTATCTTCACAATTTAGTAACTAGGTAAGAAAAAAATGGGCTGAATCCTTACAAGACCCTATTTTCCTTGGCTCCCCTACTTCAGTCTTCACCAGTATTTTTATAATGAAGAAGCAGGGACCCCTTTGTTTCAAATGAGACAACGAATGTAAAGTGTTTGGAGCAGTGCCTGGCACATAGCAGGATGTATCCAGTAAGCAGTACCTATAATTACAACTGCAGATGATGCATGGATGAGGTGGGAGGAAAGGGAGGACACTTAAAACCAATGCCCTGAGAATGTCAGTATTTTCAGTTATTGCAAAAACAGGTTTGCACCGTTCTGGATGGATATGTAACAATAACTGTATTACACCATTTTACTTTGGGAATTTATCCTCATAACCTAAGGATTTGCACTGAGACGCAGCTTCAAATAATGTTCAACGAAACGCTGCTTATAACAGTAAAACATTAGAAACTATCTAAAATATATAATGGGGGTTTGCATGAGCAAACTGTAGAATACTATACTGGTATTAAGAATACGAAACTCCAAGTTAGAAAGTATGGAAAAAGAGACAAATTGCTGAATTTTTTAAGGATTCTTTTAATAATATATAAAATATTTGGAGATTGTTACCTATAAAATAGAATATGACTCTTGTGCTCTTCAGAAGTATAAATGCTAATTTTCCCACTTCAAATGATGGATGTTTTGGCTCAAGAAAGAATGAGCATCTTCATAATAGTTGTTACTTGCTTAAATAATGGGGTGGAGAAATTGGTTTGAGAGCTCTTGCTGGACCAATACCTGGTTTCTTCTGGTGAACCCAGACAGATAGCCTACCTTTGTGATATTTTTCTCTTCTGAATAATAATAAACATGAAATATCATTCCTTTGTTAGCTCTAACTGATTTTTCATTAATTGATTGGATAAGGTTGGACATAAAATGAATGAATAAGATTTGTGGCAAATTTGTAGCTTTGCATTAACTTTAGCTTCTGTCACTTTGAAGCTCTTTAGTACATTGATTAGTAGAATACAGAATTGATAAAAACAACAACAACAACAACAAAAAAAACCCTTTGTTTTCCTATCTCTTTACCTTCCTGCTTTCTTAAGAACTGATAGATACTTTTTTTTTTTTTTTTTTTTTTTTTTTTTTTTTTGAGACAGAGTCTCACTCTGTTGCCCAGGCTGGAGTGCAGTGGTGCGATCTTGGCTCACTGCAGCCTCTACCTCCCGGGTTCAAGCAATTCTCCTGCCTCAGCCTCCTGAGTAGCTGGGACTATAGGCGCACACCACCACGCCCAGCTAATTTTTGTATTTTTAGTAGAGACGGGGTTTCACCATGTTGGCCAGGATAGTCTTGATCTCCTGACCTCATGATCTGCCCACCTCAGCCTCCCAAAGTGCTGGGATTACAAGCAGGAGCCACCGTGCCTGGCTGAACCAATACTTTTTTGTTTGTTTGTTTGTTTGTTTTTCACAAATAAGACTTTTTATTTGCCACTATTATAAGTCTGAACTTTAAACAGATTCTTGGACTGGTGGTTTGTATCCATCAGCTCGTTCTTTAGCACCTGTCTCATCCCCAGTGGCTTTTCCAGAACTACTGCCTTCACCATGAAGCTCCATGAGTTTTCCCAATTCAAACTTGGGCTCCTTCAGCATTTTTACTTTTCTAACGAAGACATCATGGAGAGGATAAATAGATTGGCAAGCCTTTTCTATGTCTTTTCCAATGCTGTCTGGAATCAGTTTATTGACCACTTCTTTCAAGTCATTTGCCTGCACCTCTCGGGTCATGATTTCCATCATCTTCTTCCGGATTTGGCGGACCTGTTGGTGCTGAGCATAAGAGGTCTTCCGTATCTGATTGATGGGTTTTTTGGTAAAACCAACACAGAACAGACGAAGCAAGCAACCATCGGTAGTCTTGACATCAACATGAGCTTCAATCATTGTCTGCCATATTTTGACCATGGAGCACATTTTGTCATGGGTAAGATCCATGCCATGGAAGTTAGTCAGGCAGTTTTTGCCCTGAACATCTTCAGTAATTAGCTTGAATTTCCTAAATGCAACTTCATCATTCTGCAAATCAGCAAGACTAACTTCAAACACTCGACCCTTCAGGCCATCAGATGCAATTTTGGTTCCTTGGGTCCTGGTGACTAGCGTCTTTCCAGTATTTCTTATATTGAACATAGTGGGTGCTTTCACATCATACCAATCTTTCTTAGAAAATGGATCAACCACTTTCTTCTTGGCTCCCTTTTTGCCGCCTTTCATAAGGCGCTTATTCTTGCCAACCGCCATGGTGCTGCTCAGAGAGCCAAAAGGGCTTGTTTGTTTTTGAGACGGAGTCTTACTCTGACACCCAGGCTGGAGTGCAGTGGCATGATCTCAGCTCACTGCAAACTCTGCCTTCCGGTTTCGGACTATTCTCCTGCCTCAGCCTCCTGAGTAGCTGGGACTACACGTGTGCGCCACCACATCTGGCTAATTTTTGTATTATTAGTAGAGTCGGGGTTTCAACATACTGACCAAACTGGTCTTGAACTCCTGACCTCGTGATCCACCCGCCTCAGCTTCCCAAAGTGTTGGCATTACAGGCTTGAGCCACTGTGCCCGGCCAAACCAATACTTTTTAAAAAAGAAATCAGATAGAAATATGGAAACAAAAACACATTGTTCACTTCGCATTTACTGAGAGTTGTGTTTCCCACTATAGCATTATCCAGACCTCTCTGATGTGTTAAGGTAGGTTAGTCCGTGGTCCAGTTCCTTTTACAAATCATTTTTAGAGTTCCTCCTGACTAGCTTATCATTTCTAAGTTGTAAGAATGACTCTGCCACTGTTTTCTATGGGCATAGGGCAATAATGTGCACATGAAATGCAGAATTCATCGTGGCTCTATTGCTGTGGTAGTGTTCTATTTAATAATTGCAGAGGACTTGTGACAGTATAGCTTCTGTGCCCACTTCGGTATTTTAGGAAGTGAAGAGGTAGCATTTCTAGAACTGGAATGAGTTAAGATATGGTAGCCCCTTGCAGGACCAAAAACAGTGTCTACCCTGCTTTTTGAAGGTGTTTATTTAAGCAAGAGTAACAGGATTCTGTACTATAGTGAATGTAGTTTTATTGGAATGAATCGTTACTATTCTTAATGTGTTATTGTATTCTCTTTTCTTACAGGGGCCAGATCATCAAACAATTTTATTTAATCATGGTGCAGTTCAGAATATTGCTCACCTACTAACCTCACTGTCCTACAAAGTAAGATGTTAACAATTGTGGCCAGATTTTTATACCTTGTTTGTGATTTCTAGAAAGAGACCCACATATTTTTATTGCTTCTTTGATAATTGTGATCAAAAGTAGTATTTTATAAGTAAAATGTTATAGGCTTTAGAATATTCTTTAAAACAGAAAAAAAACTGCCCTTGCATCTCTATTTTTTTAGTATATGGTTATACCATGAGTTCTTACTAATTTGCACCAATTAAATAGATTTCAAATCTTTTTTGGGTAGGTACCAGTGCCATAATGCCTTGAAGTATAGAAGCAGTGGGTTTCTATATCAAGAAAGACTTTGGATTTTATATTTGAGACCTTTATTTAGCCACAGTGTCTCAGACTTAGCATATACCCACACAAACATCAACATTTAAAATGTGTTATGTTTTGTATTTTGAGTTAAAAAGTAAGGTGTTTTCAGACTTATTTAAATTTACTTTATTGTCTTTTATATATAAAAGTATGCAGGGTCGTAATATAGTACCAGGTGTTGAGTTAAAACCTTGGCCATTCATTGTTGTCCATCTACAAGTTGTAGCCAAAGTTGGGACATAGTCCTTATTGTGTCACATTACAGTTGGGTATTGTAGGAGTTTCTTGCAGAGCAGGGAAGCAGTCATGTTTGTCTTCTGTCCTCTTGCAGTGACTCCCTTCTACTCTTTTAGTCTTTAAATTTATTTCAGGTAGGACCTGCTAATGTGTATGTTTTCCTTAACTCAGCTATCTAGTTTAATCTTGGTAAAGAGCTCATAAGGATAGAAATGGTGAGTGAAGCTAACTTCAAACTAGCTGGAGGCAGGGGAAAGAAACATGTACTGAGAACTACTTCCTCTGTCCTGTGCTATGCAGAGGCTAAACCAGTCAGCCCTTGCACATCAAGAAACAGTTGTTTGGGTGGCTATTTATTGTTCCTTTACTTCACCTCCTTTGGCTTCATTAATTCCCCCAGCTCTTCCATTTCTCCTATCTTTTCTGCACTAGACTTCCTTATTTACTATTATGATTTGAAAAACCTACAGGTTGTGGAAAGGGGACTAGTCTGGTGACATTACTTTCTGCCAAGGTTTGGTATATTGCCAAAGTGCCATTAATATAGTCTGTGTTCCTCCTGTGCACTAATATATACTAGTGCTGCAGAGCATTGCCTAGATGAGGAGCAGGGCATCTTCATACCCCAGCTACCTATCTGGTGAGTGCTTGTCAACCTCATGTTCCACATTAAAACATCATTTGTAGACTCAGGCTTAGAAATGAAGATGAGGTTAGTAAAAGCTGAAAAGAATAAAAAATAACAGATCACTTAGGAGCTTCTGAAAATTGTAAAGCATATTATATATGGTTAAGAGATTGGACCCTTGGTATTGTCCCAAACCAGTAACCTAGTTCTGAGGAATAGTAGCACAATTCATGGGTGTTTTCAAAGTTAGTTTAGTGCATCTCAAATTTATTATAACATTGTTTCCTCTCCTTCTGTTCCCTTTCTCCATCCCATGCATAAGAGTAGTTTATTTATGTATTTATTGCCTTGAAAGTCACTTGGTAATTAATTGATACTAAGTTCTCTTGTTCTTTTTATCTTACCAACTGTATTTTGTACAGTGCTCTTTTAACTTTGGGGATTTATCTGGTTAAATTTAAATTGCTACTTCCTCATTGGTTTTTTTTTTTTCTGTTACTTCAAAATTAATTTTAACTTTTATAATTAATTTTAACTTACTGTACTCTTCAGATATACTGGTGTTATAGTTATTTCTTTGAGGCCTGTTATTATTTTAAGCAGATTTACATAATTTTTTTAGAAGAGTTTAGATTCTGAGACATTAAAATTTGCATTTGCAAAATTAAAATAAACACATTTTTTGTTTGTTTGTTCATTTATTTTTACAGGTTCGAATGCAAGCACTGAAATGTTTCTCAGTTTTAGCTTTTGAAAACCCCCAGGTATCGATGACCCTGGTAAATGGTAGGCTGGATCTTTCAGTGGCACCTACATGATTTAATTGATGAACTTTGTAGATTTAAAGAATTTACTTAATGATTGTTTGTTTTATTTCTAGTTTTGGTTGATGGAGAATTGTTACCACAGATTTTTGTGAAGATGTTACAGAGGGATAAGCCTATTGAGATGCAGCTCACATCAGCAAAATGGTAAAAATCAGGACAATGTGGGAAGAAAGACAGTGTTTATCAATATCTTAGAGTATTTTTGGACAGCCAAATTTGCTTGCTCCCAATCCCCATTTTATTTGGGGAGTTTGAAATTTGAAAGTCATGGAGCTGTTCCACATTTTCTTAAATGGATATGAGTTTTTTAGACTCAGCTTATTACCAGTAGTATGCAAAACAGGAACTCTCGTATAATATCTGAGATGGTCTTCAGAAAATTACTTTATTACATCCTCAAGCTACTGTTCTTGTACTTCAGTTGAAATAATACTGAATTAGATTAGATTAAACCAGCTATACTATGCTAAAGTATTAAGCCAGGTAAATACAAAGATACAGAAATACGGAGTAAGAATTTATTGAAGTTGATAACCAAGGGATGATTTCAGAGAATGTGGCTTCCCCATCTTTCAAGGAAAAAAAAAAACACACACACACAAAATTCTCATAAAATTGTGATGGTTTGTAAGATATTTATGCAAAGTTATTATTATTATTATTATTATTATTTTGAGATGGAGTCTTGCTCTGTTGCCCAGGCTAGAGTGCAGTGGCCCGATCTCAGCTCACTGCAACCTCCACCTCCCAGGTTCAAGCAAGTCTCCTGCCTCAGCCTCCTGAATAGCTGGGATTACAGGTACGCGCTACCACGCCTGGCTAATTTTTGTATTTTTAGTAGAGACAGGGTTTCACCATGTCGGTCAGGCTGGTCTCAAACTCCTGACCTTGTGATCCACCCATCTCGGCCTCCCAAAGTGCTGGGATTACAGGCATCAGCTACTGCACCTGGCCACAAAGTTTTTATTAGCAGAATTTCTGGCTCATATGAGCATTCAGTGCATGTTCTGTAATTATCAATATATGAATGGATGTGTGGAGCACTTGTGTAGGGGCCTATGCTAAGTATTTAAGAAGCTGTGGTTCTAATATTTTGGTGAGAATTTTGAATTTTCATTCAATTATTCATGTATCATAATTGTTTGGTTTTTGTTTATTTGTATTTTTTGTTTGCTTGCTTTTTGTCTTTAAAACTGAGCATTTGCCTCTGTCAGTAAAGTAATATCCTCAAGTAAATGGTTTCAGAAAAACAATATGGTAACAAGCCTCAAGATAATAACAGCTACAAATATTTCAGCCCTCTGCAGTATAAGTAAAATAATTTTACCTATTTGTTTATAACTTTCTGTAGAAGCCAAACATGAGATGTTATTTTTTTCCCTATCTTGCTAAAGGAATGTAATCAGAAGGAAATTTATTAATTTATATATCTGAAGTGCTTAATGTTCAGTGGCTGCCTAGGGAATACAAATTAATTATATTCTTATTCAAAGGCAGTTTATAATTATGATAAGTTATTTTTCCGTAGAACCAAATTATTGACTCATTCCCAAAGCCACTGCTGTTAACCTCTCAATTTTTCATTTCTGATGGGTAGTTGTGTTAGAGGTTAAATGCCTCTTCTGTGACACTTCTACTGCATTTGGAGTTAGAATACTCCAGCTTAACTTCATTTAAACTGAGATAATATGTTAATCTTATGTTTTACTTTGAACATTTTTCCCTTTTTATTATGGAAAATTCTAAAGTATGAAGAATACAACATGGGCCCAACACCTAGCTTCAAAATGTATCCACTCATTAGGTTATTTATTTTTAAAACTATTTGGTAGGTTTCGGTTTTGGTTTGGGTTTTGGTTTTTTAAATATCTGACTTACCATCTGTATTTGTCAGTTATCTTTGACGGTTAAATTAACTGAACATCCTTGTCAAAATCTTCTCCCTCAAGATAAGTGATATTATTTGGTTTTAATTTTTTTAATGAAATCTTAAAGACAAGTAATTTTTCATTTAAAGTTTTAAACCCCAAGCAAAAACTTATTTTCTGCTGTCTTATTCCAGTTTAACTTACATGTGTAGAGCTGGAGCAATTCGGACAGATGATAACTGTATTGTATTAAAGGTAAGCTAGTTAATTATCTTTAAAATGTAAAAATTATTCAGTTATGTGTTAAATATCAGTATCAATACTTATATTTCATTTTACACATTTGTCATTATTGTATGTGTGCATGACATAGAATAATATTAAAAGACCATGCTTTCTTTTCAGTGGATGTCATATAGTTTTTAAAAATTGATTTTAGATGTGTTTTGAAAATCAACATGAAATAATTGTCTTATTGTCACAGCCTTTTCATTTTATGGTAATTAGGAGGATGTGGAAATTGTAAAAATGTGTACAATTCAGGTGAAATAGAAATATATTTCATTCTTGATTGTCATTAAATTTGTATTACAGTTTTAGAGGCAGACAATTTACCACTTTTGCAGAAAAAGACTTTATATCACTCTCATAGCTGATAATCAAAAGACATGCTGAGAGAGAATAAGTAGGTAACACATGAAAACAAGAATTTTCATTGTGATATGTCAAATGCCACTCGAACTTTGAAAAACCTAGAAAAAAGACCAGTCCTAAAAGTCCTAAAACCTGCATTCTGGTTTTAGCACTCCCACCACGGACTGGCTGAACATCCTTTATTCTTTTGATGCCTCGGACTGTGGATTTTGAAAACTAAAACAATAATTCCTGCTCATCTATGCCACAAGGTTATTGTGAGGAAAAAAATGTGTTAAATACATTAAAATGTCTTATTAGCTATAAAAATTAAGTATAAATAAATTGAACATGTCTTTTTAAATATGAGATCTCACATTATCATTGTTCAAAAGGTGATCCCAAGGATAAAAGAGCATGAAGAAAATTAATATTTGCTTTAGTCTTTGGGGAAGAGAATTAATTTAATGAGATCTGAGGACCCCCTAAGTAAACAACTCTCCATAGGGTGCCATGGACTTCCATGACAATTATCTTGGTTTCTTTAATTCTCTAACCTTCCTCTTTTTTGCATTGGCAAAATGTTAATAGATAATTCTTCACGTAGTAGTCATGAGCATTAAATTAAATAATTCATGAATTTATGGTATCAATAAATGTTAGTAACTAGTAATGTTAGGGAAAAAAGAATAGGGCCTTCTCCTTGGAAACCTAGGGTTGAAGTGTAAAGCTTCTACTAGCCTAACAGGAAATCAGTAGTGAACAATAAAGTGCCAAACTCTATGGTAAAGTATATAATAGGAACTTATTGTATGTAAAAGAGCAAAGCACAGTTAGTTACCTGCAGTATTTGAGGAACACTTTCTATAATTGTAACATTTCAGTTCCTACTTCCACATTGTCCTTTCAAGTGAATTCATCAGGCTTAGACATAGTAAACGTCTGGAATATTTTTATCGAGAACCTAACGTAGATAAGTTACCAAAACCAGTGCCAAGATTTTTGAAGGATCTCAGAAGTAAAATTGGACTAGTAGATACCACTGCTAATTCCAGCAAGTTCTTGGAAAAACCGAGCACCTGTGAATGGTACATTTCACTTGCATTATAGTAGAACTGGTGGAATATGAGTAATGGTAAGATCACTGCAGGGGTTTTTTTGTTTGTTTGTTTTTTGAGACGGAGTCTTGCACTGTCACCAAGGCTGTAGTGCAGAGGCGTGATCTTGGCTCACTGCTGTCTCCACCTCCTGGGTTCAAGCAGTTCTCCTGCCTCAGCCTCCTGAGTAGCTAGGACTACAAGTGTGTGCCACCACACTCAGCTAATTTTTTTGTATTTTTAGTAGAGATGGGGTTTCACCATGTTGGCCAGGATGGTGTCAATCTTCTGACCTTGTGATCTGCCCGCCTCGGCCTCCCAAAGTGCTGGGATTATAGGTGTGAGCGACTGCACCCAGCCGATCACTGCAGTTTTAAAGCTGTATTTTGTTTTGGCAACTGTAGATATGAATCTCTAAAACATAAACCATATTACTCACTAATGAAAATATAGCATACTTTTTCTAAGGCAAAATCGTTTGTGATTAAATTGCTGGATCTCTTTTAGGTAAATCAGAAGATAGATGGAGCAGAACCATCACACATGATTTGTTAGGGATTCTTAAATGTCTTTTATAAAGCTGTACAATAAAACTTGTCTTATCGGCCCCAAAAGCCTAATTAGAATTTGTATTAATATACTTTGATGTGTGAATAGAGTTTAGTGTACCAGTGCAAATGATTATTGGTACTGAATTTTGCTTGTTTTTGCATTTTAAAAAATATTTTATTCTCTGGAAGTCAGTAAAGGAAATACTTGATCACAAACATTACTCCTGATAAAAGTTATTGAGTTGATTCAGTCACTATATGCTTAAGCTTTTACCTGTACCAAAAAGCAAATAATCTCACTACCTTTCAGACATTACCTTGTTTGGTTCGAATGTGCAGTAAGGAGAGATTGCTAGAGGAGAGAGTTGAAGGAGCCGAGACACTTGCCTATCTGATTGAACCAGATGTTGAGCTACAGAGAATCGCTAGCATAACGGATCACCTCATTGCTATGCTTGCTGATTATTTCAAGTATCCCAGCTCTGTGAGTGCCATCACTGATATTAAAAGGGTATGTTCTCTTCCTTTTTTAGCAGCTCAAAGGATATTATTTTTATAAAGTTTTTCTTACTGTTCACAATTTTGAACCAATTGATAACTACAGCTCAAAGCCCTTTTAAATAAAGGATCTTTTATCTTTGCTGACGTAGATAATATTGCTTTGTGAGTTTTTGAATCCAAGTTGAATAATGTTTATTGTGAGAAAGTTTTTACTGAGCAGATAAGCAGTAAAGAAAATTGCATCCTGCTGGGCATGGTGGCACGTACCTGTAGTCCCAGCTACTCGGGAGGCTGGGGTGGGTGGGAGGATCAGCCGAGGAGTTCTGGGCTATGTCAATCAGGCGTCCACACTAAGTTCGACATCAATATGGTGACCTCCCGGGAGCAGGGAACCACCAGGTTGCCTAAGGAGGGGTGATCCGGCCCAGGTCGGAAACGCAGCAGGTCAAAACTCCCATGCTGATCAGTAGTGGGATCATGCCTGTGAATAGCCACTGCACTCTAGCCCAGCAGCATAGCAAGACCATGTCTCTTAAAAAAAAAAAGAGAAAATTGCATCCTAACTCCCAACTAAACGTCAAAAGTAGTTGATTCTCCAAGCTAGGTATTGACATAACTTTATAATCTTATTCATGGTCACAGAATCCTCTGTTGTTATATTCTCATTCTTTAGGTCAGGTGTAATCTTTTGTTACAGGAGACGTAAGTTGTCCCGTGTTACTTTTTGCCACAGTCTTTCTGTTTTGTTACTATTCCCTATCTTCTCTTTTTTCCAGTTTCATACTGTGCTTTGGGCCCATATGTGACAGGCTAAAATATCATTTAATCTCAAATATGGGAACATCAGGGACCAAATTGTGCTTTTCCTGAAAACCTAAGTTCCTTAGAATAGGTAGATATTTCTTTTGACTTGTTGCATCCAGCCTGTTTGCCATATCCATTTCTCTAAGCATAGGAGAGGAACATTCTATAAGAGAAAAATTATTCAAGGAAGTCATGGTAGAGAAAGCATTACCTCTTAATTAGTAGCCAGTACTGTTTCATGAATGTAACTATATTTTTCATGCCAGTGGTTCCAATGGTAACTGTTTTCCTTTTGACTTCTCCCTCATGCTTTTGAGTTTCAGAAAGCCTCATCTGGTAGGCAGTTGTTCATTTGGCCTTTAACATTGAAAATAAAGCAAACTATTAAGGGAATATCTTTACTCTGTGTTAAGAAGGGCATAAAATAACCTTCATTGGTATTTCCATTAGTATGTACTCTACCCTCTGGGTATTAATCTTATGTGTCTGCTCTTCTTTCAGTAGTGGTGTTTTTTTCAGTAGAAGTGATGGATTACATACATTTAACCAGTTGCCTTGTCTGTTTTCCTTCTGGTCATTTGTTCACACTGACACTGTATTATTAATACAAAAATACATGAGCAACTTTTAACTACTCCCTCATGAACACTCTGAGTCAACCATCCCAGGAAGGCAAATAAAATGTTTTAATGACCATGAGAGTAAGGAACCATTGTTTTATGAACATGTAGCCTATGCATATGCAAATCATTTAACTAATACGTAGATTATCCCTTCTGTTAGTTTTTCCATTTCATTTGCATCAGAGTAAAACTGTAACAACAATAATCCTTAAAAATGATTTCCTTGGCCAGGCGTGGTAGCTCATGCCTGGAATCCCAGCACTTTGGGAGGCCAAGATGGGTGGATTACAAGGTCAGGAGTTCAAGACCAGCCTGGTCAAGACGGTGAAACTCTGTCTCTACTAAAAATACAAGAATTAGCCGGACATGGTCGCACATGCCTGTAACCCCAGCTACTCGGGAGGCTGAGGCAGAGAACTACTTAAACCGGGAGGTGGAGTTTGCAGTGAGCCAAGATCGTGCCACTGTACTCCATCCTGGGTGACAGAGCGATACACTGTCTCAAAAAAAAAAAAAAAAAAAAAAAAAGACTTCCTTATACCAAACTTGAGTAATAGTTTGTTTTGTCAACTTTATTTTTGATGATGCATTATCCAAAGGTTTCTGACCCCAAAAGTATGGACACTAGACCCATAAAGAGAAAATTTCACATTAATAAATTTGTGATTTTCATGATACATTAGTTCAAGTCAGTATTATCATATCTTAATTTATGACTAGAATGTAGTTAAGACTTTAAGAGCAGATAATTTCAGAACTTACCAAATGAGTGTTCTGTATTAGGAAGTTCTTCCTATAATTCATCAGCGTCTGCTTTGAACAGAAGTTTTGGAACTGTTAAGAATTGCCTCCAGAGAGCCACCCCAAATTATATATATATTTGTAAAATATATATATTGTCTTTTGCTTTTTGTGGAGTTTTTTGTTACCCACATTATATTACCCCACTGGATTTCTCCATCTTCACACACAGTCAGTGACAACTAAAATTCTCATCGTTGATCAAGCTGTACCACTGTTGGTGTTTTCTAGCTAATAATACCAGTTAGCTCTTTAGAAAGTTTCACAAAGGAGTCTCAGAATGTTATGAATAACACCTGCATTACTGGATGAGTGAACCTTTTGAAAGTAACTTTGGGAAAAGTGGTACTCATTTGGATGGTTACATTATTGGTAGACTTTGTATAGTTACTTGATGATAGTCATTGAAAGTATCCTGAAAATAAGCTTCTGTTTTTATTTTACAGTAGTTTGGTGATAGATCAAGTTTATAGAAGAGCTGATAATTAGCCAGTTATGCATGTATAAAGATAGCATTAATTGCTTCATGCTGATAATTTTGATAATATTCTTGAAAGAAAAAAAAAACCATATTCAACATAAATCTCAGGTAACTGTAATACATAGTAATGATTACCATAGTATATGGTTTGTTAAGGGTTTTCACAATGGGTTCCCTGTTTCTAAATGCTTTTAAAATGCCCAAATTAGGCCAGCTCCACTCTTAATGTTTGAGAAAATTAAGGAAAACCTCCTAAAGACATTGTTGCAGTATCACTTAGGCTATATCAGCTGTAGTCTGGGGCTAGAGAAGTCTAGGTGTGCGTTATTTTTGAGGAGAACATTTCAAAGAGCTCCTGCAAGCAAGCATTAGTGCCACTAAAGCTACCATTTAGGAACACTGAATTTTTAGGAGTCAGAGATTCACAATGGTTTTTCATATATCAGTGTCAATTGTAGTGTTCACTTTTAGATAAAAGCATACTGTGTGCATTTTAGGCCACATTGATACAGACACTACAAGGTCTCAGTTCTATGTGAACAGAATCCAAAAATAACTGGGAAATGTAGTTAATGACTGGGAAATTCACTAAAATCTAAAAGTTGTTAACTTTTTTTTTCTTCAACTCAGTTAATGTTATTGAAAGTTTAATTAATGGATTGAGTTGGAACGTATCCTTTTTTCCCCCATAGCTTGATCATGATTTAAAACATGCTCATGAACTCCGCCAGGCTGCATTCAAGCTCTATGCCTCTCTCGGAGCAAATGATGAAGACATCCGGAAGAAGGTGAGTCTGGGAGAGGGGCGTCCCCCAGTCCTGACAGCCAGCAGGCAGGGAGTGACGTCAACCTGAAAGTCGTGGTGAAGAGCACTAACAGTGACTGTTTGAATATAATAAAGCAGAGTGACTAAAGGCATAATTGAAGAATGAATGGGACCCGGATTTGGGGGGTTGTTTGTTTTTAGAACATAGAGTGGCATGGCCGTGCTGGAATGACAAATAACTGGCGTGCTTTTTTTGTGTGTCATTAATATGAATTATTATGTTGCACATTTTTGCATGTGTTCTGATAAAAATCAATTCTAGCACTGTGAAGCTTCAGACACCTTGAAAGTCCTAACATTAGAATTGTAAATGTTATTTATGGAAATACCTTCTAATGCTATTGAGAAATTCAAATCTCTATTGTATATTGTTCTTTGATATGTGGCTTAGTTTTATGTTTTGATTTTTTTTTTTTTTTTGCTACTGTGCAAGTTTAATGTCAATAAAATCTTTGTGGAATGATGATTTTATGTTTAGTGAGTGGTCATCTGAATTTTCCAGCTCCCCAAAAAATGTATGCACTGCTATAGCACCCTTTTGTTACTAAAGCCTAGTTTAACACTGAACTCATGTTCTTGATAAGAATACTTCTAGGTGAGGAGTATAGTGGTAACTAAGCTCTGACCTGGCTCCCTCCACAAACCAAAAAGCTGGAACTTACCACTCAGAAACACGTATAACCTAATAAATTCTACACAAGGCTTTCAGGACCATCAGAGAGTAAAACCACATGTTCTGTCTTGAGGAGCCATAGCAGAAAGAGCAAATTGGTTATTATTTGCTGAATCTCCCCATCTGTGTTATTATTTTAAGGAGCACTGTGAGAGAAATCACAAAGTATTAGAGTTTACCATGATTCAGAGAAGTACTTGAGGCCTGTAGAAAGAGGAGTATGGAACAACCTTACATTTGTTGAAATAACTTGAAAAATGAATCATTTCTTGAAGAAACTGAAGTAATAGCAATAAGATTTGATGTGTGAGTAGCTTTGATTTAAAATCAATGCAAAAAGCACAATAATAAATTGAATGTTTCCATGTGCTTCACTTTAGTTCAGTTAACAAGATGTTTTGACTTGAATGTTTTTAGTACATCCTTATGAATATCATTTTTGATACACCTAAGTTTTCATTTATAAACTTATTTCAAGACAAACATACTAGTGACATGATATATGATTTGTGGATGTTGGCGCTGATGTTCAGTTTAGGTAGGTGGTGTATTGCAAGGGGAGATGATGTTATAACAGTAGATTTAAACATTGTTTAAAAATTGGTCTGTATAACTTAAATACACAGTTATTTGGATTTGGATAGTTATTAGGGGCCATTAGACACAGGCGAAGTATTTTCCCATTCTTACAGCTCTAAAAAGCCATCTCATGGACTGATAGGGAGATAGATAGATGGACTACAATGGGAAATAGGATATCCATTTGTGCTTCTTTGTACTTTTTTGTTAATAAACCATTGTTTTGGAATTAATGACTTAATTTGTGATATCATGTTCTAGAAATACTTGCAACATGACAGTCTAATCAGTAGTCTATTAAAACTTGTATTCATAATGTGTATAATTTCCTGGTAAGGCTAACTACTGATCGTTTCTGTAGAAAGATGACAAATAAAGAAAAAGTTATAATTATTAATCATAGTTTTTTTGTGTGGTAAAGCAAAGATTACTGTGATATTATGTAATGGGGATTATATAGCATTTTTAGGAAGATATTTAATTTCTGGGAAAATTAAGTGTTTGGTTAATTTATAGTTCATAGTAACTACTAAAGAGAGATTGTAAAATGGAAACTATAATTTTGTGATAAAATCTGCTTGAAGACTGGCCATAGGAGTGGAAAATTTTTATTTTCAGTGTATAAAACATGATAAATGTTAACACTTTTCTTTTGAGTGCATTTCTATTTCTTTTTTTGTTGTTGTTGAAATAATTATTTGGATAGATTTTTATTTACTTTCTCCATGAAATATTTATTTCTTGTTTACTTACACTTATGTCTTATGAACTTGATTGTATTTTTTGTGTAGATCCTTAAAGTACAATGTTTATTGTTTGATTTTTTTTTAAATGCAATATTTATGATTGCCAAGATGGAATTTCAGTTAACCAAGTCACTGAGTGGAGAAACTGAGTTAATGAGTGGAGAATCTCTGAAAGAAATTTAAAGGACTGTAGGTCTACTTCCCCCCATCCCTACTTCTCCCCCTCAAAAAGCAGCAAAAAGTTTGTTTCAGAAAAAAAAAAAAAAAGTTCAGTTGGTCTGCCATTTAAATTAAAATTGGGAACATAATTCAATACATTTAGTAAATAATATATATCCTAGTGCCTTGTTGATGGCCACTTAAGGAAAGGAGGCAGAATGAAGTAGAGACAATGAGAGTTATACACAGTGGTAAAGGAGAGGGACACCATCCTCGCTTCATAGAATTGTGTCTCTCTTACTGCTTCTAAAGACTTCTAAAGGTCTGTTGTGTTTTCATTTCTTGATACCTTCTCTTTGAGCCAGACAAAATTAAGCTGGAGATGGAATGTGACCTGTAGATCGGAGATTTACCACCCCTGCTTTGAAGCAGTGTTGGTGTATTCCCACCAAAATAAAACCAACTGTATATATGGCATTCCCTGGAACTTAATAAGCACTCAAGAAATATTTGTTGAATAAATATATAAATGAAAATGCAGAAATCATACACAGAGTGACATTTTCTTTAATTTGTTTGGATCTTTATATATCCTGTGTGGAGCAAAATTGGTATTCTAATTCCAAACTTTGTATCCTTTATTACTCTATGGCATACTTGAAGATTTCTTAATTTATTATGATGTCCTGTCAGCTAGAGTGAAGGAGGGTGGTGCTGGTGGAAAGAGTTCTGCAGGTGAGAGTGAAAAATACTGCCATTGGCTGTGACATGAAGAGGGAGAAGAAGCCCAAGAAAAGATGGAGGATCACTGAGCCTGGCAACAGTTGCGGCTGGCCATGTTAAATTTAGAAGAATTCAAATTACCCGTGATAACTGATCCTGACCCTGGATTTTGGTTAGAGAGAGTAAGTTAGGCATAGGCAAGAATTCAGAGCTTAGAGGAAAAAGGGTCTAGAACACATTAACAGTAACTGCGTGACAGCAATGCCAAGTAAAAATTAGCTCTCACCTCTGCCAAAGGGAAAATCTAGTTTGTAATGATAACCTTTACCACATAGTAATGCTGATTATCAAGCAGAAGTCCAGTTAATGGGACATTAAAAAGGGAAAAAGTTAAGATACGAAGCAAAATAGATCAACAAACTATTTCGAGTACTGGCATCCCTGGTCAGTGATTAAGTCACAAGAGGCAGGAGTGGCAAACAGTCCTTTAATTTTGAGATAGATTATTTTATGACAAATAATTGCTGTTATGAAGACCATCACTTGATTAGGGCCTATTGATCACCAATTAGGTTAGAAGTTAAAAAAGGATTATCTCTTTTTTCCTCTCTTCAAGGAACTAGAACTTGTCAGAAATGTTAGTGAAAATTAAGGAAAATTAGAAGTGAAGTATAAATTAAAATTCAAGGGAATTGTTATACTAACCAGGATGTTGGTCTTAATTTTGATGAAAGTAAACAGATTAGCCCATGTTAAGTACTTATTGTAACCTTCATTCCCTGGGCATCTGACTAATGGAGCCTTCAAAAAAGCTTTCCTCTTAAATTTGAATACTTACATTTTAGCTGGAGATCTGTTTTGAGGAACTAGAATGTAAGCTCCATGAGGGCAGGGTTTATTTGTGTTTTGTTCATTAATGTATTCCCAGCATCTACAACACTGTCTTTGCATAGTTGACACTTAATAAATAATTGATGAATGAATGAATGAAGAAAATGAACACACAGACAAATGGATGAATGAGCCATAGTGCATTATTAAGCACCCATTATCTTATATGCTCCTGTCTTCATTAGGAACTTTCCTAACCTCACTAGCAATTCTGTCTGTGTTTAAGGAAAGGAAATTTGAAATAGAGGAAATATACATCTGGTCATATAGTCAAAGGTTTTATGATTAATATAGAGAAAATGCAGGAAATTCCCATTTTTCAAGAGGCATGCAACCTTGAGGGCTTGTCTTCTACTTGCTTGGCTATAGACCAAAGAAAACATGTTTTATGGTATTGTACTTGCTTCATTTCAAAATAATTTTTACTTTCTTAATTAGAAAATACAGTTTTTGTCTTTCTAAATGTGTGACTTTTAAGAAAGTTTATAGCATTTGCAAGTGTGAATCTAGACCACATTTTCTAAGGATAAAAGTATGATTTGGTTTACAGAATTTACGTTTCAGGAATCAACCTATTAGTAAGGTTATATATACTGATATAAAATATTTTTCCAATTAGTGTCTGATTTTTAAGATCAGTTATTCAAATCTGCATTGACTGATTGAACTACCTACATTGTATAATATTGCCCATTGGGTGGAGGGGAGGAGTTAGACAGGAAGGGGTGAATAAAGATCAACAAGGTATAGCCTTAAAACTCATCAGTTATAATAAAACCTCAGTAAGTCAGAGAAAAGTAAGGAATGACCAGTAAGAATTTGCTGAGGGCTCAGAGAAGTATTTAGAACCAATTAAAATAGACATGTTTATCCATGGAGCTATCCTTGAGTCAATTTGGAATTTAATAGCTCAATTTTTTGTTATTTTAAATGCTTTCTAAATGCTTTTCATTTTACATTTTCAAGAATTGAAAACATGAACTCTTAAGCTTTTGTTTCTTAAAGGAAAAACATTGTCCAATCACAATGGCTTTATATGACATGTGAAGAAAGCCAAGAGTGAAATTTTTAATTTTTTTTTTGAGAAGTATAAGCAGAAGAAAAAAAGGAAAGCAATGAAAAAGAATTTGTCTTCTATCCTTTTTCCTAGCAAAGGAAGTTATAACTGCAGTCATTGTAAATATGTGATTTAATGTACTTAAAATATTTAGCACAGTGTCTACCACATAATAGGTGCTCAATAAATGGAGTGTTTCTTAGAATATCTAAGTAATTCATTGGAAGATTTAAAAAATATATTTTTAAGCATATTAAAAGAAAAGACCAACATTGAAGGTGTAAATAAGAGGTTTGCAATCAAGAAAGTGATTTTATGCTATAAATTTCTAAAACTTTAAATTATTCCAGTAAAAGAAGTTATCTTTTAGAAACATAATCCCTTTCTGGAGAGTATTTTCTGATAACAAGATGTCTTTTTTGTTTGATAATTTTATTTTAAAATTTAAAATACTAATTTTTAAAACTATTATCATAGCATACCCTCCAAAATGTATTAATAATTAGTTAAAATCTTAGATAATAGATGTCTTAAGAAAAGTAAGGAGGCCAAAATCTATTTAACGTTGATCACCTAAGTATTACTGTTCATGGTTGTCATGGATGTCATTTCTTCAGAGTCATTCATATGAAACCATATCCCAAAAGTATATGTTCACATTTCGAACCAATGTAATTTTTTTCTGTATTTTCAATGCTGTAAGATTTTAAAGCGTATTTGTAAATTAGGTCACTCTTTCTTAATATATTCTGCTATCTCTAAAGATTGCTGGCTGGGCATGGTGGCTCACGCCTGTAATCGTAGCACTTTAAGAGGCTTAGGCAGGAGGATTGCTTTAGCTCAGGAGTCAAGACCAGCCTTGGGCAACATGGTGAAACCCCATCTCTACAAAAAAAATACAAAAATTATCCAGGTGTGGTGGCACGCGCCTGTGGTGCCAGCTACTTGGGAGGCTGAGGTGGGAGGTTCACTTGAACCCAGAAGGTTGAGGCTGCAGTGAGCCATGATCACACCGTCACACTGCTGCACCACTGCACTCCAGCCTGGGTGACAGAGTAAGACTTTTGTCTCAAAAAAAAAAAAAAAAATTGGTGAGCATGCATTCACTTTGAACATTTTTATTTATTACTAGTTGATCTTCTGGGTAACAATATAAATGTACTGTGAATTTATATTGTTAAATATTTTGCAAAGCTTAATGATTCTAAATGGTCATTAAAAGACACAGCATCAGAATTTTGTATTTGTCTCTACCATGAAATCAGGCAGATGCAAGGAATTATTTCTAAGCCTTAGCCTGCACATTGAAACAAACACCTTGTACATTTTGAAGGTTTTCCATAGTACCACAGAAGTAGCATCCTTCAGGACTTGGCTCTGCTACTGAATAGCAACAAATTCATTTGGAATTCGTAATTTCTTGCCTCAAACTTTGGTTAAGTTTTTAGTTATCTTCTTAAAGCAAATCCACCAAAGAATTTTATGTGAACCTTGCAACATTCATTCACAATGGTAAGTATTTTTAAAGAAATAACCCTGACAGGGCCAGGTTTTGCCACTTGCCCACAGTATTGAGACCTTTGGCCTTCAACATACTGAAAGAAGCAAACCTGGGAGTGATTATGCTATATACATAATAGAGGTATTTATAATGAATTTTTATTTCATAGTTTCATTAAATGGAGATATAAAATTGAGTGTTATACCATTTGTGGTATGTCCTTTGCTTAAGCCATTGAAAGTATGATGTACAAGTTGGTTGTTTTATTGTTTATTTTCTAGTTAAAAGACAGATGTTATATACACCAAGAAATGGGCTAAAATATCTTTATTAGATCTATAAATCTAAAATTTGTGACTTAGTTGGATTTTCAAGAAGATTATTTCAGGAAATGAATGAAATGTTTGGAATAATTAAATATTTATGGAATAGTAGACCTTGAAAAGATTAGGATTGTGATAAGAATTGGGGATTGTTGCTATACTTTTTTCTATGATTAAAATGCTAGCATAGGGATTGGTAAACTACAACCTGTGGATACTATTACCTGCATTATAATTCTATAGCTTGCAAGATAAAAATGGTTTTTGCATTTTTTGATGATTGGGGAAAAATTAAAAGAAGAATGTTTCCTGACACATATGAAAAGGAAATTAAACTCAAGTTTGTGTCCATAAGGTTATATTGCTGTACGGCCTTGTTGGTTTATGTATTGACTTTGACTGTTTTGTACTACCAAGGCAAGTTGAGTAGCTTGAGTAGTTGTGACAGAATTGTATGGCCCACAAAGTCTAAAATATTTACTGCGTGGCCTGAAAAAGTATGCCCACCCTGTGCTAATACTGCATAGCTAAGTAGAAACTCTCATAAACCATTTTGGTGAAATACCAAACTTCCCATATGCCTGTGTATACTGGCATATAGCAAGAAAGAGGTCCCTGACCAGAAGAGGGAGAAGCCAATTGTCGGACTTTCTGAGGAAAGACATTATCAGTTGTTGACAGTAGACATTGTCACAGGCTACTTTTCTACATACTGATTCCTTGTTGTAATGATTTGGGCATGTTACAGCCCCTAGAAAAATTAGATTAAAACTGTGGCTTTGGGTTATGATTAGAAATTCTATTGGGTTCTGTGTATTGGTTATTAGCAAGGTTGCCTGAATAAGATTTTTCACTATGCTCGAGAGAAAAAAAAAATCTAGTTCAATTATTGAGCAAATATCGATTAAGCCTTTGTTAAATATAAAGTGTTGTGTTAGGATGTCTGGGGCATGCAAAAATCATATAATTCAGATACTTAAGTCATCAGAATCTGAGAAACCATATGCAACAGAAATATAACTACTACCATTTGTTGAGCACTCACAATGTGCTAGACCCCGTGCTAAGCATTAGCACATTCTCTCCCTTAATCCTCATTCCACCCTATGAGATAGTTTTTGCAGATCAGGAAATCAGAAATTTGACCAAGGCCACCCAGCTAGTAAGTGGTAGAGTCTCTGTCTTATCTCAGTCTCTCTGACTCTATAGCCTATGATTTTTTTCTTTTCATAGCCTATGTTTTTAACTGTTACATCACTTTACACATGTTAAGTTAAATACCGTTATCAGACCCAAATTATGACATAAAATGGCAAGAAATTTTACAAAAGAGTATACGATTAGTCTGAAAAGAAAATGCTAAAATTGAGAGAACTTAGTATATAGATTAATAGTTGTCTTAGCTGTTTGCAAAGTATTAGATTCATTTCTCTCACATAGCTTTTGGTACTAAGTGGGTAATGAGATGCTTTAATTCATCTGCTCACTCATATGTAACATTGATGATGTACTTCCTGTGTGCTCAGAATGAAGCAGAAGACTGGCATGTACTTTGTGAATACTTACAATTTAATGTAGTTAGGGAGATGAGACCCTAAATTGCTATATAGTAATTCCAGAGCCTTGTGTATATAAAAGTCTTGTCCACGTTGAAAGCCAGTTTTGCCATGAATAATGCACTCAGATCTGATTAAGATATGACTGTAATTGAAATAGCCTATTATGAATGAGTCTGGAAGATTCCCTCTTTTAATAAAGAAGTTTATTTGGAAGATTTCTCATGTTCTAAAATACTAAAATCAATTGTTCAGAAGTTTTAACCTATAGAAAAGGAGGGACCTCCATATCTATGTTCCTTCTGCATTAATTTTAAATGTTTTTCTAAGGATGCTGTCTCAATATGATTATATTTTGTTCTAGAGAGGAAGTATCCAGAATTATGTATCAAGATACTATTCCAGCATTTTTATTCTGTAGACAGCTTCTTTATAGGAATAGAATTAAACTTCAGGCAACATTTTGAAATCCTTGAATCTGTTAATGGGTTACTCCTTTGTCAGTGGTTGTCACTAGAATGTAAGCTACATAAAGGCAGTACCTGGCATATTGTAGGGGTAATACTTTTATCTTTTGAGTAATTTGTGTGCGCTTTGACCTGAAACTTTAGCCAGCTAACCTTTAGGATAATAAAAGCTGTGAGGTATGTGGCTGTGTATTATACAGAGGAATAGGGGCTGAACAGCCGTTGTGCTGTGCAGTTCCTGGGGCAGTGAATCATTCGTGTCCCCAGGATGGCAAATAGAAGGAGAGAGATGGAAGTCTCAGTTATTTGCATCCTAATTTATAATGGTTTTATTGATTTGTTACAAGTATAATTCAGTGGCTGTTTAGGCTGTATTCTGCCATTAAGCTAATGATTAAACTTCATGAAATTGAACTCATACTAGAGAAATATTTTTTGATAGAAGTATTGATCTAATTTTCTACAGCATAAGTATTTCTGATGTAATATGTTTATACCTTTAATTTTGGGGAAAGGAAAAGTCGACTCAAGAGAAAGCTCCCACTTTTCCACAAAGTATAGAAAAGTTTAGAACGTTCTTCTAATGTTTTTTCTGAACATTTAACATAAACGACTTTTCCAGCTAGTAAAAAAATAAAAAATGTAAATGACCACAGGTATAAATGACAAAAAATCATAAGGCTTAAAATCAAAAATGAAATATAGAAACTTGAGAATGGACCCACAATAAGTACCCCTCTTCTTTATCTTCTGTACCTAAAGGGAAGTGATACAGCTCCCAGCTCCCAGACAGGCAGGCAGGTCTACAGGAGAGGCTAGATGCTGATTTAATTCAGTACCTTTAAGAGAAAGGACCAAAAAGAGGCCCTGCAGACCATCTCTTAGATGGTGGGTTTTTAGGTCTTCAGCTGAGAGAAGATAGACTATTTCCTCCCACCCCATGCCTCCCAAACATAGTTCTGTTGACTCAAGAACACGGTGTTAGAGAAATTTGACAGACATGTGGGACTGGATAGCAATGAAAGAGAGGAGGGAAGAAATACTTGGTCAAATGTTTACTGAGACCCCAAAATATGATATATTCACCAGTGATCTGTTCTAAGAGAAGCTGAACAGCTTTTTCTCATTTAGAAAAGAAGAAAGCCTGGGCGCAGTGGCTCACGCCTGTAATTCCAGCATTTTGGGAGGCCGAGGTGGGTAGATTTGAGGTCAGGAGTTCAAGACCAGCCTGGCCAACATGGTGAAATCCTGTCTCTACTAAAAATACAAAAGTTAGCCAGGTGTGGTGGTGTGCGCCTATAATCCCAGCTACTCAGGAGGCTGAGGTGGGAGAATCGCTCGAACCCAGGAGGCGGAGATTGCAGTGAGCTGAGACCTCACCTGGGTGACAGAGTGAGANAAAAAAAAAAAAAAAAAAAAAAAAAAAGAATGAAAAGAGGAAACAAAACAAAACTGCTTTTTACTTTAAAAATTATTTGCTAGAGGAAAAGGTTCGAAAATCTTACATTGGAGCAGTGGCACAGACTGGGTATGGATGGGAAACCCCCAGTTATTACATAACTGGGTATGGATGGGAAACCCTACAGTTTTTATTCACAACAGATGAATGGAACTTGTGGCTAAGGACAGTAGAATATTGGTTCCATTTGGTTACTATGCTAAAGCTAGGTCCTGATGCTAAAATGGATGGAGGTCAGATGAGTTGAAATCTCAGTGGAACTCTGTGGTTTCTTCCCAGTTTTTCTTGGCTTATCTTTTCACTGGCTAACATCCTCTCTGACCTTTGCCGTTTGTACCCCTAACCAAAGCTGAATCATTGATTTGCCATTTTCTCTCTGGGAGGTCGTGTAAAGTGTATCTTATTTCCCTTCTTGTTTAGTTTATTAATGATGTCCTCTCTTACCAACTATAGTATACTAATCTTTATTGGCTCTAGATGTCAATATATAGTCTGTGGTTTCTACAGCAATGATAACTTTTTATAGTTCTTTTCCTCTTCCCCTGTTTTCAAAGTCAGATCTCAATTTAGTTATTAAGGCTAAGCAAAAAATCTCATTCTTATGACATAGCGAGTAGAAAGGACCTCACAGTGGAAGTAAGAAAACCTGGGGCGTCAGGGAGGTGCTCAGGCTGTTCTGCTGCAGTTTTCCTGAAGAACCTGGACCAGTGGCTTAATCTTTCTGAACTGCAAAGACCTCAGATACAATTTCTGAGACCTCTTCAGTTATTAACATTATTCAACTTAAAAATGAACAGGCACAAATGTGTTTAGTTCTGTCAAATAGTTATGTCCACTGCATTAAGAGGATGGAGTAAGAGAATTGGTTTTCCAGTTGAACTGATTTAGGAGCAAGCACTGCAGCTGCCCTTACTTGATTCATGGAAGACCATGCACTGTTGGAGATTTGGGATTTGGATTTATTTTTTGGTCTTTGGTTTATTTTTGCTTTGCTTTGTTTTAATAAAGGATAAATGGTATGAGGATATACTCAGGAATAATACATATTAGGTGCTCAAGCATTTCCATGATGTATATGGCATCATGTTTTCAAGTATCCTGTGATCATCTTATGAAATCACATGGTCACTTCCTAAAACCTAGGGAAAGACTGGTTTTCCCTTTTAGGGAATGAATCTCTCCCCTGACTCATACTGGTTTTACTCAGTCTACCCAGATAACTGGTTGTACATGCTTATTTCATTCTAGTATCTGCCTTGTTGCCTTATGGCCCTTCTTTTTCTTGCCTAGTCTCTTCGCTATTTCCAAAACTACTATCTTGATGGCGCTGACATGAGATCTTGGGCTTTTAGTGCTCATTTCCTTAAAAAAAAAAAAATTCAAGTGAGGAACAAAACCTCAAATAAAATGATCCTGCTACGAAAGACTCAAGTGTGTGCCCTGGGACTTGTCTCTATTGACACTATGAGACTAAAGCATTGCCATCCACACCCAGCAGATCCAGTCTCTGTTATACATCCTTTTTCCTTGCCAGACCTACTCTCTGACCTTCTTGTGCTGCACCCTGCACCCTGCTTGGCTGCTTAGTCCCTCCTGCTTTAACTAGACTCTGAATTTGATACCTTATCCACTTAGATCTTAAATGGCTACTACTTATGACTTTCAAAGTTTAATTCCAGGTCCTTAGTCTTTCTGGCCAGTTCTGTCTTGTTATTATTCATAATCCATTAAAACTTTCTCTGGAAACTTTCAAAAAAGTCCGTTTGGAATTAGGTTGTATTTGACTGGCTATTGTGCACATTCACATAAGTGATTGATGTTAAGAGAGAGCCCACTTTGCCACCAACTCCCTTGACACTCCCCTGACACTCCCCTCCCCCCCACAACCCTCACACTTTAAATAGTCTGAGAAGTTTGCCAACACCACCAAGAATCTACCTGGTTTCAGTTTCCACATATTTTGCTTGACCTGGTTTCTACACAGTTGAAGCTGAAGTTTTTCTAGTATCTGAAGAAAGTTTCATCCTGGATAAAGCTGGAAGAATAGTTTGTTTTGCTTTTTCAAAGACCATATCTCTCACTCTTTTAGTTCTTCATGTGCTCAGAGGAAAAGATGGTTTATGTCCTGGCCACAGCTAAATTGTGGATCCACTAGAGCTCATAGAGCGCTGGGAAGTTCCCTTGTAGTGAAAGTCCCATTCTTAAGGTGTCGGAGTTCCTGTGTATACCAAAAACCACCACCTTAGTATTATCTGGATTCTGCATTTTCCCCCAAGATCCTCTGGACTGAGTGTTCCTCTTTCCCACCAGTCATGAAAGTCTTGCCAACAACAGGGTGCTCGGATCCTTTTGTAATAGATCCTTATCCACTCCTGCAAGAGTCACAATGCAAGAGACAGTTGCACAAAAGCATGTTATAAAAACTAAAGACACCAGCAGGGAGGTATACAACACCTGGTCCATTGACCTAAAACGGTCAGTTTATGCAACATTTTTTATGTGATTTAATTCTGTAGTTAAGTTTACAGTCCAGGCCCTTAGAAAAGCCTAGAAAGAAATATGGCCTCCTCCACTCCTAGGATTCAATCTACTAAAAGTACCCCTTCTGGCTGTGCACAGTGTCTGTGTAACAGAGGGCACTGTCTCTTTTTTTAGCAGATCCAACCATCTGTGCCACAGGGCATATTTGCTGAGCTATGGCAAGGAGTCTCCAACAAGAACCATGAGGGAGAACAACTTCCAGCTTTACTTGGCATTGCTCTTACATCCTGGAAGGACCTAAGATGCCTTTGCAGGGTGCTAGGACTTGGCACCCTCCATCATATCAAGGCTGTGGAGCATGGTACTGGGGTTGTTAAAAGGCACCATGGAGAACATGTTTTATTGCTCTTGGCTTTCCAACCCTATGTTTGAAAAGCTGTCTGGTGCACTGTTAAACCTTCCTATGGGTCAGAGGGCTGTGGCAGCAGCTACTACCAGCTCCTTCCCTGCTGACCTGCAAACTTTTTCTCTGGACTGGATTCCAAACTTTTTCCTGTCTTGTGATTACATTTTTGTCCTCAGTGTATTCACTATAAGGCCCTTTGGATCCGTATACAGATGGTCTCCATGCCCTCAAGTTTGCAAAACTTTGGTTAGATCATATTGCGCATACCCTTTTGGAATTCAAAGTTTACATTTTAATTTTGTATTATTTTCACTCTCACTACCAGACTCCTATCTTGAAGGAGAAGGTGGACTAGAGATTCAAGTAGTGTGCTTTCTAGAGCTGTAGCAGGGTTACTGAATTCTCTCCATGACAAGTTCTGTTACAAATTTAGGCCTTCTACTGTAGACATCCTGATAGACTATGGTCTAAGAAGGGTCAACTTTTGCCTGAAAGGAAGACACCTCCAGATCGTTTTATGTCCTGACTGGGAAAGTGTTTACCAGCCACCTTATAGCTATACTGTCACCAAAGTATCAGGCACCGTGTACCCCTAGAAACTTTAAAAGAAAGGACTAAGCTACACTCTTAATGTTACAGTGATTGAGCTCTCACGATTTTCCACTGTCCTAGATTGTAAAACTTGTATTCTTGAGAAAGGATGTCTTCCTACCTTCCCTTTGTAGATGCTTGTTTCAGCCTATGGACCTATGGTCCTTGTCATTCCTAAGGTGCTCTTACTACCATGAAATCAAGCACTATAGCACTGAAACACTTAATTGTGCTTGCTTATTCAATACTGTGAGTTTGGTAGAAGCAAGGGCTTTCTCTTCCTCACTATTTTGTCTTTGAGTTGCAAAACCATGCCTGGCACCCCTGGGCACTCATATATTTACTAAATACATAATTATAGAAATGCAAGTAGAAGCTGTGCCATTTGCCTTTGCTTGCCTTCTCCCTGATTTTTAATATTCTGACTAGACCTGAAACATTCTCCAGCCTCTCCTCACCTGCCTTCTTCCCATGTTCCTTCTAAATATGATAGTTTTGCCCAGACTGACTAACATGATCCTTGTTCACCTGCTGATTACAAAGGATTGGAGATAAAATAATCATTGCTCCATCTCCCTATTTTACTGAAGGCCTAGAGAGGTAAAGTCAGTTTCCCAAGATTATACAGCAGATCCACTCCATAGCATTCCATTTCCCCAGCTTCACCCACTAGGCTGGCTACCTACTCATTTTATTTCTGATCATCATCCTATTCCCTCTCCACAGGTTCTTTGATATCCACCTTCCTAACTTTGGGAAGAAGAATAGTCTGGACTTTTACCCATACTAAGCTTGTAGAATGTCCTGTCCGATCTCTTGTGTGGAATTAGGATTTTTCTTGGTGCTACGCAATTTCAGGGATTTGTGACCTATGGCTATACTGAGATATATTTTATTAAATGCCTACATGATTGCTACACTATTCCTGTTCTTTGGTAGATTTACATCTTTAGTTGAATGTAGCCTGGAAACTTTATCTAGAAACCTCTTTTAAGTCTTGGCCACAGCCAGGGCAAGCATCTGGAGCTAATGCTAATAATGTTTCTCAGTTCTTCCTGGAGAGTAACCATGTGTTCAATCCATCCATACTCCTACTGCCACCACATTCTCTGATGATGTAACTAGGTCCAGTACAAGCAGTTGTTTCCTCCAAGTTACTTCTCATTCTTAAGTAAAAATAGTTTCCCAAGCCAGCAGGATTTTTCAGGCATAGGCATCTAGCTCTCCACTGCCTGAAACTTTTGTCCTAGGCTTTTGTTTCCTTCCCATGCTGAAGGTGCTGATTTGGCCTTGTCTGTTTCAAGAACAGTGACTAGTACGTGATTGAAGTAACCCAACCAACCAGTCTTTGATGGTTGCTGTAGCACAGAAGATTAGGTAATTTGGAAAACACACTAACTATGACCCTCAAGGGAATGGTAATAAGGTTCCAACTAGTTTAATGGAATGTGAAAGGTGATGGAATGAATATAAGGTATAGTGCTGAGTAAATTGTTTTGGTTTTGTGTTGTAAGGGAGGAAGAGTTGGAATCAAACTTAGCACAAATGTAGTTCCTGGGTGGCAGGGAGAATGTTAAAATGTCATTAGCAAAAACAGAAAGACACAGGGAACAAGCAGGTTTAGCTAAAACTGGGAGAGTAGGAGGACAAATGCAGTATGGGACTTAATAGATTGGAAGTTCCACTGAACATCCATGTCATATTTATTAGGCAATCAGCATTATGGAGTTAGAGGTCAGGAAAGAACTCTAGGACAGAACTTTAGACTAGAAAATTCCCCATACTGAGTTGGTTTTGAAGTCACAGCATTATTTTATAAGTAGAGTAAGAGATGGAGATGGACAGAGCATTTATTGGATATATGCCCATTTAAAAATGGGAAGCAGGGAGAGGACTAGCTTCAAGAGGTTAAAGTTTGGGCAGTTAACGTCTTTTAAACACAATTGAAATGGGACATAGGGCAGAGTAAAGATGTGAGAATGTTATGGAAAGGTAGTTTTTGGATCAAGGTAGAAGGCCTTTGAGCTTGAAGTACCCAGTCTCAACAAGAGTAAAGAAAATAGCAAAAGTATGGAGACTTTTCATCAGAAGTGGGACGTTGCAACATGTATCCCCAAAATAAAGCAAGGTCCCTACAAAGATGAGGTAGGCACACAGTGGCTGATAGCATGGGGGAAGGCAGGAAGAATTTCAAGTAAGAGGTAGCTACCATAGGGAATATGGACATCTGCAGCGGGTGCTGCTGAGGTCGGATTGCTTACACTGAAAGGACAGTCAGCCATGTGTGGTGATTTTTCTAAGGCTGCAACATCAGCAGTTGGGATCTGGAGCAGGAGTAATGAGTGGTGGGAGGATAGTGAGAAAGTGAATCGGTCCCCTAAGTGGAGTGTCTGAGCAGGACATCCATGCCAGAGGGAAAAGCTGTAAGAGAGTCGAAGGAAGTAGGTAGACTGAGAAAGGGAGGAGTTTAGGGACTAGAGGTGACAATGAGGACCGAGAGTGGTTGTTTATATAAGTAAGAATGGGATTAGGTTTGATCTGGGGTGAGGAGTAGATCAATATATAAAATATTTTTGGAAACTGGTAAAAATTAACATTCCTAACCTACAGCTGAAATGTGGTTCCCTGTTCCTAATAGTTGATATTTTCCCTGATCATTGTTAATTTTAACAATATTTTCTTCTCTTCCTGTTTAGCTGAAACATCCTGAGATTTCCCACTCTCTTGTATTCTTAGGTCAGCCTTCTGAATCCTCTCATTTTAGTCTAGATCAGTGATCTTCAACCTTGGCTGTGTACTGGAGTCACCTGAGGAGATTAAAAAAAAAAAAAATTAGATGCTTAGACCTGACCCTGGATAATCTAATTTAATTGGTCTGCTGTATGGCCTGAACATAAGGATTAAAAAAAAAAAAAAATCTCCCCAGGTAATTCTTCTGCAAGGCCAACCAAGGTTAAGATCTATTGGTCCAGGTATTCTCCCAGGTGAGAGTAATGACTCCCATTAATGAGTTGCCCATATTGGGAACTACCTGGTGAGTACAAGAGGACTACTTTAACCAGGGCTGTTACAAGTGTGTCTGAGCCTATGGACTCAGGAGATCAGGGCATGTATCTCAGCTCTGTGATTATAAGAAAGCTCTGTACTATCCAGAATAATGCCTACAGAAAAGTGAGGGTTAAACTGGGTAATTTGACATGCTTCGCACAATGCTTGACACATAGAAGAACTCAACAAATGTTTTTGTTAATATTTGTGTTGTGATGTCATGAGTACTTTATTCTAATATGAAAAGGCTATTTTTCCAAAGGCCCACACAAGTCAAATTCACTTTCCCTCACACACTATTTATTTTGCATCTAGACATTGCTTAATGAAGGCAAATTGCAGGTTACCTTATTTTTAAGTTGAAACAATAAAGCTTCATGATTATAATGATATAGTGATTATATGTACAGTACTTAGTGCTATAGTGAAAGATGGCAAGGGTTACTTGTCTAAATATGAAACTTAGTTTCAGTCAGTTGGTAAGAAAGTAGCCACAGGGTGGCTCCGTCAGAAGCCCAGATTTGATTTCATGAGGGCTGAGCATGGACTGTGATTTCTTTAAAACCTTACTCTGGAAGGAACCTGCCCAATGAGAGTTCATTTATTTCTTTTACTTTTTCTCAAGATTGTTTATCCAACACCTCTGCAATATTGATACCATTTAATTTTTGTTTTAAATGTCTTTAAAAATAAACAAACATAACTTGCCCCCTTACGCCTGTCATTCAGCCTGGCAGGTCCTTAGTGGGCTAGACCTACCTTTCTGATGAGCTGCCTGCCCCCACCGCAAGATGATTGTTCGAGAGGTAAAAACTTGCCAAAAACAACATTAAACTTTTAATGGATGTTAACATACTTGCATTTACAAGCAGTGAAGTTTGTCACCTTCATGTTGTTATTTATGCAGCATTAACCTTTTTCTCCAGATCATTGAGACTGAAAATATGATGGACCGAATTGTGACTGGCTTGTCTGAGTCTAGTGTCAAGGTGCGGTTAGCTGCCGTCAGGTATGAGCTTTAAATGGTCTGAATAAAAACCTTTTGCCATGTTAACCTGTTTCCTTTCTGGTCCTTCACTGAGTAAACACAGACTACAAATGTTCCTCAAAAAAATGCGCTCAGGTGAATTCATAGAGTGTATACCATTGTCTTAACAGAGAGCCTAGCCTCCAAACCCCATGAAGTGATCTGATGTAGTTCGCTTAACAATATAGACATGCTTGAAGTGTACATTAGTCATTGTGAAATGCCAACGAGTTTGTTTGAAAAGTAAGAGTTTTGGTTTCTTATGAAGCTAATTTTGATTATTCTTTGTAGATGTTTGCACAGTTTATCCAGATCTGTGCAGCAGCTTCGAACCAGTTTCCAGGATCATGCTGTGTGGAAACCTTTAATGAAGGTAAGAAGAAAGGATCAGTCAGTAACAGCCATACTCGCAAAGCCTAGAGTGAGCTGAGCCAGTTAACAGTACTCCCTAGTCAAGGAGTAGGTCTGATTTTTGTGCAGAGTATTTTGAACACTTATCTTCTTAAATCTGATGTTCTGAGTGTCTACAAATGCTTCATGTATGAAGCGGAACTACAGGCCAGATTTTCTTTTATTAACTAAGCTTTAGTTACTCACCTGATCTCCCTGTTTGTTTAATATTACACCTTAACCTTATATCCAGAATTATCCTAGTAATTTTTAGTTCTGAAAAGCAAAGGAATCTGCCATTTACAGAGATAATGTGTTGTTCTTAGTCTTTTAGCAATCCTTGGATTTTTTTTTTATTTTAATAGGCACAGGATCTCACACTGTCACACAGGCTGGAGTGCAGTGGCTCAATCACGGCTCACTGCAGCCTTGGGTCACCCCCGCCAACCCAAGTGAGTCTCCCATCTCAGCCTCCCAAGTAGCTGGGACTACAGGCATGTGCCACTATACCTGGCTAATTTTTCTGATTTTTTAAAGTAGAGACAAGGTCTCACTAAGTTGCCCAGGCTTGTCTTGAACTCCTGAGCTCAAGTGATCTTCCTGCCTTGGCCTCCCGAAGTGCTAGTTGGCCCCTGGATATTTTTTAGCATCTTTGATGTTAGGTCTCTACAAGCCTCTTTTGTCCACCCCAAAAAGGTTCGGGGCAAATAAATCTGAATCAAGACTTAGAGCATGCATCAAGTGGCTGCTAATAATGTTATCCCCCTGATATATTACAAAACCATAGGTCTACTTTGGTCTTTGGTCTATCATTTTTTTTCTTAAGTGATCATATACTTGCATTTAGTCAGCCTGATTTTTTAGAGTTTTGTTTTGTTTTTGCATACCTAGTATGTACTAAGCAAAGCCTTCAGGTACAGTGAGCCTACCAAAAGCATTTTACCACAGATCTGTTACTCTTGGCTTAAAGCTTCAGGTTTAGGGGGCAGGGGCATCACTGTGGCAGAAATAGGCTGGCCTGGCATGGCACGGTGGCTCACGCCTATAATCCCAGCACTTTAGTAGGCTGAGGCAGGTGGATCATGAGATCAAGAGATCGAGGCCATCCTGACCAACATGGTGAAACGCTGTCTGTACTAAAAATACAAAAATAGCTGGGTATGGTGGTACGCACCTGTAATCCCAGCTACTCGGGAGGCAGAGGCAGGAGAATAGCTTGAACCTGGGATGCGGAGGTTGCAGAGAGCCAAGATCATGCCACTGCACTCCAGCCTGGCGACAGAGTGAGACTCCATCTCAAAAAAAAAAGAAGGAACTAGGCAAGAGACTATTCAGATGGGAAAAATATAAAGTGGGCTTTGAAAGCAAGAGGAAAACAGGAGGATTTTTCCAGGGAGCAGAATAGCATGAGGAGAAACATTATGTATGGCATGTGTAGGGAACAGCAAGGATGCCTTTATGACTGTAGTAGAGGAGTGGGATATAATGAGATATAACAGTGGGCAGGTAAGGACAAAGTGGAAGAGTCCGACCAATGCCGTGGCCTTGGGAGTTGACATACTGCGTGGTTCTTCCATTGAGGAGGCTCATCTAATGACAGAGTGTATGATTTATGTGTTGAGGTCCTGGAATAAAGCAGTAGGAATGGCTTAGGAAAGACCATGTGAACCCTGGAGATACTTCAGTGGAAGAAATGATAGATTGGGTATATGATTCACTACTGAGGAGCTGTCAGGGGACTACAAGAGTTTTCCAGTCTAAACAAGTGTCACAATATGGTCTTATGAGGCCTATCAGAACAGCATCTTTCTTTAACTTCTTTTCAGTGGGCATGCCTAAGCAGCATGTAACATTGAACTTGACTCTTTTTTTTTTTTTTTTGAGATGGAGTTTCGCTCTTGTTACCCAGGCTGGAGTGCAATGGCGCAATCTCAGCTCACCGCAACCTCCGCCTCCTGGGTTCAGGCAATTCTCCTGCCTCAGCCTCCTGAGTAGCTGGGATTACAGGCACGCGCCACCATGCCCAGCTAATTTTCTGTATTTTCAGTAGAGACGGGGTTTCACCGTGTTGACCAGGATGGCCTCGATCTCTTGACCTCGTGATCCACCTGCCTCACCTCCCAAAGTGCTGGGATTACAGGCGTGAGCCACCGCGCCCGGCTGACTCATTTTTATCCATTGGCACAACTTCCTGAGTTTCACTCTTTTCCATCCTATTAGACATATGTCATCTCTTCTGAATATTCCTCGTTCTCTGATACCCTTTTGCTTCCTGAACCTCATTAAGAGCCCCAAATCTCAGAATGGTTATTTACCTACACCGTACTCTCCAACTATAATATCAGTACCTTTCTATGCTTGGAACACACTTGCCTATGGAGTATGCCAGCTCTCACCAGCAGTAGTTTATTTCAGGTCCACCATCCTTTATCCAAAACTGTTGGGGCCAGATTTAACATTTCTGGATTTTTTAAGGCTCTCCTCACTTAAGTGGTGTTTTCTTTTACTGTTCCCACTCTTTATTATTTTTATATTGCACCTTTTTCATAGCAGCTTGATCTTGATTTATTGATTGTTAATTCAAGATTTTTTAAGTGCTCTTCTGCTTCCCCAATTAACTACCTTTTCATCCAGGGCCATTTTCCCTGCTTGCTCAGCTCAGTAGCCCTCTATCATACAAATTAGAAATGGAATAATGTGGTTTCCCTTTAGTTCTTTCTGGGAAAAGGTCTGGTGAGCATTCTAGAAGGGTTTTGTGTACTTGGGCACATGTGGGTATAATTACTCTCAAACTGCAATTTTGTCCTGTGTTTAAACTATAGTATTAAAATCTTGGAAGTAAACAAATGATTTACTTCAGATACTTTTTAGTCTCTAGTCCAGAGGCTGTTTGCATATCTGTTGATTTTTCCCATTTGCTTTTCCACATTTTTAACTGTTGGTTAACAAACTGCAAGAAAGTAGGCATTGGATTTTAATTTAAAAAATTATTTGTGACTGTTTTTTGTTCCTATTTTGGTGAAATTGTTTGGTCAGTATTAGATGTCAGCTTCTGAATTTCACATGTCATACCTTACACTGCACCAGGTAAGTGGTTTTTAAATTTATAGGATCTCTTCTGCTTTAGTTTATCATTAGATGTTATCTAATGTGAATGTTACCTAATAAAACTTGATAAAAACAAATTAATTTCTATAAACAATGAACATTTTCAAAAATGAATTATGTCAACCAAAGCAACTTTTTAAAGACTTGATAGGCACCGACTTATTTCAACCAGTGTTTCTAAGTAGTATAGTTTTAGAAAATGATTATTGCTCGCACCCATTTTGTGCAGTGCCATTGGGTTGCTACAGGCCAGTATAAATTAGACCATAGATACAGATTATTTCTTCAGGAACTGTAACTGTTATTAGAAGGGGAGATTGGCATAATTGTGCAAATAATTTGAATAGATTGCCAGGCACGGTGGCTCACGCCTGTAATTCAAGCTCTTTGGGAGGCTGAGGTGGGTGGATCACGAGGTTAGGAGATCGAGACCATCCTGGCCAATGTGGTGAAACCCCGTCTCTACTAAAAATACAAAAAATTAGCCGGGTGTGGTGGTGCATGCCTGTAGTCCAAGCTACTCAGGAGGCTGAGGCAGGAGAATTGCTTGAAACCAGAAAACGGAAGTTGCAGTGAGCCAGGATCGTGCCACTGCACTCCAGCCTGGCAATAGAGCAAGACTCTGTCTTTAAAAAAAAAAAAAAAAAAAAAAAAGAATTTGAATAGATTGACGGTTGTGAGGATCCTAAGAGAGGTCACAAACCATGGCAATGGGACCCCAGAGGAGGACAGAATGACTTCTGACTGAAAGGGCTAAGATGACTTTAAAGCTTGGGTGGGATGTACCTAAGAGATAGAGGAAGGGCAAGGCAAGGAAAGGGTGAATAGGGCCTTAGGGAGGTTGTGACAGACACAGAGCTCGGCATGCGTAGTATATGGGATTTAATTTGATCTTTATCAATGAACAGTCCACAGGAGAGTTAAAACACAATATCTTAGGCAAGCTGCCTCTACTTTATAATTTATGCTTATTCTTAACTTGAGAACTTCAGACTTGGTTTAGCCAAGGAAAGCAGATAATTTTTTTTTTTTTTTTTTTTTTTTCTTTTTTTTGAGACGGAGTTTCGCTCTTGTTACCCAGGCTGGAGTGCAATGGCGCAATCTCGGCTCACCGCAACCTCCGCCTCCTGGGTTCAGGCAATTCTCCTGCCTCAGCCTCCTGAGTAGCTGGGATTACAGGCACGCGCCACCATGCCCAGCTAATTTTTTGTAGCTTTAGTAGAGACGGGGTTTCACCGTGTTGACCAGGATGGTCTCGATCTCTTGACCTCGTGATCCACCCGCCTCGGCCTCCCAAAGTGCTGGGATTACAGGCTTGAGCCACCGCGCCCGGCTAGCAGATAATATATTTAACTGTCTGAAATTTTTTGTGATTACCCATTTCTGGTTTGTATAACTAGAACTACTAATACCCCTTTTGGGATCGTAAGCCTGAGCCTGATCTGATCCCAGATGCAGATGATTTAGTTGAAGTGATTATTACATATAAATGGTGGTGTTTATGAAGACTTGTCTCTTAGAATCTAGAAAGGACAGGTTCTAATAATTAGCAACTAACATTTGTCATCCTGCTATGTTGCCTTCTGGTTCTGTGAAGGTCCATGGCAATTAGTTTACTGTATACCTATTATGTGCCTGATAGTAAGAGCAATTATGGTACTAAATTACCATTTTCAAAGCCTTACTTGTAGTGCCATGACTATGTGCCAGTTACTATTCTAAAATTTTTCGTTTATTTTTCATAACAATCCTGTGAGGCAGATAGCATTTTATATCTGAGTAATACATGTACCTATTTAGTTGTTGAGCCAAAATTTGTATCCGAACAGTCTTTGTTTCTCATTTCTCTCCTGTGGTACTTCCCTTATTATTTACCATAACACATTTAATCCTAAATAGTTCTGTCAAGGAGGTCTGATTTTCCTCAATTTATAGATGAAGAAATGCAGGCTCAGGCTAGTTAGTGGACGTGTCTGGGTTGGAACAAGGTCTGTTTGATTCCATTCCTGAGAACCAGTCTCCCACACTGTCCTGCCTGTGCAGTAGTAGCTTGCTTGATCCATCAGTGCTCCTGTTCAAACAAGCCATTCTAGCGACACATAGGAAAGACAGGCTGTAAGGCCGTTCTGTACATTCATAAGGGGTTTGATTGATGGAGTAGAATGAGCTAACTTACCCCAGAGCGGTCCCTTGGCCTTCAAGCATTTCATAGAGTATCTTTCCCTAACGTGTCTGTCTCCTCCCTGCAAAAGCCCCCAGTGAGGCTGCAGCTTCTCTTAGCAAGATAGATTTGAGGGCCTTAGTCAGTCATAATTATAGCACTAGGTGACATAGTATCAAATGGATCCTTCCTAACCATCTCTCCAATATGAAGAATCAGGTTGCAAGATCATTGTTCTTGTTTTTATTTAGTCATTTTATATCTCATCTTCATCATTCCAAACCGTTAATAGTATCCCTTTTTTAATTCCACAGGTTTTACAAAATGCACCAGATGAAATCCTAGTGGTAGCATCTTCCATGCTATGTAATCTTCTTCTTGAATTCTCTCCAAGCAAAGAGGTTAGTATTGATTTTCTTTTCCTAGACTTTGCCTAGTCCAGCTAGAGCTTACTCAAATACTTTTTAAGTAGTTGACATTGAAGTTTGTGGGTTGGGTTTAAAAACGACTTCTGAATTGTTTCATTGCATAGGGGTGGGGACGTGCAAATAAATTATTCATTTTAAAATATGGTTATTTCCCATTATTCTTTTTATTCCATCTAGCATATTCAGCTTATTTAAAAGATATTACAGCTTAAAGTCCATCTACACTGCCTCAAACTGCGAATGTAAGAAATAATTTTTCTTACAAATACTAAGCTATGCTCAGGCTATCTTTTTACTAAAGTATAAATTAAGACTAAATTTTGTAAACCAGAATTATGAATCATTTCAAGGAGATAACTCCTGTCATTGGGAAGTCATCTTTTGATGTTTAATGTTAATGATAGTTGTTTGGGGAGAGGTTGGATAGGTGTTCACTTCTGCATTTTATAAAATATTTCAGTATGTATTCCTTTTTTAATAGGAAAAACTAAAATATACCTTAGTGAAGGAGGGAAAACCCTTATAAAGTTGGTTTTGTTATGTCATAATGCCTCTGATCTGCCCAATCATGAACTCAGGTTTATTGTGCATTTAGTAGTTCCATTGTGTTGAATTTATTTTCTGTATTATAGCACTTGTAGGCTTTGACTGTAATTAAGAAAGGTAGTATTAACAAGATGGAGGTTCTGGCCAGGTGCAGTGGCTCACACCTGTAATCCCAGCACTTTGGGAGGCCGAGGTGGGCAGATCACTCGAGATCAGGAGTTTGAGACCAGCTTGGCCAGCATGGTGAAACCCTGTCTCTACTGAAAATACAAAAATTAGCCTGGGGTGGTGGCACATGCTTGTAATCCCAGCTACTAGGGAGGCTGAGGCAGGAGAATCACTTGAACTCAGGTGGCAGAGGTTGCAGTGAGCTGAGATCATGCCACTGTACTACAGCCTGGGTGAAAGAGGGAGACTCCATCTAAAAAACAAAAAAATAAGATGGTGGTTCAGAAATAGTTGTTCAACAAGCAGGAATCTTGGAAAAAACAGGTAGATACTGGTAGTCACTCTGTTGGAAGAGAAAGGCAAAATAGTATACCAGAGCTTCCCTCAGTTCATCAGTTCCATCTGCCTTATAGATGGGGTCTTGGCCTGATGGTAACTGGCCAGTCACAGCCAGTTTTTAATTAATGTGCCACCATTAATCATCCTTCACTGCTCTTATATTGTCCCAGATCTGCCTTCAGGATATTTAGGGTCTGGTTAGGAAATAGGTAGATGAGATCAGGCAGAGGATCACGCATATGATTTTTTTATATTGAAAAATAAACTCCCAACCTGGGCAACATAGCAACACCTTGTTTCTACTAAAAATTAAAAAATTAACCAGGTGTGGTACACACACCTGTAGTTCTAGCTACTGGAGAGGCCAAGGCAGGAGAATTATTTGAGCCTGGGAATTTGAGTTTGCAGTGAGCTATGATCATGCCACTATATACCAGGCTGGGCTTCAGAGTAAGACCCTGTCTCAAAAAATTAAAAAAAACAAAACAAAAACAAACAAAAAAAAACTAGATTCTGAACCAAAGTGGGGGAGGGAAATGCTTTAAGAGCATTTTTTGTGGCAATTGACAAATTAGAATATGGACTCCAAGGCGGGGGGATCACCTAAGGTCGGGAGTTCAAGACCAGCCTGACCAACATGGTAAAACCCTTTATTAAAAAAAAAAAAAAAAAAGAATATGGACTATAGATTTGATAAAAGTATTAATTTAATATTACCTTTCCTAAATTTGGTAACTGTACTATGGCTAAGAGAATATCCTTGTTCTTAGGAAATACACATTGAAGTATTAAGCATAAAAGGGGCATGGCGTATGCATCCTACTTTCACATGGTTCAGAAAAGGTAGATAATGTGGATTAGGAATCTAGTACGACAGAGATGATAAAGCAATGATGGCAAATGTGAAAAACTGGCGGATCTGGGAAAAGACTGAGAGTTCCTTGTATTTTTGCTACTCTCTAAGTTTGAACTTATTTCAAAATAAATTTTTACAATATCACAAATTATAAAGTTGAGAAATGTTTATCCCTTTTTCTGGGTATATAGATCTGAATTGCTTCTGACATTTATAGAATCCTCTTGACAAGTGACCTTTAAGCATTCATTGGTGATGGTAAATCTTAATCCTCTAAGGTTTGAATTTTTTTTTAGAAATTACCAAAAATTCATGTTTGTTAAAGCATCATAAATAAAGTTAAGTAATTAGACTAAAGCATGGTTTTTTAGGTGTAAAATGTGGCATGACTGTAAAAGTATAGGACTATTTTACTTGTATAATTGATAAGTAGTCCTGAAAATATCCTAAAAGATAAATTCTGCAGCATGTTTGGAATAAGACTAACAGCTTGGAAGGAGGATGATTTGGTTATCTAAGTTCCTGTATATTTATTTCCTTTACCAACCATATTACTTCATAGTCAGAGTTTATAAGGAATGCACAAGATATATACATAAAGCAGAAAGTGACAGAGTCTCAGAGAACAGTGAGAGTGGGGAGCTAGGTAATGAGATCATAAGGCTATGTGTGAAATGTACAGGTAACTAGGATGTCTCCTGAATCCTCCAGGACTACAGGGAAAAAAGGAAATGATGGAGTGGTTTGGTTTGGTTTGTTTTCTTTTTCTTTCTTTCTTTCTTTCTTTTTTTTTTTTTTTTTTTTT
>NW_016107368.1:581336-583573 GCF_001604975.1 Cebus imitator | reverse complement strand
TTTTTTTTTTTTTTTAACTCAGTTTCTACCTTGCTTCCTTTTCAACCTGTTCTCTGGGAACATTCCCCCATTCAGTGTCTGGTTTCCAATTCTCTTTACATCAGTTTCAGGGACTTCATCTCATCATAGTTTCAACTTCCCTTTAATAGGTTACTTTAAAATCTGCATATCTAGATGTAACTGTTACCTATTCCGCCAGTCTGTCACTTAAATGGCCTCTCCGATATGCACAACTTTAATGTTGGAAATGGAACCTATTCCACTCTTCTAATCTGTACAAACTATCTTATTCTCATCAGTCTCCATATTACCAGCTGCTGTGTTCTCTATCTGCAAAATATAAAACTTTAGAATCATCTCTGGCCTGGTCTCTTGATACATAAGTATTCTTTTTGCTCTGCCATGCTGCCTCTCATCATTATGTAACTTGATCTCTAATGTCTTAGCACTTTAATTAGTTCCTCGAGGGCAACAACCACATATTATGTGTCTAGTTTACAAGATTTTTTTTTTTCTGATACAGAGTTTTGCTCAGTTACCCAGGCTGGAGTGTAGTGCATGATCTGAGCTCACTGCAACCTTGAACCATCCTGGGTTCAAGCGATTCTTGTGCCTCAGCCTCCCGAGTAGCTGGGATTACAGCCGTGTGTCACCATGCCTGGCTATACAAGAGATTTTTGTATCAAAAGTTGATTTATAAGTTGTTATTTGGCATTTATCATGATTTTTGTTTGCTTCAGACATGTATAGCTTGGGATTCAACTGGGCTAACCCATGATACAAATTAGAGAAAAAGGAGCAAAATAGCTATTGGCCACCTGGGATTACTGGTATCTCAGATACACCTCCTACCCTCTGGAGAGCTTCCTGTGTGATATAATCCAGCCATGCCAACACCTACCATAGTATTGTGAACACAATAGATGTTTTCATGCCAGTAAAGTTAACAAAACCCACTGCTTATTTTCTTCCATAAATAAGTACTTTGAAATCATTCTCAAAAGTCATGGCACAGCATAATCAGGCAACTTGGTAACCATAAAGATATTCTTAAAAGTGATAAATGAGTTTTGTATTTATTTGAGAAATCTTAAGACATTCAAATGCCTATGCCTGAAAGTGGTCATATTCCTCATGTAGAAGTATATCTAGGAGTAACAGTTACCCTTCTCTTGACAGACAGAAATATAGGTGATTAACAAGAATCAGGAAAACAGAGGGATTTATCCTTAAAGATTTTCTGCAGATTCTGTTTGTACTTTGAAAGTTATCAGTTACTATTAAAATATAATTTAATAAAGTAAATGTAGACATGACTCTTGCAACTTCTTTAATCCTTTCAGAATATGGCATTTCAGGCTGAACAAAAAATAAAAGCAGATATTTTACGAAGCTTGAGTACTGAACAGCTATTCCGGTTATTATCAGATTCAGATTTGAATGTGCTGATGAAGACATTGGGACTTCTTAGAAATCTCCTCTCTACTCGTCCTGTAAGTAAAATCACCCAGGCTCCCAAATTAGCTAGCCCTGCATATGCATTGCAAGACATTGCTCTCTCTCTCTCTCTGCCCTCATTAACATCTGCCCAAAAGTGTGATTCAAATGCTACCCTCTTCCAAAGAAACAAGGAGTTGATGTCTAGACCTGTCGCTTTTATAGGTGTTCTGGGAGCTGCTTCACCATATCACCCCCTACTCTCCACTTCTATACTGCTTATCCTGTCTCCCTCTACTCCCTGGAACAGAGGAAAACATGACCAGTGCCTACCTTGATTTGTTACTTTTTTCTGACCTGGTTTGCTGTCCAGGATGGATTTTCTCATCTGCCTAAATCACTTATGTCTGGGTCCTCTGCTTCTTTCCCTTCAGAGAATTCTCAGAGCCATTCCATAGACCATCTCCCTACCCACATTTACAGGATTGATCTCTGAAGATGTCAGTATAGAAAGCAGTGGATACATGTCAGAGTAGGAGAGGCTTAGCCTTGCTGGTGGGGTCCCTCTCGATGTTTTCTAACGTTCCCCAAGAAGCAATATAAGTAGCCTTAAGGTAGATGAGGAAATATGGGTGCTTCCCTTCTCTGTGCCCCATTTGTCTTTTAAGTCATCATTATGCATTTATGCCCCAAGATAATATTAGGAAATCTATACCATATTTTCCATGTCTCTGGCTTCTCCTATTACCCCAGTCCATCCAATTTTTTTATGCTTCCTTTTTTTTTTTTTTTTTTTTTTT
>NW_016107368.1:574223-580181 GCF_001604975.1 Cebus imitator | reverse complement strand
AAAAAAAAAAAAGAATCCTTCTTCCTGAAATAGAGGAAAACATGACCAGCATCTACAGTTTTGCTCTGTGTGACATGCACTGTGCACACTGTCCCTGTCTCTACAGAAGCAACCACCTTTCATCATTCTGGAATGAATCCTTTTTCCAGAATCACTATTTCTAGCCCTCTTTGCCGCCATGCTCTGAACTAAAAATTCCTGCAACTCACTGATAAAATAATTCCTTATCCTGGAGATAGTTTTTGTTTCTTTTCTCTTAGGCATCTTATTCCCCATCCCATATCCCTATTTCTGTTAAGTTTCAGGAGGGCAAGTTTAGGGTAGGCATTAAACAGTACAGAAGCTGTGCATTTATCAGGACAGTTGGGAATTATTTTTCTCTATTTTCTGAGATTTATCATGGGAGTTTTAATGTATATGTTTTTTTTTTGCTCTGTGACAAGTGTTGTAGAACAAAAGGTCATAGAGCATTTTATTTTACTCTTTGACAAAGGTCACCTGCAAACCTAAGATTTTAATACAGGACCAGAGGTACTGGTAATGTTCAATTTTTTGACAAAGGTGTTGGCTACATGGTATGTATATATATATATCTTGCCCAAGGTCATCAGTAGAGAGTTGGACCCAGAGTCTAACTTCAGGGCCTGTGCTGCTCATCTTCTGTATTCTTGAGTTAGAGTAATTTAGCCAGCCTTAGAAAAGCAGTCCAAGAAGTAAGAGTTGTAGGTCTTAGAAGCTACAATTAAGTTGTCAGCAAAAAGATGGTAGATTTGATAAAGTGATTTTAAGACGGATATTTTAGGTAGTATCTGCTAATTTTTTTTTTAAACTGTGTTTTGATAAAAATAATAATATAGAGAATGTATAATCTCATAAGCATCAGTAAAATTAGCTGACATGAAATCTATTACTCAGACATAACAATGAAGAAAATACATTGTTCAGAATAAACCATTGTACTTTGAAAGGATATGAATGAATTTTATCTAGAAAGACAACTTACCTGGATAGAATTTCAGTAACTTGAAAAGCAAAGCAAGACAGAAAGGTGAGGCAAGATTTGAATGAGGGCAGAAAGAAAGACCAGTAATAATACTGTTTTTGCAGGACACAAAGGAACCCTCTCATACAGATTTTGGAATGATCTGGAAGTAGGCGAGTATGGGAGGCTAAACAGTCTGCTGACTAGCTGGCGGTTTAATGCTTCTCAAAAGCATCTGATAAGTTATTTTTTTGATTGATGTACAGTTGACAGTAGCTGCACATAAAGTATACAGTGTGATCAGTTTTGGCATGTGCATATACCTATGAAACTGTCACCACAGACAAGATAGTAAAACATATCTGTCACCGCCCTTAAATTGGGAGCAAGACAGGCATGTCCATTTGCACCACTACTGTTCAACATTGTGCTGGAATTCCTACCAAGCAAAAGAAGACAAGACAAAGAAGAGGCATACAGATTGGAAAGGACAATATGAATGCCTATATAGAAAATGCCATGGACTCACCAAAAAATCTAGAACTAATAAATGAGTTAAGCAAGGTCACAAGATAGAAAAGTCAATTGTATTTTTATATATCAGCAGTGAACAATTGGATGTTGAGATAATAAAACATAGTACCATTTGCAGTAGCTTAGAAAAAAAATGAAATTCATATGTGTAAATCTCACAAGGATCTGTATACTGAACACTACAAAACACTGATAATGAAACAAATGAAAGAAATCCAATACCTAAATAAATGGAGAGATATACCATTTTAAAATGTCAGTTCTCCCCAAGTTGATTTATAGATTCAACACAGTCCCAATCATAATACCAGCATGATTGTTTATAAATAATACTATAGATATAAATATCTAAAATCTGTGCCTTTACATACAGATTTAAAAACCTGTATGAAAAGGCAAAGGAACTAAAAAACCAAAACAGTATTGAAGAAAAAACAGGAAATATTGGAGGATTCACAATACCCTATTTCAAGACTTAACTATAAAAGTACAGTAGTAATGAAGACAGCATGCTCTTAGCAAAAAAAAAAAAGATAGCACATGTTGATCAATGGAACAGATTAGAGAGTCCAGAAATGGACCCACACATGAGTGGCCTGTAGATTACTAACAAAGGTACAAAGGCAACTTGGTAGAGAAAGAATGGTCTTTTCAAGAAAAGGTGCTATACAATTGCTAAAAAAAATAAATAAACTTTGAACCATATCACACACCTCAGATAAAAATTTGCTGATAGACAAAACATAGAAGGTAAAACTATAGAACTTAGAAAAAATTCAGGAGAAAATCTTTGAGATCTTAGATTAGGCAAAGAGTTCTTAGCTATGAAATTTAAAACCTCATCCAGAAAAGAAAAGGTAAATTGGTCTTCATGAAACTGTAAAACTTCTGCATTGTGCTGCTTCTTTTTTTTTTTTGACATGGAGTCTTGCTCTGTCGCCCAGGCTGGAATGCAGTGGCATGATCTCGGCTCACTGCAATCTCTGCCTCCCGGGTTCAAGCGATTCTCCTGCTTTAGCATCTGAAGTAGCTAGGACTACAGGCACATGCCACCATGCCTGGCTAATTTTTGTATTTCTAGTAAAGACAGGGTTTAATCATGTTGGTCAGGCTGGTCTCGATCTCCTGACCTTGTGATCCACCCCCCTCGGCCTCCCAAAGTGCTGGGATTACAGGCGTGAGCCACCGTGCCAGCTTCTGCATTGTGAAATGCACTGTTATGAGACTAAAACAACAAGCCATTCACTGGAAGGAATATTTGTGGATCAGATATCTGAGAAGTGACTTGTGTCCAGAATATTTGAAGAATTCTCAAAACAACAAGGAAACAAACAACCGGCCAGGTACGGTGGTTCATGCCTGTAATCCCAGCACTTTGGGAGGCCAAGACAGGCAGATCACAAGGTCAGGAGTTCCAGACCAGTCTGGCCAACATAGTGAAACCCCGTCTCTACTAAAAATGCAAAAAATTAGCTGGGTGTGGTGGCATACACCTGTAATCCCAGCTACTTAGGGAGGCTGAGGCAGGAGAATTGCTTGAACCCAGGAGGCAGAGGTTGCAGTGAGCCAAGATCACACCACTGTGCTCCAGCCTGGGCAACAGTGCAAGACTCCATCAAAGAAAGAAAACAAATAACCAAATAGAAAACTGAGCAAACAATATGAACGGATACTTACAATAAAATATCACTGTGTTATCTATTAGAATACCTAAAATGTTTTTATAACTAACAGTACAGTTGCTAGCAAGGATACAGAGCGTCTAGTAGGAATGCAAAATAATACAGTCATTTTGGAAATGATTTGACAGTTTCTTACAAAGTTGAAACATATATTTACCATATAACCCAGCAATCCCATACCTAGGCATTCACTCACATAAAATGAAAACCTAAGCTCACACATAAAAGAACTATGTATATATACATTCTTAACAACTTTATTTGTATCACCGAAAATTAGAAATTAACATCCCTCAACAAGCTATGGTTCATTCATATAATAGAATATCACAAGGGACAAACTCTTGCTATATGTAACAACGTGAATGAATCTCAAATGCATTGTGCTATGTGAAAGATCCCAGATACAAAAGACAAGATACTATATGATCCCACTTTGTATGATTATCTGTAAAAGACGAAACAGCTGAGACAGAGAACAAATCAAAGGTATCCAAGGCTTAAAGGTTGGGGGCAGGATTTGACTATAAAGGGATAGCATAGGAAAATTTAGGAAGGGAGTTGGTAATAGAACTGCTCTATAAATGCTGATTGTGCTGGTGGTTTTAAGGTTCTATACCTTTGAGGCCGAGTGTACTTTGGGAGGCTGAGGCGGGCAGATCACTTGAGGTCAGAAGTTTAAGACCAGCCTGGCAACATGGTGAAGCCCTATCTCTACTAAAAGTACAAAAATTAGCCGGGTATGGCCACATGCCTGTAGTTCCAGCTACTCACGAGGCTGAGGCAGAAGAATCACGTGACTCTGGGAGGCTGAGGTTGCAGTGAGCTGAAATCACATAACTGCACTCCAGCGTGGGTGACACAGCAAGACTCCATCTCAATAAATATATACATTTGGTAAATAAAATTACTACCAAAAGAGTAAAATTTACTGTATCTCTTATAATTCTATTCTCATTTCTACAAATGAAAAGCCAACTGGGATTTTGATTGTGTTGAATTTATAGATCAATTTGGCAAGAAGTGACATCTTAACAATATTGAGTCTTCCAATTCATGAACATATTATATCTTCTCAATTATTTAAGTCTTCTTCAGTTCTTAGCAATGTTTTGTAGTTTTTGGTATATAGGTGTTATACTTTTGGTCAGATTTATTCCTAAGTATTTCGTATGTTTGATGTTTTGAAAATGTTATTTTAAAAATTTTGATTTCCAATTGTTCATTGTTCGTATGTGGTAATACAATATTTGTATATGAGTCATGTATCCTGTATTCTTGCTAAAGTCACCTTAAGTTCTTTTTGTGGATTACTTAAAATTTTCAACAAAGGATCACATCTGTAAATAAAAATAGCTTTACTTCTTACTTTCTAATGCATATGCTATTTTGTTTTTCTTGTTTCATTGTCTAGCTAGAACTTACAGTGTAATGAGATGAGGATGAACATATTTGTCTTGTTTCCAGTATTAGAGGAAAGCACTCAGTCTTTCACTATTGAATATGTAGGATGTAGGTTTTTCATCAATTCCCTTTATTAAAGAAAGGGAAAGAAATTCTCTTCTAATTTGTTGAGTTTTTACCATAAACAGGATTATTTTTTCTTTTTTGTTTTTAAATCCCAAACATGAGCCATAGATTTTTTTTTCAACCACTTTTTTTTTTTTGCGTCTGCTGAAATTCCCTTTTTTTTTTTTAACTCCAATTTATATGGTGGATTCATTTAATTAAGTTTCATATGTTAAACTAATATATTTGAGGTAAACCTAATTTAGTCATTATATGTTATCCTTTAGATATGCTGCTAGATTCAATTTACTGAAATTTGGTAAGGAGTGTTTTACATCTATATTCATGAGGGATATTGATGAAATGTTTGCTTATAGTGTCTTTGGTTTTGGTATTGAGATAATGCTGACCTTGGGGAATGAGGTAGAGATGGTCTCTCTTCAATTTTCTGCAAGAATTTGTGAAGAATTAATTATTTTTTTCTTCAGTTTTGGTGGAATGCTCCCGGTTGGAATCATCTGGATATGATGACTGTTTTGTGGAAAGCTGTTAAGCTGTTTAACTACAAATTCACATTTTTTAATAGAAATAGGACTATTCAGGTTATCTGCTTCTTGTGTGAGCTCTGGTATTATGTATCTTTCAAGGAATTTACTCATTTCATCTGAGTTTTCAAATTTATTAACATGAAACTGTTCATAATTTCTATTCCTTTTTCAAGTCTGTAGTATCCTTTGCAATGCATTATCTCTTCTCCTGTTCTTTATATTGGTAATTCCTTTTTTTTTCTTTTTGAAACAGAGTCTTGTTCTGTCATCCAGGCTGGAGTGCAGTGGTGAGATCTCAGCTCATTGCAATCTCTGCCTCACGGGTACAGGCGATTCTTCTGCCTCCACCTCCCAAGTAGCTTGGGATTATAGGTGTGTGCCACCACACCCAGATAATTTTTGTATTTTTAGTAGAGATGGGGGTTTCACCATCTTGGCCAGGCTGGTCTCAAACTCCTGACCTTAGGTGATCTGCCCACCTCAGCCTCCCAAAGCGCTGGGATTACAGGTGTGAGCCACTGCGCCCAGTTGGTAATTCCTTTTTTCCTGTTCAGTCTGACTAGAGGTTTAGCAATTCTATTGATAGTCTCAAAGAGTCAGCTTTTGGTTTCTTTGATTTTCCCACCTATTATTTTCCTTCTTTCTTTCTTTCTTTCTTTCTTTCTTTCTTTCTTTCTTTCTTTCTTTCTTTCTTTCTTTCTTT
>NW_016107368.1:562973-573283 GCF_001604975.1 Cebus imitator | reverse complement strand
TTTTTTTTTGAGACGGAGTCTCACAGTATTGCCAGGCTGGAGTGCAGTGGCGCAAACTCAGCTCACTGCAACCTTTGCCTCCCAGGTTCACATGATTCTCCTGCCTCAGCCTCCCCAGTTGCTGGGACTACAGGTATGCACCACCATGCCCAGCTAATTTTTGTACCTTTGGTAGAGACAGGGTTTCATCATGTTGGCCGGGATGGTCTTGATCTCTTGTCCCTGGGATCCACCTGCCTTGGCCTCCCAGAGTGCTAGGATTAGGCATGAGTCACCGTCCCCGGCCTAATTGATTTCTTTAAGATTTGATTTCTTGTCTCCATAGGAATATTTACAGAGGGGTTTTGTGAGCTTCAAAACAGAACTGGTCCTCACTCTTTCATGCTGTTCAAACCTGGGGATGCATGGGTGTATTCTAACACTACAAAGGGGAGTCACTCACCTGTCTTGCTGACCTGGTCTATTCTGAGGGATCATCTCTGAAATTCCCCTTTATATTCTGTCTTAGTGGGTAAGGGGAGGTAGCTGTTTTCTAGGTGAGTCTAAAGGTGTTTACCATTTCTCCTCTCTCCATGAATACCTTGTTTATGAAGCCTTATTAAAATTCTTATTCATAGTTAGGATCATTTCCATTATTTCCTGTTAAGGTGCTCTGGCCAACTCATAGGACTGAGTCTTTTTGGTGAGAAATGGTGGGGAGATGGAGAACAAGAGAGTAATAAACTATGATTCTTCCATGTGCTGCCTCCTTCCTGCTTCCCAGCCAGGTTTTACCATTGTTCCCATTGATTGGTCTCACCTTTTGCATTTTGATTTTGTCTTAATAAAGCCTGGCAGAGGCTGGTTGGTGAGGATTGGATCACTACCACTGATGAATATCATTTTGCTAGCTTGCTCTTAGAAGGTGGGGTTATTGTAAAGCTTGCTAAGGCTTTCTATAATCACATGAAGGAATTCAAGCAGAACTGGAAAGAATGTGGTATTGTGAGTCCAGTGTTGCCACATTTGGATTGCAAGTCAAGACGTGATGGAGATGGGGAGAGAAAGAATACTTGTTGTAGGCTGGGCACAGTCACTCACATCTGTAATCCCAACACTTTGGGAGGCTGAGGCAGGCGGATCAGCTGAGATCAGGAATCTGACACCAGCCTGGCCAACATGGTGAAACCTCATCTCTACTAAAAATACAAAAATTAGCCAGGCTTGGTGGTGCACACCTGAAATCCCAGTTACTTGGGAGGTTGAAGCAGAGAGAATTGCTTGAATCCAGGAGATGGAGGTTGCAGTGAGCCAAGATCGTACCAAATCTCATTTCCAAGAGAAACTCTCATGACAAACTCTCCAGCCTGGGCGATCAAGTGAGACTGTCTCAGAAAAAAAAAAAAAAAAAAAAAAAAAAACACTCATTGTATTTAATTACCTTATCCTGTAGGCTCAGGAGGGGCTAGAATGTGCAGAGAGCAACTATAAAACTATAAATCACTTGGTTCTGATGTCATCTTGAACTTGACTCCTAAAACATTGACTGTCAGCTCTTCCCCAAACTAATTACATCTGTTAATTACACTTGTCATGCTCATGTCTGCCCCTTCATAGGATCTTTTCCACGAGAGAATAACCAAAAAGACTGCAGATTCATGAGCTTAGGAGCAAGTAGCAGGTGGAGGCATAGAAAAGGGAGACCTCCCTAGCAGGGGAGTTGCAACACCTTCAGAGCTTCCACCAAAGAGACTACTTTGTTGAAGGAACATTGTGGTTTGTCACGAGAGTTTCTCTTGGAAATGAGATTTTCAAGAAAAAAATAATAAATTACATTTTCTCTTTGATTGATAGTATGACTTATACCAAATGGCTGCTTTTGCACAGCTATGGCTTAATGCCCAGCAAGAAACCACCAAAGTGTTGGGGTTCTCTTTTGTCTAAGGTAGATTTGTTCGGGTGTGGTTACTGTTATTAGCAATGTCAGCAGATGAGAAATCAGGGCATTGAGAGTGGAACCTGTGAGAATCCATGTACCTTCAAATGAGAAATTGCCCAAACTCTTGAGAGAGCTTGACTCTGGGACTTCAGAACTTTCCTGACTGTTGGCCCTTTGTTCTTTTCCAGACACTGTGTATCTTAGCCAACATAGCGGATGGGACAACAGCAAAAGATCTTATTATGACCAATGATGATATCCTACAGAAAATCAAGTATTACATGGTGAGCCCTTGTCCTCTTTCACTTCAGGATTAGAATGCAGGGACTGTTTTATTGTTAACTCAAAATAAATTGTGCGGAGATTTTAAAAAGAGGAAAAGAACAGATTACTATGTGACTCCTCAGATTGAAGGAACTCTCTTCCATCCTGAAGAAAAAGAAAAAACACCAACTCCTTGAAACTTGTGCCACATGGTAATATTACCTGCCACTCCACTCCCTGCCCTTGTCGTCTACTGGTTGCCTCCCTCTTAACCAGTGAAGACCTGGGCTCTTGGCTTTCTCTCAGTGCCCTGTCTTCCCTCTCAAGGCTTCAGTCCCATGGTGGATGAACCGTCTAGCCCTCTGGCACCATAGTTCCTTTACCTGTTTGCTTCTAAATAATCTGCTACCTGCTGCCATGGCCATACCCTGCATCTGATCATCACCAGAGACTGCCCGTTGCCAAAATCTGGGTATTAAACAGCCCTCCACTTTTCATTCTGTCAACATCTCCTGACAAAATTCCAACCATGGAGGAAGCCTCCCCTTGCCACACCAATCTGTCTTCTCTTTGCCTGCCATGTCAGAGTTAACAACTGCAGAGAAAGGCACAGTACCTCACATGGGCACTCCACCTCTCCTGTTATCCTTCGGTGATTCTCTAAGAAGCTGGCACCCTCATTCTCTATGAGAATAGATTCTTACCTGCCCCTCATCCTTTAGATCTCACATCTTCCCTCCCCTATTACAGTTAGTGATGACCTCAGCTTTTTGTTTTATTAAGAGAAACTAAAATCCTTCAGTGGCTCCTTGTTATACCTTGAATAAAGTTCATATGCCCTTATGATGGCCTGTCAAGTCCTACATGACCTAACCCATTTATATCCCCAACTTATCTTATTCCTGTCTTCCTTTGTTCACTACCCTGGCTGCTTGCAGTTTCTCAAAAAGGCCATGCTCTTTCCTTCCTTGGGACTTTCACACATGCTGGCTTCTCTGCCTGGAGCACTTTCCTCTCCATCTCTCCCTTCAAATCTCAGCTGAACTTATACTTTCTTACTGGATTCTTGTCCTTGTAGATTATTCCTCATTACTGCATTTTGTTCCCTTCCTTCAGAGGGAAGGAAGGGAACAAACTTCCTTAGCTCAGTTTTTGTGCTGTATATTTGTGTGCCTACTGGGTGGCTCTACCACAGTGTAAGTTCCACAAGGGCAGGGACCACGTCAGCTTTGTGCGCAATTGTATATCCACCATGGTGTCTGGCCCTTTGCATATGCTTGGAAATATTTGTTGAATGAAAACCTTACCACTTCCAACCAGATTCTGTTATCTTTTCAATACCAGTCCACATTGTATACCTAATCACTTAAAAAGTTTTCCTTAACTTCTTATACCCATTGAGGCATACCCATTTCTCTCTGTTATTCAAAGCCAAAGCTAAATTTCTTTCTTTTTTTATTTTTGTTTTTTGAGACAGGTCTCACTCTGCCACCCAGACTTGAGTGCAGTGACATATCTTGGCTCATCACAACCTCCGCCTCCTGGGTTCAAGTGATTCTCCTGCCTCAGCCTCCTGATTAGCTGGGATTACAGGCGCATCACTGTCACTTGGCTAATTTTTGTATATTTAGTAGAGACAGGGTTTCACCATGTTGGCCAGGCTGGTCTCAAACTCCTGACCTCAAATGATCCACCCACCTTGGCCTCCCAAAGTGCTGAGATTACAGGCATGAGCCACTGTGCCTGGCCTTCAAAGCCAAACTTCTTACCATCTTTTCTGCACATACTGTCTCCTTCTTTACCTCTAAAGTCATTCTTTAACCTGCTTCATTTCACCTCTACCCCCATCATTCAACTGAAACTCTTATAATTAGTGTCAACAGTGACTTCCATGATGCGAAATCCAAAGGATCCTTTTCTCTCTTCATCTTACCCACTTACAGCAGATTGCAGCCCAGCTAACTAGTTCCTCCTCCTGGAAACATCCTTTTCTCTTGGTTTGCATAACACCATACCTCCCTGCTTACTCTGGACCCTCTTCTCTTCTCTCCTACAGGTGCTCTCCTGAGATCAGCAGATCACAACTTTCATTGTACAATATGACCTTGTAGGGAGCTTTCAAAGATTACCGCTTTGTCTTATCACTCCCAAGATTCTGATTTAATAGGTCTGGGTATAGCCCGGGCATCAGGATTTTTTTTTTAAGATTCCTGGGTGGTTCTTTTTTTTTTTTTTTTTGAGACGGAGTTTTGCTGTTGTTGCCCAGACTGGAGTGCAATGGCACGATCTCGGCTCACCGCAACCTCCACCTCCTGGGTTCAAGCAATTCTCCAGCCTCAGCCTCCCGAGTAGCTGGGACTACAGGCATGCACCATCATGCCCAGCTAATTTTTGTATTTGTAGTAGAGATGAGGTTTCACCTTGTTGACCAGGATGGTCTCGATCTCTTGACCTCATGATCCACCTGCCTCGGCCTCCCAAAGTGCTGGGATTACAGGCTTGAGCCACCGCGCCCGGCTCCTGGGTGGTTCTTACGTACAGACATTATGTATCTTCCTGCCCTTTCAGCATCTCCATGTGGCTGTCTGATAACACCTTGGAGTTTGTCTTGATTTTTCCAGCTCTGTCCCCTCATTCACCCAATTTATCAATAAGTCCTATCTGCCCTTCCTCCAAAACTGATCTCGAATCCAGTTACTCCTTTCGATCACCACTGCCTCCACCCTAGTCAGTTCAAGTCACAGCACCTCATGCCTGATAAACTATAATAACAGTATCCTCTTAGACACTTCTTCACTGTCACGACAATTCCTTCAACCCAAGGGTCTTCTAAAAAATGTAAATCAGATCTTGTCCCTCCACTGTTTAAATCTTTCAGGGGCTTCCTCTAAACACAATGAAATCCAGAGTCCTAACTGTGGCCTGCAAGTTCGCACAATTTGGCTACACTACTTTTCTGAACAGACAGCTCTTTCTTACCCAGACCTTTTCAGGAAATTTTTCTCCTCCTTGGAATTTCAAGCCCCTTGCTGTTTGCACATCTGGCACCTTCCTGTTCTTTAAGTCTCCGTTTAAATATTGCCTTCTTCAAAGAGATCTGTTTGTGCGTTCCGCCTAAATTAAGTTGCCACCCTCCAACCTCCAATTTTCTCTATTGTCATAGTAATGTGTGTCCTCAAAAAATGTGGAATGAATGATGAATAAACTTATGCAAAGTAAATGCATATTTGTTTTAGTATATACAGACTTATTATTCAACAAATATTGATTGATTATCTGAGGCTGGGAATAGATAAGTTTTATCCTGTTTTGTCTTAAGGGAGCCCAAGCTGAACATCCCCTTAAAAGTGTTGGCAGGTAGAAGAAAGAATCACTAGCCATAGAATTCTACTGAAGGAAGCCAGATCCAGTTCTTTGTCTCTGCTTAGCTGAAATATAGTCCTACATGAGAAGATAAGTCTGTCTTAGCCTTGAAAAAACCACTGAGCATACTTTGCCATTGATATTTCCTCAGATGTGCATAAATTATTTAAACACAGTAGAAATGTTTTAAATTGACCAAATAGAACAATGACTACAAAAATTATTTTATGGCTGGGTGTGGTGGCTCATGCCTGTAATCCCAGCACTTTGGAAGGCCAAGGCAGGTGGATCACCTGAGGTCAGGAGCTCGAGACCAGCCTGACTAAAATGGTGAAACCCTATCTCTACTAAAAATACAAAATATTAACCAGGCGTGGTGGTGTGCACCTGTGATCCCAGCTATCCCGGACGCTGAGGCAGGAGAATCGCTTGAACCCAGGAGGCGGAGGTTGCAGTGAACTGAAATTGTGGCATTGCACTACAGCCTGGGCAATAACAGCAAAACTCTGTCTCAAAAAAACTGGGCCAGGCGAGGTGGCTCACGCCTGTAATCCCAGCACTTTGGGAGGCCAAGGCAGGTGGATCACGAGGTCAAGAGATCGAGACCGTCCTGGTCAACGTGGTGAAACCCCATCTCTACTAAAAATACAAAAAATTAGCTGAGCATGGTGGCATGTGCCTATAATCCCAGCTACTTAGGAGGCTGAGGCAGAATTGCCTGAACCCAGGAGGCAGAGGTTGCGGTGAGCCGAGATCATGCCGTTGCACTCCAGCCTGGGTAACGAGTGAAACTCCGTCTCAAAAAAAAAAAAAAAAAAAATTACTATTTTATTATTGGGTCCTCTCATTCAGGTGCAAGCACTCTATGTGGATAAATGATCCAAAGCAACCAGAAATGGTTGTACTTTCAGTACATAAAGCAAAATAAATAAGAATTGTATTAGAAGACTAGGAGGCCCCTTAGTGATAGAAGAGACATTTGAGAAATCAGCTGGAGATTTCATCAAGTTTTTGGGGATGTTCCTACAGAAATAAGAGTAATTTAATTATTCCAGAAGCTGAATATATTATATAATGCTTCTAGTTTATAGCAAGTTGTGTCAGAGGAGTAAACCATTTAAAGATTGTGTGTGTGTGAAAGTCTGGGTGTTACAGAATTTTCTGACCATATATTCACTTCCTTCCCCAAAGGAATTATTGGACCATTTGAATAAGATAACCAGTAGCTTAAGAGATCAATACCAAATGCAAATCCACCCATTGTATATTGGCTGCTGGTGACCTGGAAACGTAGCCTAAGTAGAAAGCATAAAATTGTCAAATGACAGTGTTTCTTTGTGCATGGACTGAATCATAAATGGCAAACTATACCTATAGCCCTAGAGGTGTTTAGTTTGTCCAGCCAGATGGTGTTCTCAAATTTGAATTTGAATGTCTTTTGGCAAGGCTTGTACTCCTCAATTTGCCAGATTCTCCACTGTCCCTTGTTATCTTTAGCCCAGCCCTTTCATTCATGGCCCCTCAAGACATTTGAGTTTGAGGCCTCTGCTTCAGACTTTTAGATTATAGGAATTGCCTATGGTAGGTCTTCCAAAAAAAGATCTAAAATGAGATTATCACCATTTTTATTATTTTTTTTTCTGTATTAATAGGGCCATTCACATGTTAAACTGCAGCTTGCAGCCATGTTTTGTATATCAAACCTCATATGGAATGAAGAGGAAGGTAAGAGATTGGTGAGATTTGTTTTGAAAAAAAATTATAGGAAGAGTGTCTTGCACAGGGAAGGCAGCAGGTGCCCCTGAGATCCTGGGGAGAGACTCTGTTCTTGGACCACTTGGCCCAAGCACCCTTCAGAGTCGCCCTGTTATGAAAATCAGTGGAACTAGCCTAAGTCAGATGGACAGTCAACACTGAGCACCCCATTGGAGCCAACTCTATACCAGATTCAAAGGGGGAGAGTGAGAAGTAAGTGGCAGTCCCTGCCATGAGAGAGCTGATGAGGTGGATGGTGAGATGCACTCGAAGAAGGTGAGAGGGGAGAGTGGGTGGGAGAATAAGCCTTTCGTTATGAGCAGAGGAAGCACATATGAGGACTGCAGGCAGATAAGCATGATGGAGAAGAAGGTGCATTGGTGAGAAATGAGAAATGCAATGTGACTGGTGAAGCTGGTAGTCTGTAAGGAGGACTGCATAGATCAGCGATTCTTTACCTTGGCTGCATATTAGAATCATCTGAGGAATTTTTACCCCACACCAATTAAATCAGAATCTCTGGGGGTGGGCTCCAGGCATAAGTGTTTCTTAAAGCTCCCCAGTGGATTCCAATTTATAGCCAAGGTAGCAAACAAATATAGAAGAGCAGTGGGTCTCAAGGCTGGGTTGGCTGCATTAGAATCACCTGGGGAACTTTTTAAAGTACAGATTTCTGGGCCCCATCCCTAGAAATTCTGATTCACTTTGTCTAGAGAGAGCCAGTGCATGAGTGGTCACTGTAGGTTCTTCAGTGGGGAAGACTTCAGAGATTACTCAGCAGTTATGCCCAAAACAAAGTGCAAGAAGGGAAACTGGATTCCGCCCACAGACCTAGATACCAAGTACCGTCTGTACGGGGGAGAGAAAGCCACCCTCAAGGAGATCTTAGTCTAGTTGGAAGATAGAACAGAGTGATATGAAAGAAATTGGAAGTGCCAGTTGTGCTGAGAGGCAACAAAAAGTGCTGGGAGGACAGAGGAGGGTAGAAGATAATAGAAAGGGGAAGACAAGACCTGTTTGGAGTAGTAAGAGCCAGCCTGGCCTGACCAGGGCCATGGGTATGTCCTGAGAGAAGTGATGAAGCTGGGAATCGGTGGCAGAGGGCCTTGTACCAGGCTGAAGAATCTAACCTTGACCCTGTAGTCCATGGAGAAATCAGTCCAGCTGCAGAACCCAGGATAGACTTCAGGCAGGATGGTCAGGAGGCAGAGAGCCGAGTTAGAAGGCTGTCAGTCCAAGCATGACTGGGCCCAACTACATTGGGAGAGGGTGGAGGACAAAAGGGACAGGAGGAGTAGGGAGTGAAGGACACTGGTAAGGCTCTAGATTGTTGATTCTACATCAGACAGAGCATTTGCCTGGGTCATATTTCCAGTAACCTGGCTTTAATCATTTAGGTTCACAAGAACGCCAGGATAAATTACGAGACATGGGCATCGTAGATATTCTACACAAATTGAGTCAGTCACCAGATTCAAACCTTTGTGACAAGTGAGTATGAATGTAAAAAGGTCTTCCTTTGGGCTGTGTTGGATTCTTTCACAAAAGAGTTTGAATTGCCTGGTAATTAACATGGCCACACTTTTAAAATCTTTTATATTCTTAGATTTTCTATCAGCCACTGTATGATGTTTAAGTGAGCTATAAACTAATGATTATCAAATTATTAAAGACTTATCTTACTGTGAATTAACCTGTGTCTGGACCATTTTAGTGGATAGTATTCAGAAGCCATTTGCATCTCTTCCCTTGATCATTAGAATAGACATGCATGTGACCTTTTGGAAAGCAGAAAAACTAGTAATGCAAACATTCATTCACTCACAACACCTCACTGAACACCCATTTTGTGCCAGGCTGGCCCTGCTGCTGGGTATACAAAAAAATCACGTCTTCAAAGAGCTCATCATTTCCTGATAGAGCCAAGAGTTATAATCAGATACTTAGCTAACCTCAAAATAGCCAAAAATGCTTTTCCTAACTACATGTTCTCCTTTTTTAACAGCCTTCACTTTCCGTCTTGCCTCTATAATAACAAAGCAGGGAACATCAGCACTTTGAGTCTCCAGAATCTTGAGCATGGCTTAGAAGCCCTGCAGCCCTTCATGATCTGGCTCTGCCTTTCTCATCTTCCCCGCACCCACCATGCACACCCTATACTGCAGCCATACCTGCCCACTTACAGTAGCACACCTTCATGCAATTACACATTCTGTTCCATCTGATTTGCTATCCCAGTCTCCTCTCCTCTCAGTCCCCATTCACTCAGCAGATAACTCTCTTTTTAATACCTGCGTTCTCCCAGGCATTGTTTTAGGCATTAGAGATATAATGGTGAATAAAATTGATGAAGTCTTTGTCCTCATGCAACCTAGATTCTAGTATAGGAGATAGATGATAAGCAAATGAATACGTAACACAGTATCAGGTGATGAGAGGTACTATGAAGAAAAATAAAACAAGGTGAAGGAATGGAGAGTCAAGAAAATTTATTTTAATATAGGTTAACCAGTAAAGATCTCTCTGAGGATGACATGATCAGAGACCTGATGAAATGTGGAAGATTTCATCTGGGCAAATGCTTAGAGGAAGAGTATTTATAGGCAGGGGTGACAGTGGGTTCAAAGGCCCTGAGGCAGGAGTGAACTTGTTATGTTCAAGGAACAGCAAGAAGAACAGAGGGCTGATGAATAATAATGAGGGGGAGAAAACAGGAAATCATTGGAGACTGTTGAGCAGAGCAGACATTATCTGATTTGAATTTTTTTTTCTTTCTTTCTGAGACAGAGTTTCACTCTTGTTGCCCAGGCTGGAGTGCAATGGTGTGATCTTGGCTCACTGAAACCTCCGCCTCCCAAGTTCAGGTGATTCTCCTGCCCCAGCCTTCCAGGTAGCTGGATTACAGGTGCCTGCCACCATGCCCAGCTAGTTTTTTGTGTTTTTGGTAAAGACAGGGATTCTTTTTATTTTATTTTATTTTATTTTTATTTTTTTACTTTTTTTTTTTTTT
>NW_016107368.1:560134-562951 GCF_001604975.1 Cebus imitator | reverse complement strand
AAGATGGGGTTTCATCATGTTGGTCAGGCTGGTCTTGAACTCCTGACCTCAGGTGATCCACCTGCGTTGGCCGCCAAAGTGCTTGGATTACAGGTGTGAGCCACCACGCCCGGCCTAGAGACAGGGTTTCACCATGTTGGCCAGGCTGGTCTCGAGATCTTGATTGCAGGTGATCCGCCCGCCTCGGCCTCCCAAAGTGCTGGGATTACAGGCATGAGCCACTGCACCTCGCCCTGATTTGAATTTTTAAAAGATCACTCTGATGACTATATAGAGAACCATCTGTAGGAGAGCAAGAATGGAGGCAGAGAGACCAGTTAAACGCCATTGCAATAATGTCAGTAAGGATGGGAGGTTAGTGTTGGAAGTACTGAGACGTGTTTGGATTCAGAATTTTAATCTGAATATAAATGCCAATGGGACTTACTCACAGATTCAGTATAGGATGTTAAAGAGAGAAAAGGAAAATGTCTAGGGTTTTAGCCTGAGCAACTAGATGGAGGGTGTTGCTGTATACCAAGATGGTGAGACATACAGAAGTGGGTTGTGGTGGGGAATATCAAAAGTTCTTGTTTGGGTATGCCGACATTAGGATACTGTACCTATTAGATATCCAAGGGACTTGGAAGAGCATGGCTAGGGGTATAAATCTGAATGGTATTTAAAGCCATGGAGCTGGATGAAGTCACCTAGAGCAAGTAAGAGAGAGGAGGCCTAAGGAGCAAGATCTAGAGCCCCCCAGCATTTAGGCAATGATGAGAAAGGTGCAGCAAAGGAGCAGAAGGAACAGCCAGTGAGGCAGGCAGAGACTCAGGTACATGATGTGTCCTGAAAGCAAGGAGAAAGAATGCCTGGACACTGGCCATTTATCCTTCAAAACTCCTATCAGGTTGCCATGTCTTCCAAAAAGCCTTGCATGACCCACTCTCCACCCTCCCTTCCAGGCTTTTCCAGGGATGCCTTTTGTGCTCCTGCAGCATCTGTAGGACACGTCACACTGTAACACTGTATCTTGGCTGACAGCTTGTCTGTCTTCTTCACTGAAGGAGAGAGGAACTTAACTCCTCTGAAGTAAATGGCTGTCCCAGATTGTGGAGCACACAGGACAGGCTGGTCTTCTGCTTCCCTGAAGCTTATCATCCTGTAGGCCAAAGAAGAATAACAGACTGAGCACAGTGGCTCATCATGCCTTTAATCCCAGCACTTTGGGAGGCTGAGGCAAGTGGATCATGTAGTCAGGAGTTCGAGACCAGCCTGGCCAACATAATGAAACCCTGTCTCTACTAAAAATACAAAAATTAGCCAGGCATGGTGGCGTACACCTGTAGTCCCAGCTACTCAGGAGGCTGAGGCAGGAGAATCGCATGAACCTGGGAGACAGAGGTTGTGGTGAGCTGAGATCACGCCACTGCACTCCGGCCTGGGCAACAGAGCGACACTCCGTCTCAAGAAAAAAAAAAAAAAGAAGAAGAAGAACTAAATAACTGCAGCCCAGTGCTACTGGTTAGTGAGCGTAACATCAAAGTCAAGTCCAAGCCACATACTGAAGGCTGGATTTGAGCTTGTACCTTGAGAACTGGAACCTCTACCTGCACAGCTGCTGGCATAAACGATGGGCTCTGTCAGCCCATCTCTTGTGGCTGAGAGCCATGTTGTTCAGTGGGGTTTTTCGCTCATACTTGTTCAGAAGTAAAAACAGATTTTACTTAAAATCATCTCAGGGACAACCTAGAATGCTAAGAGAGGCCTTACCAGCATCAAATGGGGTAGGTTTAGGCCTGCTTGCTTAGACTCCACTGGTACTGTTTTCCCAGATTTGTATGGCACATAAGTTTTTAGCTCTTCTTAAACTTAACCCCTTATTAAAAGAATCAAGGTCTGAGCTACCCAACCTAAGTCCATCTAAAAAAAAGGTGATCTTGCCTCCAAAACCATTCTTCTAAAAAGACCCCTTAGATAATGATAATAGAAAGACAATAAAGGTATGGTGTCTGAGAACCAAAATAATCAAACCTATCCAACCTCTGAATAAGATCCAGAAGGAGTTTGATTTGGCAGATCTAAAGAGCAATATAGAATTTTGATCAAGACCCTCATGTGGCGTTCCCATCATGGCACAGTAAAGTCTGTCACCTGAAGAGTACCTCTCAGGTTCTTTCTGTCATTAAGGCCTTGATCCTTTGACTTTCAGATGCTTACATATGAGAAGCTATTGCTAACCAGCCCTCTCCACCCAGGCTCAGAGGGCTTCATGGTTGCAGGGCCCCAGAACTCATGCCTCCATCAGAACTGCTCTTCTCAGCCTCTTTAAGTATCTGGGGAGTCAGGTAGATGGTCTGTGGCATCATTCATAAACTTGCTTCTGACAATGTCCTGTAGAACCCAACTTGCTCATAACTTGGAGATAATCTTTCTAGAGCTTTGTTATGATGATTAGACTGTTCACAATAACATCTTTAGAGTCTTCAGTGATTGTAAGAATAAACCTAAGTGTACCACTTTAAAAACTGTTGTGATATCCATGACTACAGAAACTGCACTTGAATCCAGCTTATTGTATGCACAGTCTACTTGGCATTACTTCAATCAGCTATCATACCTGAACATTGTAGACTTTCTTTCCAGAGCTTAGAAGAGGAGACCGTTGCTGAAACCTGACTTCCTAACTCCCACAATTGCAGCCTCTTTCCAAACTTTACCAAGTTTGTGATAGGAATAGTAAAGGATGCCTCCTTGGGCCCACCTCAAAGAAGGCCACTTTTACAAAGATCAGGATAGATTAAGTCATTGTTCACATTCTTTTTTTTTTTTTTTTTT
>NW_016107368.1:523327-560114 GCF_001604975.1 Cebus imitator | reverse complement strand
GAGTTTTGCTCTTATTGCACAGGCTGGAGTGCAATGGCGCAATCTTGGCTCACTGCAACCTCCACCTCCCAGGTTCAAGAAATTCTCCTGCCTCAGCCTCCTGAGTAGCTAGGATTACAGGCACCCGCCACCATGCCTGGCTAATTTTTGTATTTTTAGTAGAAACAGGATGTCACCATGTTGGCCAGGCTGGTCTTGAACTGACCTGAGGTGATCCGCCCATCTCAGCCTCCCAAAGTGCTGGCATTATAGGCATGAGCCACCATGCCCGGCCTACATTCTATCTTTTCCTTTCCACCTGGCCACCTTCTTCCCCCATCACTGTAACAACCCACATCTCATATTGATCAGTTATAGTGTGATCAGGTGTGATGAGAACAAAATGAAATTGTAGGCTTCTTCCACAGTTATGAGGCATGTGAAGCATGAGACAGCCTCATCCCATGGGCTCTTGGCCCCTTCCATGAACCTAATCAGCACCTCAACACCATTTCCTTGGTCAGTTTTCCTATTTGCTTCCCAGAACCCTAAGTGTCCTCCCCTAGTGTTGGGCTTCACTGCATAAAACCTACATGGCAGTAAGAAAAAGAAAAGAATTAGAGATCTATCACAACTATAAGCCAATGACAAAGGAATATTATATAATGTCGGTACGTACCAGGGACTGTGGAATGTCACTGAGCTGCAGCAGGTTTAGGAGCAGGAACAGCCCTCTGAGAGAACCACAGGAAGAAGAGTACAGCCAGAATAGATTTGAGGTATCTGCCCACTGCAGATCTCTGCCCCTTAAGGTAGGTGCCCACCTTGGCTCACCCCAGTTTCCTCTGGGGATTTACTTTTTAGACTTCCCCAACTATCATCATTGAGCCATAGGGTTTTTTTCCCCCAATTACAATTCTGATATGATGGCTAACAGGAATTTTGTGATTTCAGGGCAAAGACAGCACTGCAGCAGTACCTGGCATGATGGGAACACCCCTGGGCACCTGCGAGCATCCCACCTCCTTGTTTAAGGAAGTACAGGAACCAGCCTCATTTGATTCCTTCTATTTGCACAAGTCACCTTGGACTGCAGGGAGCTGTTTTGCAAAAGCAATTTAGTAGGCTTAGATCTCAAATTCATCTTGAGAACATTTTTTTGAGGTAGTAGTTTCCTCAGAAGACTCTTGGGTTTTGTTTTGGTTTTTTTCTGAGCTACCCGGACTCTTTACTGAACAATCAATCATTTTCCTTTGGACCTACAATTTTTTGCCTATGCTGCAGCCACTTTGTGAGTGAGAATGAATATGTCTGTGTGAACACACAGGCATGCGTGTGTATGTGCACGTACGTGGGCCAGAATGAATGGATATGTGTGTGTGTGAGGGATACCTCAGATTTTTCTTTTCTTATTTTGTGTGAAAATCTCTTTTCTACAGATTTTCCAGGGTTTAAGCATTGCTTGCTGTATAAAAAACTTTACTGAATTATATACAGTTTGAATGAAATGTTATTTTAAAAACAAAACAATTGTTAAGTGTTCCATAAAGGTTATGTTGAATTTTGGTCAGATGAATATTTGTAAGTAAAAAATATATGCATTTCTGAACCTCAACTTACATAGATTTTCTTTATATAAAAAAAAGAAAAAGTTGGCTATAGCTGGCCTGATTAACAGGCACTATACATGGTGCTGTGCAAAATAGTAAGCTAGCATCTTACTACCGTCAATATTAGCAGGTACAGAGCCTTTTTTCATCCTAATTCAATAAGTTCTCAGGCTACCAAGTCAGATGGACAGGGAGGAGTAAAGTGAGGCGACAGATTCACCATAGGCTTTTTGAAGCATCAAAGGAAAATATAACTACTGATAGTGAAAGCCCAGTCGTGACCCAGATGGGCTTACCCTTGACAGGAACTGGGGACTGAGAGCCTCCCAACTGCCCTAACTCCTGTCATTGGTATACCAATATCTGGCCAGATTTAGAACCAGTCATGGAAACTTGCACTCATATTAAAAGTAGGTCATCTCTTCCCAGAAACAGTCAGACACCTTGTGCTTCCTGAAACAGCATATATCACTGTGAAACTAAAGAATGTGCTACAGACACACCTGAACAAAGAACAGGATAGTTTAGAAAGCTTTCTCTTACCGGTATTCAGCAAATTTCATACTAGTTGCTCAGGATTGCTAGTTGGTATGCTTTTGTAAAATGAGACTGAAATTCAATAAAAGATGCAACTAAAATCTTTTCCTGCATGAAGCCAAAAGCACCCAGGTTGAGAGAGGGGCAAGGGAATCTCCCCAGGATGACTAAAGATGACTTCAGCAAGTACTCCTAGCCCTTCTGCACCCCTTAGCTTGGTCCCTGCTCCAACTTCTGGGTCAGCTGCAAGGTGAACTCAACAGAAGTTGCTCTTGACTGTTTGAAGGTAGAAGCAGCCTGCCTTTTCTCTTTGCTAAAAGAAGGTCAGAGGCATCGCAGCCAGGATGCAAGGTCTGCAGTCCAGAAGCTTGCGGTGAGTGTGTGCCACAGATGGAGCCCCAAGCCCACCTACCAGCCACTCCTGATGGGGTTGCTCCCACTGCAGCTGCCCTATCACCACCCTGCACCTTCCTTGGAAGATTTAAATGTTTGATTGCGAATGAATGTTTAAAAATGTATTTAATGCAATTTTTCCTGCTCTCAACATGACCACCCAAGATTCAAACACAGAGATTTCCAAGTTATTATTTTTTTAGAACATCACTGATTTAAAATCTGTCACAACAGGACTTGGGTTTTGTGCAGATATCAGAATGCTAATGTGAGAAACCCAGTTAAAGGAAAACTTTGTTTATTGGAAAGAAACTCATTGTTTCTAGTACTGTGAAAATATCCTTGGTTGGCATTGTTAACACAAAACACTGTAGTGTTGGTATTAAATAGTACCAGGTAAATATAAAGAAACCAATAAGGAATTGCTGAGACAATCTTGAACCCAAATAGCGTTAGAAAGCTGAAGACCCAATGAAATAACACTTTCACACTTAAACTCTGTGGTGAAATCTTGCCTGTGGGTATAAACAGATGGTCAAATTAAAAATGCTTTACTATAATTAACTTTTCTGATTTGAATGAAGGGAAATGTATTTATTGAAACAAAGCTGTTTGCTGCTTTATGCAGATGCAGTGTTCAGTCAGCAAGGAAGTGGGAAGAATGGACATGGTCTTGTGTCTACACCCAAGTTCTTAACTAAGCTTCTCGCTCTAATACTGCATTCTGTTTCTCCTTTTGTGCCCTGATTGTAACCCAAAATTTATGAACTAGAAAAGAATGTCCAATTTAATAAGTTGCATTTTTTTTTCCCTTAAGCACTTTATTCAGAACAATACATGTTCTTCTGGTAGTGTTTGGATAATATGATTTTAACACATGCTAATAAAAAAGCCAAGAAAAATCATGGCAACTTCTAAAAAGGAGTCTGTTTTCCAAATGTCTAGAACATTAGGAAACATCAGAAGATAATGTGTACAGGTTTTGGAACCTGTGATTCTTGGTAAATGAAAGTCTGGGAAGTGGCTTTGCATTTCAGAGTGGGAGCCAGTGCCTTAGGGTAACTATGGCTCCCAGAGGCATCTGTAGGAGTCTGGGGACCCCTCTCTTTTTGGCTTCCTTCTGAAGGCCAGCAGACCCTTCATAGGTGGCCACTCCCAGCCACAAGATATCCTGTCCCCAATGTCATGTCCACCCCCTCCATGCTCTTCTCCTTAGGTATGCTCCATCTCCACTGCCACCAGATGCACAGTGTGCGAGCGCATGCGGTCCCTCTGCAAGGACACACAGGTGCTCTTCATCTACCACATGTTGCCACCTTTTCCTGTCTCGGAATCGTAGGCACATCCTGTCTCAGGGCCTCACTGTAAACAAAGCCAAGGACATCTGCGCCAGAGCATGGCGGAAGGACGATGAGCTGGCTAGCAGGAGAGGGAATAATCGTGGTGGGAACCTCTGAGAAGACCCAAGGTAAGGTCAAGAGAGTAGGAGCAGGGCCAGGCAGGCCCCCATTTCCCATAACTGACACAGGGAAATCTTGGAAGTGAGGCCTAAGAAAGGAGGAAAGGGGGACTCCCACCCCAGATCTTGATGGAGGGCTGACATAAAGGTTCCAATTTCTTACCACCTGGGATAAGGACTGGTGCTATCCCTATCCTGCCCCTTCCCTGTTTACTGGGCAGAGAGGCACATAGTTATGTTCAGCATGAGAGAAGGTCCAGGATCTGGGTTCAGGGAAGGCTCAGGGAACACCCCCTAAGGGCCATGGAGTAGACTATTAAGGCACGTTTCCTCCCTCTGTCTCTGCAGCCCCTGGCTCCTGGCTTTGGCAAGTAATCAGTCTTTAAGTGAAACCAGAACCAGTCCTTAAGTGAAACCACCCCCCTTGACTTCATGGAGCTGAGCCTGCCCTCCTCCCTATCAGACACTCACACCCAGGAGCCAAGAGGCCTTAAAGCCAAAAACAGCACCTATCCTTTAATTCCTGATTTGCTTCTATTGTGGGAAACCAGGCCCAGGGTCTCCGCCAATGAGTTCCATCCTCTGAGAGTGGGCTAATACTTGAGCCACTCTCAGGAACCCCCTTAGACCCCATCCCCTCTTCCTTATCCCATGAAGCTTGTGGACTCCTAAAGATGCCCTGCGATGCTGAACCCATGGCATCCCTCAGTCACCAGTAATGGGAAGAAGGAGCATGTCACCATTCCTCCCACTCTAGCCCCATCACCTGGTGCCCCGCCTGCCTGCATTGCCCTGCCCAGCTGCTTCATTCATCACTGACACAAGAACACAGGCTCAGTTCCCCCACCTTATTTTCCCCCCTCCCCTGCTTTGGAAGCCCTGGTGGCTCCATCCCTTACCTCACCAGTGTTGGAAAATCCTTGGCTTCCCAGATTCTGGGGAGATCAGGTGGTTGTCTGCTGGGTGCACCCCCTCCAAGTTGCTCATTCAGAGCCACACACACCTGTGGTGTGGAAAGCCCAGGCATAGGGCTTGTCCAGGTTGTTTGCCACTTCTGAGGTGGGCACAGACTATATGGGCCCCACTCCTGAGCTCACTCCCAAGGGGAAGAGCACAGCCCCGTCGTGGGCTGTGAGTCTTGCAGGTCTGGAATACTGCATCCAGCTTCCTGAAAGGTCCTGTCATTGAGGTCTCTGTTGGGCACATTGAGAACCTGTACAGGTACAGATGAGCACCGTGGACACGTATGTTTCCATCCAGGGATGACACAAGGTCCTGGGAAACACAGTGACCTTAAACAGTAGGGCCTGCCCAAGGTCACTGGCCTTGGTTCCCACCTCTGGGGACTGACTTATCCATGTGTCCCCAGAGCCAGCCCAGGGACTAGCACAGAGTGCCTTGTGCTAGGCTGACAAAGTGTGATACACCCACAAAGAAGTCCTCTGGGAGCTAACTCCCCATTTAAAGAATAGTCATGGATAAAACCAGCAAGGAGGAAGAGGCTCACATTTGCTTTGTGGTATAGAAGAACATGGCCTTTTCCTCAAAGGAAAAAGTATGCCTGCATTTGGCAAACTTACAAATAGAGTGGTTAGATGGGGTGGCATTGTGTGCTAATATTCCCAAGTGGTCATAATCGCTACTTTTTACTGAAATCCTGTGTCCCTCAAGGAAAGAAGTACAGAGAGATGGCTAAGCCAGGCACTCAGTGAAAGCTGAAGACAACCTGGCCCCACTAGGAGCTCTCAGCTTTTAAATTTAGGCTTCAGCCAGAATCAGAAACCAGAGAAATGGGGGAGGGATGCATCAAGAAAATTAAATGAACCTTGGTTCCAAATGTAATGTCCAAGCATTGCTTTATGAACATGCCCTGGTAATAGAGAACTGCAGATGGGTGAATCTGGCAGCAATTAAATGACTGTCAGTGTGACTTGGGCAGGCGTGGAAGCATTTGGAACCTATTTATATCTGCCATGGCATCAGTGTGCCTGCAACTGTAATAGCCAGTCTTGCTGCACTGTTTTCAAGCTCATGGTTACCAAATTAAGTTCTAAAATTGTTTAATTCATAAGGTAGATTTGTTGGGCAAACACCATCTCATATAATCCAGTATCCTCTGAGATGACATTGTATCTCACAACAGGATGTAATAACTGATGTCCATTTATTTTGCAAAATCCCAAAGACAGAAAAAAAACTGTGTTCTACATACTGTTTAATAAGGCAGTATATACTATTTTCTTTCTTTCTTTCTTTTTATTAAGATGGAGTCTCACTCTGTCGCCCAGGCTGGAGTGAAGTGGCATGATCTCGGCTCACTGCAACCTTCACCTCCTGGGTTCAAGCGATTCTCATGCCTAAGCCTCCCAAGTAGCTGGGATTACAAGTGTGCACCACCACACCCAGCTAATTTTTTTGTATTTTTAGTAGAGATGGGGTTTCACCATGTTGGCCAGGCTGGTCTCAAACTCCTGACCTCAGGTGATCCACCTGTCTCAGCCTCCCAAAGTGCTGGGATTACAGGCATGAGCCACCGCATCCAGCCGTATTATTTTCATTGTCTACAAAAGACAGCTAAACCAAAAAGTATTGATACTCAAAACAGTAAGTTCCGATTTTGGAGATCCCTTTTGTGCAGCAGACCCCTGGTCACGTGCTCCGGAAGAGCAGCACAGCCATCTCAATCCATATCCTCTGGAAAGCAAAGCGCCTTAGTGGGCCCCCGCTGCCTCTTCAGCCTCACCTCCTGTGGGATGACAGATGTTCGGTAGGACTCCTGAAACAGCCTGTCCCAGATCTTCCATCCCACCCACTATCCACAAAGAAACGGAAAGTTAAAGGTCAGAGCGGGAGGGCCAGCAAATAAATCCTGATATGTGTTAGGGACTAGGAATTAAAGAAATTAGAATGGGTAACATTGGTTGAGCATTTAATTTGTGTCATATCCCAGACCAAGAGCTTTATATTCTTTCATCTTCATAACAGCTCTATGATGAAGATTTTTATTATGAAGTTATTTGTGGTTATGACGAGTCTATCATCTCCATTTCACAGATGAGGAAACTGAAACCCAGAAAAGGTAAGTAACTTTTTGGAGGCTCTTCAGCTGGGGAACAGCAGAGCCAGGATTCAAACTCAGGATAGTCTGTCACCTTAACTCCTGCCTTTTTCTTAGCAGAAAAGTACTAAGTACAATGGAGGCATATACTGCTCCCCAAAGCTGAGAAAGTGTGACACATTAGAATAAATGGGCAGAACAGCACCCCAGCCAGGCTGCTTCAGTGTGTCCAAAGGAGGCTGTGCACTAATTCCCAGGATGTGGTCTGCAGATAGCCCCTTTTCTTATCACCTGAGGCCAAAAAGTCAGTCTCATGATCTTCCAGTACTTCCAACAGCCCAATGAGAATTTCCCAGCCAGTTCCCCTACCTCTTGCCCCAGACTTGGCTCTGAGTTATAGCTATTTGCTTCCAATCACCACCCCCCATTCCCAAAAGCTTGAAGGTGCCCCACAACCCTGGACACATAAAGAGATGCATCATGGACTCTCTGAGGGCAGGTCCCAGAGGAAAGCTGGCCAGGAGTGTGTCTGATCCACATAGAGCCACACTCCCCAGGATTTCCTGGCTCTCCAACCTCTGTTGCATGCTCAGCTTGTTCCTCAGCTGGCAGTGGGAATAATTCTACTTCAGAGGGCAATGGCAAGCCCACCTGTTCTGACTTGGCTGCATTTCAGACCTTGAGACCATGAGCGTATCAAACATTTAGGCAAATGCATTGATTAAAACCCAAACATTTAGACATACATCGATTATTGCCATTTCAGATGTGAATGTGGCCTTCTCCCAAGAATCCAACCCTCACATCCTTTGGGTTTTCCCAAGATAATCATATCCCGGCCCCTTCCACTCATTTCAAGCCCAAACATGTATTGCAGCAGTTTGCTGGTTGTGGGGTAGGCTCCAGACCCCTTGGGGTTCTTACCCAGATTTGGAGGTGGTGATCCCACCAGGTTTGCCTTTCCCAGAGGCTGTCTGAGTGCTTCCCATGAGGGGAAGGTCCTAAACAACAGTCATGCATTGAAATGTGGGGCTGAGGGAGATGAGGTCACAGCAGGCTCAAGGTCAAGGGCCCTTCCATATAGCTCCCCGTTTCTCAGCAAGCCCTTAGGGGCTTAACATGGAGTATATGGAGCATGCCTGGCCTCTTGACTGGCTTTGAAGTGGGTTTCCAGAAAGTTAATTAAATTTCCACAATGGTTTCCACAGGGAAATGCAAATAAATTACTTTTGCAACAAAAATATGACTCCAAAATAAGCAGCAAAAAATTTAATGAGGTATTAAAAAGCAACACTGTTACTCTATGAGAACACAAAACAGTTTAGTATTGATACTCAAGTTATATAATCACCTGTATATTTAGGACTGTGTTAGATTGAAAACTTAGTTACCAAAAATTATCAATCCCCCACACACTCAAGCACATAGTCATAAATGCCTTGTATCTATGACTGAATAAAAACCAAATCTGCCTTGATAACTTACCCTGAAGGGCTTCTGTATTTTTGTCTGAAAATTTCAAACTGGGGAAGAGCAATGCCAGTTCTCTGTCAGCATCTTCTCTATCCCGGCTTCCATGGATGGCATTAAAGGGCATTTCTGTGCCGTACTGAGCCCGAAGACTGGGAACATTGGCAAAACATAAAAGAAACAATTGTTTCATTTGAAAATAAATGTTTTGCTTTCTGGCAACATGATCACTACCTACCAATCAGCACCCTGCATTCCTGTGAAATTGCTTTCTCTGCAGGAAATACTAAGAATGGCAGCAATGATAATAGTAGCTGGCATTTATGTGGTCATAGTGGTGTGCTGGGCACATGGTTGGGTGCTTTACCTACACGATCCCATTGTATTTTTGCCACAGCCCTATGAGGGAGACTGCTGTTACCCCCGTTCTAAAGATATGCGAGTAATGGTATAAGCACAGGAGCTGCCATTTTGTCAATATTATTACCAGAGGGGAGGACCATACCAAGTGCTTGATATAGCTTTGCATAGTCATCCTTGCAATAACCTTGTAAGAAAATATATTGCTATGATTTCCTGTGTGTCAAACACTACTCTCGGTGAGATACATACATGTATATATATACACTCGTGATGAATGCTCATATCCCCATTTTACAGTTGAGAGAACTCAGGCTGAGAAAAGACTTGCAGTGACCTAAGATCTGAATCCTGAGCTGGCTTTCATTAGCCCAGCCTGCCTCATATATAAATGTTCCTGGTCCCCTTCAGCTACAAAGTACAACTGCAGTTTCTTGGCCTCTCTAATTTTTTTTCCTGTTGTCTGGGCCTGTCAGCTTCAAAGTCCAAGGTACAGTGGATTTGGATTGATGGTGCCAGGCTAAATACTCCTAAGTCCAAAAAGCAGGCCAAGCCAGCCCAGTGCAATGTGCAGAACAGGGTACTCAGACACACGAGGGCCTCAGGACACCCTGATGGGGAATAGGATTGGATGGCATTGAGACTACAGTGCTGATTCTCAGTCTATGCCCCAGAGTCTCTGACTGACAGGCTTGAATGGGGCCCTAGAATCTGTATTTTCCTGGGAGTGTACTATGGAATCCTCTGGCTGAAAAGAGAAAACAATGACGGAGGAATGAATCCAGCAGCAGCCTTTAGAAGAGGACAGAGCAGGAGAGGAGGCAGCTTACAAAAGGCACTCAGCAAAGGCTGGGAACTGGACCAGTGTGGGAAGATGTCAGGGTCTCCCCAAATATATAAGAGGGAGGCTTCTGGCCATGAGAGAGTCCTCTGTGTTACCCATGATTCTGGGCTAAACACTGAGTGGGACTCAGCCTCCTGGGATGCAGGTTTTAAGATGGATGAAAGGACCACAGCTGGTGACGTCACCTTTCAGGCTGCTCCCTCCTGGCCACATTGGGGTCACAGGGGCCCATGATGGTTCGCCAGGTAGTGACCACATCCTCGAAGCCCTCAGTCCGGGTGAGGATCAGGAGGTGGCTTGGTCCACTGCACATGTGATGTACCAGCTTCTCAAATGCCTCCTAGGCACAGGGAGGGAAAACCGTGACTCAGGGCAGGAGCTGCTAGGGCCTGCAGAGGATCAGCAAGCCCATCTCACTCACAGGATGGGAGGGAGTTAGTGAGCAGCCTTGTTACCAGCCAGCATGCCTGTGGCCACTCAGCCAACTGCACCCTGCCTCTGCCTGGCCACCTCTGCCTGCTGTGGAGGGTGTGAGGGATTGGGTGGTAGTGATGACCAACCATTCAGAGAACCCAGAATGATGAGACTTTGAAGATGACTCATTTAAGGATGAACATGAGATGATTATAAGTTAGGCAGAGATATTTAAAAGACCATATCTATGGAAATTGTGTGATGCTGGATAACCAAAGGGTGAAATATAGTTGGTACTTTTTTTCCATGCAATGCCTCACAACCCTTCCTCCCTCCTCAAGTAACAGTACTCTGGTCTCTGGTTTTCCTTTGGGGACCAGCTCTTACCCATTTCATTTGGTCCTAGTTTGACCGACAACCATGATGCCTAGTCACACACACACACACACACACACACACACACTCACACCCACCCCTGACCTAAAAGGAAGGTCTGTGACCCAAGCTAGGCCAAAGCAGCTTCTAAAATGATATGCTTGACACTTTGCTGCTGAGATCCCAGCTTCCCTTTGTCTCCAAGCCCTTCTCATTAAACTCTTCCTTCAATTCTATGAGTTATGGGCTATCCTTCTAATATCCTTCTTATTTCATTACTTAGAGTCAAACCTTTTCTTTGCAATCAAAAAATTTTACCTGATACAGCCTATTGTCATTCTGAGAACAAATTCATGACCTACTTGCTGTTTCTATTTTGGTTCTTCATGGTTTCTTCTGTCATAAACTAATGTCAACCTATAAGCATAATGTTGGAGAAAGAGAAATGAGAGTGTGTTGAACTGGTGGAAGTAGGTGAGCTGACCTCTCCAGCTCTGTGTTGGTAGAAAAGTCGCATTTCTGCCTCTGTCATGGTTCTTTCTTCATTTGTTAGAATTTCAAACCCAGCTTCCTGAATCTGTAGAATATATATAAATATTCTGAAAGGGTAAATCAAGCCCACATTCACATTAATTAATTTAGTTGAAAGGTAAAAAATAAAGACAGGCAAGATTAAAGGCTATGGAGACCCTTACCCCCACATTATCTGACCAATCAGATTTAACATTTTCATTTACTTGAATGGAGTTTGAGCTACAACCCCTTAGAAGTCATCTTTCTGCACTAGGATATCACTGCCCAGTGCCCCATCCCTGTTTATCCACAAGAGAGGACACAAGGACGGTGGTGCATGGTAAGTGTTGTCTCTCTTACCTTCATAATAATCTCATCAGTCTTTCCATGGGCCACTGCATCCGGTTTAATGATGGCCAAGGTACAGGTCCTCTCTGATGAAACTAAATAAGCCAAAAGATGGTGCTATCAGATGCTGGTGTTTGAGGCTCTCAGGAGGCCATCCACAAAAACAATGCTGCCTCTACACAAGGCTCCATTGTACCAAGTGCCAGGCACAGGCTTGGGCTCTCAGGGTTCCCTCCCCTGGCCTCTTAGTTTTGCCCCTGCAAACCTGGACTCTGGTGGATGCAGCAGTCTGATGCCAGACCTCAGCCTCCATCTTGCTGCAAGGGACAGAGACTCAGAGACTGGCTCAATGAACCTGGGCAGGTGGTGGAGGAGGAACATGGGGAAAGGGATTGCTGAAAGACTGCTTGGGACCAGAAATCCAGAAACAACTGAATTGAGTTGGCCTGGGGAGTAGGGAGAAGAGGAGGTATAGGAGAAAGTGAGAGGGTAGCCTGGAGCATGGGCAACACAGGCCTGGCTGCCCTCATCTCTTCCTGTCACCCTCTCATGATTCCCAGCCTCTTCCGGCTGTCTTCCATGCGCTCTCCTCTCTACTGGCTCTTGCACTTCTGCTGCTTTTTCTCTTTCCTGCCATGTGGCTAAAAATGGCTCCTCTAGGCCCTGAGCCTGCATGATGTTCCATGACTTCCTAGCTCCAGCACATACTACCAGATTGCAGGTTTAGCACTCTCTCTCCATTCAAGTTCTCCTGAGAGAAGCCAGATTGCCCCACTCATTGGTTTGAGCCAAGGTATCAGCCCCAGCTCACTGGCCAGTCTGCTGATTGACTGCCTTTGAAAGAGCATCCACCAGTCCAATTAGCTATGACAATGAGGGAGGTGCCACAGGATCAGAGTCCTCTGCTGAGCCCCACAGGAGCTGTAGGGAGGTCTGTGTCTAGTGCATGAGCCCACTTCCATTGTCCTCCTGCTATGTTACGTAAACTTGTCTTTGGTAAGTTATCTACACTCTCCACAGAATCATAATGCTCCCATCACATGTTTTGTTTCTCAGCTTTTATGTTGGTTGCATTGAAATGAAACAAGATAATATCTACATTTAAAGGGGGCTTTCTACTCTGAAAATCTCAAAAACATTTACTGCAAAAGTATAAATCATTTCAAGCAACAAATCTGTTATTCCTGAGATTACTATTTCTAACATGTTATGAATATTTAGATTTTAAGAGACTCTTACAACAAATTCCATTATAAATTGACTGATTTGTAAGATCACCTAGAGGTAGAGGAAGAAGAGAAGAGACCAAAGCAGGAGCCTGGGGCGCTTCATCTTAAAAGGACACCACAAGAAAAGAAGCCAATGAAGGAGAAACTGGAGGAGAGGCCAGAGTCGTAGAAGGAAAATAAATCAAGTCATGATATCTCAGCAACTCAAAGATAAGGTTTTGGGAAGGAAGACATTGTAAACATCAAATTCTGCAGAAAAATCCCGTAAGATCTGCACTGGAAACTACCTGTTGGTGCTACCAGTAGGCACCATTTCAGGGAGTAGTGAGCACAGAGGCCAGATTGCAGCAGGTCAGGGCATGAATGGAAAATGAAGGTGGACAAAGTTCAGGAAGCTTGTCTGTGAATAAGAGGAAGGCTAGGGGCAAGGGCAGGATCTTATGTGGTTTTCTGGAGGAGACTTGATTTGGGAGGAAATCATGGAGGAGGGAAGAAAGAGGAGATAATGCAAAAGGGGAGAAACAAATGTCTCCTGCAGAATTACAATCACTGATTTTCTCTTCACCCTTGAAGTCTTCTTGCTGTCCTAAACTGTGCCTCCTCCCTTGTTAGAATCCAACTCAAACAATTCTTATTCTCCACACATGTAAAAACAGTCTATTTCAAGCAATAATTTAAAAAATCTTCCCCCTCTTATCAACATACTTCCTGAGCCTAATTCTGGTTTTCCCTCATGTCTCAGTTACCACCAAGAGACACTGTCACAGCAACAGCCTTCCTAACTCTTAGCTTTTTTTTCACTCTGTCAGGCCAAGTTGTTCTCATATGGAACCCAGGAGTGTAAAATCTGTGAGTTAATATTTGGGTAATACAAGAAAGAGGTTGTAGGACTTGGGGAAGGAAAGGTTTTCCAATGTTTAAGAAAGAGGTGAAAAAAGAAGCTTAAGCTTTTTAGTTCAAATAAGGACTAAGGAAATAAACACCAGCATCATTGCTTTCAATTATTGGTGTTGCTCACTCCATTTTATTAAATGCAGCTTTTGTTGATGCCTGGTAATTGTGATGAAAGTCACACCTGTTATATTTGAACATAATCAAAAGCTATGAAATGTGCCCAAGATGCTGGTAAAGATCAGAAGGGAGATTGGACACAGTATATTTGAAGTCAAGTGACTGGAGAGAAAGTATTTTATGGTTAAGCTTCCCAGAGTTCATCTGATTTATCTAGCAACAGGCTTCTCAATAGAAAACACATGGGCCAGGAGACAGTGGAATGACATTTCCAAAATACTAAAAGACAAAAAAAAAAAAAAAAAAAAAAAAAATTTTTTTTTTTTTTTTTTTTTTTTTTTTTTTTTTTTTTTTTTTTTTTTTTTTTTTTTTTTTTTTTTTTTTTTTTTTTTTTTTTTTATTTTTTTTTTTTTTTTTTTTTTCTACCCTTTGTTTTTGTTTTTTTTTTTTTTATTTGTTTCTACTCTTTTTATTATCTAAGATAAGCTGTTATCTCTTGAAAGTAACTTGCTATACCAGCCAGACACAGTGGCTCATGCCTGTACTCTTAGCACTTTGGGAGGCTGAGGCAGGCAGATCACTTGAGGTCAGGTATTTGAGACCAGCCTGGCCAACATGGTGGAGCCTCATCTCTACAAAAAATACAAAAGTTAACCAAGTGTGGTGGCACACACTGGTAATCCCAGCTACTTGGGAAGCTGAGGCAGGAGGATCTTTGAACCTGGGATACAAAGGTTGCAGTATGCTAAGATCGTGCCACTGCACTCCAGCCTGGGCAACAGAGTGAGACTCCATCTCAAAAAAATAATAATAATAATTTGTTATATCTATGTTTTCTGTGGCTAGGAGCAGTGGCTCACACCTGTGACCCCAGCACTTTGGGAGGCCAAGGCAGGCAGATCACCTAAGGTCAGGAGTTTGCGACCAGCCTGGCCAACATGGTAAAACCCCATCTCTACTAAAAATGCAAAAATTAGCTGGGCATGGTGGCATACACCTGTAATCCCCATTACTCTGGAGGCTGAGACATGAGAATCACTTGAACCCAGGAGGTGGAAGTTGCAGTGAGCCAAGATCATCCCACTGTACTCCAGCCTAGGCAACAGAGTGAAACTCTATCCCCCCAAAAAAGGTGTTTTCTCTAAGCCTCATGGTAGCCACAAAACAAAAACTTATAATAGATACACTGAAAATGCAATGCTTGAAACATACTAGCAGAGAAAAATCACTTCAGCACAAAGGAAGACAGGAAGAAAGGAAGAGTTAGAAAACAACCAGAAAACAAAAAACAAAATGACAATAGTAGGTCCTTTCTTATCAATAATAACATTGGATGTAAATGAACTCAATTTTCCAATTAAAAGACATAGAGTAGATGAATGGTTAAAAAGCAAACAAAACCTGGCTGGGCACACTTGCTCACACCTGTAATCCCAGCACTTTGGGAGGCTGAGGCAGGTAGATCACTTGAGGCCAGGAGTTCAAGACTAACCTGGCCAACATAGCAAAATCCTGTCTCTACTAAAAATACAAAGAATAGCCTGGCTTTGTGGCACACACCTGTAATCTCAGCTACTCGAGAGGCTGAGGCATGTGAATCACTTAAACCTGGGAGGTGGAGGTTGCAGTGAGCCACAATCACGCCACTGCTCTCCAGCCTGGGTGACAAAGCTAGACTGTCTCAAAAACAAAAACAAATACCAAGAAATCAAGACCCAACTATATGCTGCCTACAAGAAATCCACTTTACCTATAAAGATACGTAGACTGGAAGTGAAGGCATGGAAAAAGATTTTGCAAGTGGCAACCGAAAGTGAGCAAGAGTAGCTATACTTCGATCAGAGAAGGTCACTATATAGTGATAAAGGGATCGATTCATCAAGAGAATATAACAATTATAAATATCCACCCAACACCAGAACACCCAAGTATATAAAAAACAAACATTAATAGATCTAAAAAAAGAGTAGACTGCAATACCATAATCATAGGGGACTTTAACACCCTACCGTTAGTGATGGACAGATCATTCAGACAGAAGACGTACTTCAGAGTTAAACTGCATACTAGGCTAAACAGACCTAACTGACATTTACAGAAGATTTCACCTAACTGCTACATAAAAGACATTATTTTCGTCAGCACATGGACTATCCTCCAGAATAGGGCAAATTATAAGCCACAAAACTAGTCACAACAAGTTCAAAAAAGCAGAAATCATATATATCTTTTTTGACCATAGTGAAATAAAATTAGAAATCAATAACAAGAGGAACCTCAGAAGCTACACAAACACACGAAAATTAAACAACATACTCCTGAACAACAAATGTGTCAATGGACAAATTTAAAAAGAAAATTTTAAATTTCTTGAAACAAATGAAAATGGAAATATACATCCAAAATCTATGGGATACAGTAAAAGGAGTAATACAGTAAAGGGGAAGTTTGTAGCAATAAATACTTACATCAAAAAACATAGAAACACTTTAAATAACCTAATGATGCACCCAAATGCACTAAAAAAGCAATAGTAAACCAAATCCCCAATTAGTACTAGGAAAAAAATAATAAAGATTAGAGCAGAAATAAATGAAATTAAGCCTAAAAAATACAGATCAATGAAGCAAAAAGTTGATTTTTTGAAAAGATAAACAAAATCAATGAACCTTTAACTAGACTAAGAAAAAAAGGAAGACCCAAATAAAATCAGAAAGAAAATGGGGACATAACAACTGTAAACCACAGAAATATAAAGAATTATTAGGTACTATTATGAACAACTATATACCAACCAATTTGAAAACCTAGAAGAAATAGATAAATTCCTGGATACATGAAATCTACCAAGATTGAACCATGAAGAAATTTTAAAAACCTCAACAAACCAATAACAAATAACAAGATAACTGTAATAAAAAGTCTTCTGCCAAAGAAAATCTCAGGACCTGCTGGCTTCAATGCTGAATTCCACCAAGCATTTAAAGAATAACTAATACCAATTCTACTCAAACTCTTCAGAAAAAAATGAAGAGGAGGGAAAATTTCCAAACTCATTCTGTGAGGCCAGAATTGTCCTGATAGCAAAACCAGACAAGGACATGACAAAACAAGAAAACTAAGCCAATATCCTTGAGAAACAGAGGGGCAAAAATCCTAAACAAAATACTAACAAACCAACTTCAACAACACATCAAAAAGATCATTCACCATGTGGGATTCATCCCAGGGATGTAAAAAGGTTTTATCATATGTAAATCAAAAAACGTGATTCATCAAATCATTAACAGAGCCAAGAAAAAACCATATAAGGCCGGGCGCTGTGGCTCAAGCCTGTAATCCCAGCACTTTGGGAGGCCGAGGCGGGTGGATCACGAGGTCAAGAGATCGAGACCATCCTGGTCAACATGGTGAAACCCCGTCTCTACTAAAACTACAAAACATTAGCTGGGCATGGTGGCGCGTGCCTGTAATCCCAGCTACTCAGGAGGCTGAGGCAGGAGAATTGCCTGAACCCAGGAGGCGGAGGTTGCGGTGAGCTGAGATTGCGCCATTGCACTCCAGCCTGGGTAACAAGGGCGAAACTCCGTCTCAAAAAAAAAAAAAAAAGAAAAAACCATATAATAATTCTAATAGATGCTGAAAAACCATTCAATGAAATTTGAATTACCTTTATGATAAAAACCTTCAAAATACTGGGTATGGGAGGAACATAAAACAATAAAAGCCATGTATAACAAACTCACAACCAACATTGTAGTGAATGGGGGAAATTTCAAAACCTTCCCTCAAAGATATCAAATAAGACAAGGAGGTCTGCTTTTACCACTTTAATTCAAAGACTTCACCAAAAAAACTGTTAGAACTGGATAAAATCAGTAAAGTTGCAGGATACAAAATCAACATACAAAAACCAGTAGCATATGTATATACCAACAGCAAACAATCTGAAAAAGAAACCAAGAAAGCAATCTCATTTGCAATAGCTATAAAGAATATAAAATAGGTAGAATTTGATTTAACCAAAGATGTGAAAGCTCTCTACAAGGAAAACTATAATGCACTGATGAAAGAAATTGAAGAGGACATACACACACACAAATAGAAAGATATTCCATGGTGATGGATTGGAAGAATTAATATTGTCAAAATGTTAATAGTTCCCAAGGCAATTTACAGATTCAATGCAATCCCTATCAAAATACCAATGACATTCTTTACAAACATAGACAAAATAATCCTAAAATGTATATGGAACCACAAAAGACCCCAAATAACCAAAGCCATCCTAAGCAAAAAGAACAAACCTGGAGGCATCACACTACCTGACTTCAAATTATACTACAAAGCTATAGTGACCGAAACAGCAAAGTACTAACATAAAAACACATAGAGAACCCAGATGTAAATCCACACATTTATAGATAGCTCATTTTAACAAAGGTGCCAAGAATGGTGAAAGGACATTCTCTTCAATAAGTGGTGCTGGTTATACTGGATAACCATATGCAAAAGAATGAAACTACACCTCTATTTCTCACCATATACAAACATAAAATCAAAATAGATTAAAGGCACAATTCTGAGACCTGAAACTATGAAACTATCAAAAGACAACATTGGGGAAATGCTCCAGGATATTGGTCTGAGCTAAGATTTTTTTATGTAACACCTCAAAAGCATAGGCAACAGAAGCAAAAATAAATGAGATCACATCAAGCAAAAAATGGGAAACAGAGCAAAGGAAACAATCAACAAAGTGAAGAGACAATCCACAGAATGGGAGAAAATATTTGCAAACTATCTCTCTGACAAGAGATTAATAAGCAGAATATATAAGGATCTCAAACAACCCAAAAGCAAAAAGAAAGATAATCTGATTTTTAAACGGGCAAAAGATCTGAGTAGACATTTCTCCCAAAAAAGGCCTAAAAATGGCCAATGGGTATATGAAAAAGATGCTCAATATCACTAATCATCATGAAAATGCAAATCATAAAATCACAATAACATGTCATCTCACCCGTTAGAATGGGTACTATAAAAAAAAAAGTCAAGGAATAATGAGGTGAGGATGTAGAGGAAAGGGAATGCTAATATACTGCTGGTATGAATGTAAATTAGTAAGCCACTATGGAAAACAGTATGGAGGTTCCTCAAAAAACAAATATAGAACTACCATATGATCCAACAATCCCACTACTATGTATATATCCAAAAGAGAAGAAATCAACATATTGAAGAGATAGCTGCACTCCCATGTTTATTGCAGCAACATTCACAATAGGCAAAATATGGAATCAACCTAATGGCCCATCAATGGATGAATAAAGAAAATGTGGTATACATACACAATGGAATACTATCCATTATTTTAAAAAATTAAAATCCTGTCATTTGCAGCAACATGGATAGAATTGGAGGTCATTATGTTAAGTGAAGTAAGTCCCCAAGCACAGAACGACAAATAGCACATGTTCTCACTCATATATGGGAACTTAAAAAATGGATCTCACAAAGATAGACAGTAGAGTAGTCTCTACTTCCAGAGGCCAGGAAGTGGAGAGAGAGAGATGAAGAAAGGTTGATTAATAGGTACAATCTACAGATAGAAGAAATAAGACCTGGTTTTCAAGAGATCAGTAGCGTGACTATAGTTAACATTAATCTGTTGTACATTTCAAAATAGCTAGAAGAAAATAATTTGGATATTCCTAGCATAAAGAAAAGATAAATATTTAAGGTGAGAGATATCCCAATTACCCTGATTTAATTAATATATCAAATTATCTCATGTACTCTGAAAATATGCACATCAATTATATGTCAATTTTGTTTTATTATACTTTAAGTTCTAGGGTACATGCGCAGATCTTGTAGGATTGTTACATAGGTATACACACGCCATGGTGGTTTGCTGACTCCCTCCATCCTTCACTTACATTAGATATTTCTCCTAATGTTATCCCTCCCCAAGCTCCCCACTCCCTGTTATTGCTCCCCTAGCCCCACACCCCCCAACAGACCCCAGTGTGTGATGTTCCCCTCCTGTGTCCATGTGTTCTCATTGTTCAACACCCACTTATGAGTGAGAATATTCTGTGTTTGGTTTTCTGTTCTTGTGTCAGTTTACGGAGAATGATGGTTTCCAGATTCATCTGTGTCCCTGCTATATGTCAATTTTAATTTTAATTTTAATTTAATTTAATTTAATTTTTTAGACGGAGTTTCACTCTTGTTACCCAGGCTGGAGTGCAATGGCGCGATCTCGGCTCACCGCAACCTCCACCTCCTGGGTTCAGGCAATTCTCCTGCCTCAGCCTCCTGGGTAGCTGGGATTACAGGCATGTGCCACTATGCCCAGCTAATTTTTTGTGTTTTTAGTAGAGACGGGGTTTCACCATGTTGACCAGGATGGTCTCGATCTCTTGACCTCGTGATCCACCCGCCTCGGCCTCCCAAAGTGCTGGGATCACAGGCGTGAGCCACCGCGCCCGGCTTATATGTCAATTTTTAAAAGAAAAAAAAATAATTATGAACCATTTAAAAATCTCCTCAGAGTTCAGATTGCTCGATAAACTGAATACTCATCTATTTGAAACACACATCAAATGAGTCTGCTTTGCCTTTTTCCCTTGCTCATTGGTTCTCCACTCACCCATGTCATCTTCACCATTGTTCTTTCCATGGGAAACACATTCATCTTCATCAGAAAGAGCCTCATCTTTAATCTAGTACAAATTGGTTATTAATAGAAAGTAGTTAGCTAATTAACATTACCACTAAGACCTTCAAAAAACCGTAGAAACTAAAAAAAAGCAAAGCTCCAAAACACAGGAAAAAAAATGGCAAAATTTACAGTCTGGGAAAATTTACAAGACCCTTTTTGGTAGTTAGGTGATGGTATGGGACTGCTGGAATTAGAATACAAGAAAATCCATGCTTAAGTTTTAGAGTCTGCCTCTTTTCATAAGCGTTAAGTAGAGATAGAGAGTTGATAAGAAGACAAAGAATTGAAGTAAATATTGAGAGACTGACTACAAAGTACAGAGAAGTAGTACAGAGAGATAATATTCCCTTGGAGGAGGCACACGAATGTAAGCATTTGCAGTTTTCTTTTGTGAGGGAAAATTGCCAGCTTTCTTGGGGAAAATATGATTTGATTCTAATCCATTGTATAAAAAATGGAGCTTTGCTATTTGGAATTTAATAAGAAAACTTGAACAATGAACATGGAACAGCATTGAGTCAGTTTTGGCAGATGCTTAAAGCACCAGGAAATACCTCTCTACCTAACGTGTGTTGATTTTCAAAGGCAGCCAGTTATTTGAAGAACTGGCAGTCAGTGTTATCGTGGAAATAATTTATCAAAATCACAAGCTATGCTGATTCTGCTTCTCATGTTAATGACAGAGCTTAATTTCTAAGTTAAAGAAATGAGCCCTCTGTGTTCACAAGTAAAACCTTCAGGAATATGAGCCAGTGGCTCACTAGGAGAGATTTCACCTCCTAGTGCTGAAGTCGGAGATGAAGGGGAAATGGATAAAATAAATTAAAGCGCTCTGGATGAAAGAGATGGCTTTCATAAGAAGGTTTCAAAATGCACACATATCACCAGGGCACAGTGCTCTCCTGCATGAAGAACAGACCTAGGTGAAACTTTTATGAAGCTGTCCACCAATGGCTCCAGGAAAGTCGGGTGAGGGGGATGGGAACTGCTGATCTCGCCCTACTAGTGCACTTGTGAGTTTGCTGCTTGTAGAAGTGACCTCCAGTTACCACTTTCCGTTCTCTGCCTTCAGCCAGCACTTTCTTTTCCGCCTCCAGCTGGTCTAGGATGGTTTTCTGCAGCAGTGGAGCATTTGCTCCTCTAACCACGGCCACCAGTTCTCCTCCCTAGAATACGTTACAAACAGCATGAAATGCTCTTGGCAAATATTAATCTCTTTCAAGAGATGGCAAGAGTGTCTAGTAGTGTGCCCACAATCAAGGTCTCTCGACCCCAGGTCCATGCAGGGTGCTCACTTCTGCTGCCTTCCCTTGGCAGGACACCTCAGATGTGCTCTGATCTCTGGCGATCAGAGACTTGGTTGAGTAGACCCGGTTTTCCTGACTCTACAATGAGGGGGCTGATCTGAGTGAGGAGGTATATTGATCCATTGCCATCAGGGCCTGGCAGGTGGCCTAAACCTAGGAAGCCAAGTGTGAAACAGTGGGCCCTAAGTGGCATGGAGCTGGACCATGGATGTCACACCCAAGGACATCCAAATTACATTTTCAAAACACTGAGCCGCTTGGCTTCGTGAAATAGTCCCTCTCATTTCTAACTTTCTGTAAACATATCTTCACATCTGTGATTAAATAAAGTGAATGAAGAGCTTGTCTGCCCCATAAAGGAGTATCTGTTTTTACTAAAAATTTCCCTTTATGGAGCAGAGGATAGAAATCTTGAAACCCTGTGCTCTGAGAGTGAAGTCAGTCTAGAGTGTTCATGAGCCAGGAAGAAGCTTGTGCATTTGAGTGACTGGGAGTCTTTCTTCATGTACAGCAAGTCAGGAAGACCACCCTAGCACAGTGACCACCAGGGTGCTGTGTCACCCACCTCCTTGGGTGCAGGGCCCTCAGGCTACCATCCTAGTCAGCAACTTGCATCATGACTTAGATGGGAGTGTATGTAGCCAACATCATAAAAACAGACTGGGAGGCATCAGAGAAAACAGCATCACTTGTTTGAATCCCTGAGGCCTCTTTGTGGTTCTCGTTAATTCTCCCAGGAAGAATTAATGTCAGTGAGCTGCTTCTATTTTGAACTCTAATGATTTGCAATCATCAAATAGTTCTGGTTCTGAAAATGTACTTACAGCATAAAACAGAAAGGTTGGCTCACACTTCCCTCGGTACTTTTCGAGGACATCAAGATGATCTGCCTCTGCCTAAAGAAAACCAACTATCAGCAGGCAACCCTGGGTGCAGCAGGTACAGGGCCCGATCAATCAGTGGGAGACCACACGGGACAGAACACCCCCAGGACTGCCTTCCCCAAGTAGAGCCCCGACTTGCTCTCATGCTGCTCCTACTAATCAGAGCTGTCCTGTAAAATTGCAGATATGTACTCTCTTGAAGAATCAAACGAGGAGGTAGCAAGAGTATCTCCTGCTCCACGCAGCTACTGCACCAGTCCAAGGGAGCTCTACTGTCTACTGTCCTTCTGCAGCCATGACTGACAACCAAGGTGAAGGTCTTCAGGCGCTGCCTTCAGTGTCTGAGAAACCTGCTGCCCGTGGGCATAAGAGATCCCCATGCAAGCCCTTCTGCAGCACATTCCCCATGGAAGCACTGACTGACTGCCAAAGGAGGAACTGCAAAGTCCTTGAAGTCCAACTTCTGAGTAATTAGTGTAAGTTACATTTTCTCCTGTCTTACTGCCTATGAACTTCAAACCCATGCAGCATATCAACAGTGTCTCTTCCCTGGAATTTATTCCCATTTCCATACATTAATCCAAATAAATATCTGCTAAAAGTTCCCCTTTATGGAGTAGAGAATGGAAATCTTAAAACCCTTTGCTACAAAAGTGACATTTCAGTCAACAGTGTTCACGAGCCAAGGAGATGAGGCTGGGGTGGTGGCTCATGCCTGTAATCCCAACACTTTGGGAGGCTGTGGTGGGAGGATTGCTTGAGCCCAGGAGTTCTAGACCAGCCTGGGCAATATAGTGAGACCCTGTCTCTACAAAAAGTCAAAAAACTAGCCAAGCATGGTGGCATGTGCCTATGTAGTCCCAGCTAGTTGGGAGGCTGAGGTGGGAGGATCACTTGAGGCTAAGGCTGCAGTGAGCTGTGATCCCACCACTGCATTCCAGCCTGGGTGACAGGAGAAAGGAAAAAGAAGGAGAATATGCATTTGAGTGACATATATTTCTTCTCTTCATACAGCACCAAGAACTGCTCAAGCCAAGAGTGATATAGGGAGTGGGGTGGGGAATAGGAACCTTCATAGCTAGAGAAATTAAAAAGTATCATGGCAGTATCAACAAAAAGTCCACAGTGATTCCTTTTCAATGATCTGGAAAAAGCCTCTCTCACACTTCTCCTTCCTGTTTTAATTTTTAAATTCTTTTAACAATGTTGTATGACTGTTGGCTGAGAAAGAATCTTACTAATGCAAAGTGCAGAAGGTCCAGGCCGACCTCGATCCTCATCTTCTGGAAGAGGCTCACCACGGGTTTGCAGGGGCCACACCAGCCTTGATAGACATCAACAACTGTGTGGAACCAAGAAGCAGGAACACTCAGTAGGCACCGGCTCCCACCACGCCAGGCAAGATTTATACCAGACATTCTAATCCCCCTCAAATGGACATTCGTTTGTATCTAGATTTACTTACCCCATGAGATTATAAGCAAGCATGGAAACACATCTAGCCTCATTCTTATGAACTTGGTATACTGAATTCTAAATATAGTTAAGTATAGCAGAAAATTATTTTCTTAATATGGCTCCTTTACCTTAAGGGTTCTTCGGGCTACATTTAGGGTTAGACCAAACATAGAGTGGGCCTCAAAGATACTGGAATTAGACTGAAACTGTCTATTCTAAAAGGGAGAGGTCACTGTAGGTGACCCAGCAGCACACAATTGACTTTTATCTAATGCTTTGATAATAAACACCACTTTGACTTTTTCCTCTGATGAATTAAAAGCAACTTTCTTTGGGTAGAGTTTTATTTACTTTAGAAAATCAACATTTTTCTCCCAGAAAGTGAGCCTGATAGAGAGCTAGAGAGAAACTTAGATATCTTTTTCTTCTTCAGTCCCAATCTATAGTGTATGTCAAGGCTGGATGGTGGGGAGAGATTGCTGGAGGGGAAAGAAGAGCAAACTCAAGTCTAAACAGGCCGGGTTTCCAGTACCAACCAGAAAAGCTAAGATAAGCGATCACAAAGGCCACCAGACATCCAAGCAGGAGAGGGGGGCAGGAGAGTGGGATTTGGGTTCCATAGCATCCAGGTAGAGGAGAAAGTTCTGGGCTTTTCTGAAGACAAGAGTTTCACAATTGACATATTTTTAAAATTTCATCCTACTACAGTTATGTGGGTGAAGGCCAAAAAAGGCATTTGGGTCAAGCCAGGAAACAGTCCCCAAAGACATAGAGGGCCCTGTACACAGGCCCACTGAAATCTCAAAGGAAAAAAGCTAGGGCCCAGTTAGCCTAAATTCTCTGTTCTGTATTTGTATTGATAGTGAACCCACCATTTCTACCAGCTTCTCCCTCCCCCTTGGACGCCCTGGCTCTGTGAGGAGTGATAGGCACAACGGCACCTTCACAAGGTTAAGGAGGAAGTAGGGGTTGGGGGTAGGAAGTGGGAGGAACCAGAGAGGAAGTGTTTGATTTGACTCTGAGAGAAGCCACATGGAAGGAATGGCAGAGACAATAAAAAGGCGTGTCTGCGTGTTGCATGTATGTGTGTGTGTGCACATGTCATGCATGTGTGTGTGTCTGTGTGTGTCTGTGTAAGCTTAAAGGGACTTTGGCATGTTTGAAAGCAGGTGAAAATGAGCCAACAGAAGGCAACATTTTCAAGATGCTGGTGGTTCACTTTGGAAGCAAATTTCTCCTGGCTGGAGAGAGAGAAAAGCATGTATCTATTTATTTATATGCTCCATATATATATATTCCTCTAGTCTGCCTGATGAGAAGGAGCAGAGAAGAGGCCCTGCTGCCTTCAGTCAACATAGGCCCTTGAACCACTTAGACCAGGCTTGGCAGAGCGTCACTGCTCAGTGGATGTTAGCCACTATCACATAAGGTGCTTAACAGGGTGGTTGACACATGATACATTCTCAAAAATTATGGGATGCTGGTTTTTTCACAGTTGTTAAAGAAATAGAAATAATGATTTGTTTTACCTGGAGCCATGTTCCAGTTGCCAAGGCAAGACACATGGACAAAATAGTTAAGCGTTAGCACCATCAAAAAGGCTTATAATCCCCCCAACGGTAGAGTGTGGCAATACTCACACCCACACAACTGGATCAGCATTTATCTAGCACCCACTCAGCCTAAATCCAAGATGAAAAAGCCAATGCTGGCTGGGGGCGGTGGCTCACGCTTGTAATCCCAGCACTTTGGGAGACCAGGGTGGGCGGATCATTTGAGGTCAGGAGTTTGAGATCAGCCTGGCCAAGACAGTGAAACCCCATGTCTACTGAAAATACAAAAATTAGCTGGGCGTGATAGAACGTGCCTGTAACGCCAGCTACTTGGGAGGCTGAGGCAGGAGAATCACTTGAACCTGGGAGACGGAGGTTGCTGTGAGCTGAGACTGCACCACTGCGCTCCAGCCTGGGTGACTCCATCTCAAAAGACAAAGCAAAAGCCAATGCTGTTGTGTTTAGAGTCCAGGAGAAAAGCCGTGATGATCTTTCCCTACAGGGGCTACAGCAAGCAGGGTGTGTGCTGGAGGGACTGAGACAGAGTCTCACTCCATGTGCCCTCGGGGCTCCCACAAGGGATGTGACCACACAGAGGTTCCAGAAAGATTTCATACAAGGAGGCTAATTTTCAGCTGGGTCTGGGAATAAGAAAGGTTTCTGCAGTTTGTGATGGGCCATGATATCCCAGGTAGTAGAAACGACAGTAAAGAAAAAAACAGTAAAATAAAGAAGTGGGAAAACTTGTAGCATGTTTAGGAAACATGTTAGAGCTCAGGACACACCTCAGGAAATGGTGGGTGAAGGAGCTGGAAAGACAGACTGAGTCATGAGAGAGGGAGGGGTTTGAATGCTGAAGTCATTTGGTGGAGGGGGCGTTAATGGCAAGGCTAAGATCAGATACAAGCATACTGAGCAGGTATATTCGCAGAGAGAAAATCTGAGCAGGCACACAGAGTAACAGAGCACAGAGGTATCTGCAGTAAATGAAAAAGAGAAGGAAAGCGTGGGTGAGAGCAGGTGGTAGGCAGCCTCTAAGATGTCTCTAATGATCCTGGCCTCTGGTCCTCTTGTACTTGTGTAATCCCCTGCCCTGGAGTGTGGGCTGGACCTAGTGACCAGATTCTAATGAGCAGAGTATGGCAAAAACAATGGGATATCACTTTCAAGATTAGGCTAACAAGAGGCTGTGACTTCCAACTTGTGCTCTCTCTTAGGGCCCTGTCTTGGGGTAAGCAAGTTACCAGGCCATGAGTAGCCTCATGGAGAAACCAATGACAAGAAATTAGTATCTCTAGCCAACAGTCAGTGAGGACCTGAATCCTTCTTACCAACAGCCTCATGAATGAGTTTGAAAGTGGATCTTCTTAGGTCTGCCAACAGCCACACAAAAGAGCTTAGAAGCAAATCAGCTCCTTGTTGAGCCTTGAGATCCCCTGTCTGACACCCTAACTACCCTGGTAAGACACTCTGAGCCAGAGGCACCCAACTAAGCTATGCCCGGACTCCTGACCCACAGAAACAGGGTAATCAATGTTTGTTTTAAACCATTAAGTTTTGGGGTAAATTGCTATGCAGCAACAAATGACTAATGCGAGGAGGCTAGGGATGAGGAGGCCCATAGACAGTGGCTGTGCTGTTTCCTAATGACTGCAGGTACCAGTCCTGGTGATGTCTGGCTCTCCTTCCATCCTTTGAGTTCCAAGAGATCCCTGTATTCCTTTCAATGCATTCTCGTTTAATGCCTGAGGTAATTAGAAGAGGTTTTCTGTTAATTTTAACACCAAACAACCCTGAGTACTGAGTACTGACTCATTTCCTGAACTGAATCCACTGATGTTCAAGCCAGATACACACACACACACACACACACACACACACCACCTGGTTTTATGAGGCTGAAGGTAATAGGAAAATGGTGTTTATTGCAGCCCTTCTCTTCATGGTTCATCACACCATTTAATGATTTTGAAAAGAATGGATCTAAAAACTTATTTTACTTTGAATTACCAGTTAGTCCTTTGGAACTGAGCATTTCCTCCCAAAGCTCTTGGGTGCTGATGTTGACCTAAAGCCAAAGAGGATCAAATGCCATATTACTGAGGGCACAGGCAGGGAAACAATTCAATCTATTTGCTCTAGATTTCTCTCTTTCTATCTCTGAAATTCTTACAAGTTCAGTTCAAGTTATCTTCTCTCCCCTGTCTTTTCTCCTTCCTTCTCTCCCTGCTTCCCTACTCAGAAAAAAAACACTACCTTAAGAATGATGTGTACTAATCTCGGGCATCTAAAAAATAATTTTACATGTTATTTGTCCAGAAACAATATATAAATTGTTTTGTGTCCTTAAAATGTGCATAAATGTATCAAACTGTAGGTTTCGTTTTGAAATTTGTGTTTTCACTCAGTATCAGAATTGAGTTGAATTTGTTGCCATTCACTCACATTTTTTTTTCTTATCCACAGAGTTCTGGTTTTATAAATATGAAATACAAGGAGAAATACATATTATCTCTCTTCATAGTAAAAATCTTTTTTTTTTTTTTTTTTTTTTTTTNTTTTTTTTTCAGATGGAGTCTTGCTCTGTCTCCCAGACTGTAGTGCAGAGGCGTGATCTCAGCTCACTGCAACCTCTGCCTCCCAGGTACGAGCAATTCTTCTGCTTCAGCCTTCTAAGTACAGTAGCTGGGATTACAGGTGCCCACCACGATGCCCAGCCAATTTTTGTATTTTTAGTTGAGATGGGATTTCACCATATGGCCAGGCTGGTCTCGAACTCTTGACCTCAAGTGATCTGCCTACCTTGGTCTCCCAAGGTGCTGGGATTACAGGCGTGAGCCACTATGCCTGGCCAATAGTAAACATTTCTGTATAATGTTTTTTGCTTTCCAATAATTTCAAACTTACAGAAAGTGTGCAAGTACAGTATAAAGAAGATTTAGGTTTTTGTTTTTAGGTATTTGAAAGTAAGTTACAGCTTTTTATCTCATTACCCCTGAATATACTATTCCTACATAACACAGTATGATAATCAAAATCAGGGGAAAAAAACACTGACATATTGCGAACTTTTAATCCTTAGATAGAATGCAAGTTTTCCTATTTATCCCATAATGTCCTGAGTAGCAAAGGAGCTAGTCAGAAACATATGCTAGATTTATTTGTAAGTCTGTTTAGTCCAGAAGAATTCTTTAGCCTTTCTCTTATTTTCACAATGTTGACACTTTGAAAACTGCATGCCAGTTATTTTGTAGAATGTCCCTCAGTTGGCCTATATCTGATGTTTCCTTCTGACTGGATTCAGACTGTGTGTGTTTGGATTGGTTGAAATTGGCTGGACTGATTGGCATGTTGGAGAAGCTGAAGATCATGTGAGTAGCAGATGCTGGTACCTAGCAGGTGATACACAATTTCCATCTGCCTGTTACTGATGATGATCGCTTTGATCACTGGATTAACATGGTCTGTCAGGCCTGTGGTCTGTAAAATTATCCTCCTTTCCTTTGTAATTAACATATTTTTGTGGTGAGCTACTTTGAAACTATATGAATTAAAAGATCACCAAAATTACTACTGGTTTTTGTTATTGTTATTTTGAGACAGAGTCTTCCTGTGTCACCCAGGCTGGAGTGCAGTGGTATGATCGTGGCTCACTGCAACCTCTTCCTCCCAGGTTCAAGCAATTCTCCTGCCTCAGCCTCCCAAGTAGCTGGGATAAGAGGCACCTGCTACTACACCCGGCTAATTTTTGTATTTTTGGTAGAGACGAGGTTTCACCATGTTGGCCAAATTGGTCATGAACTCCTGACCTCAAGTGATCCGCCTTCGGCCTCCCAAAGTGCTGGGATTACAGGCGTGAGCCCCTGCACCTGGCCTACTACTGTTCTTAATACAGGTATTGTAAGGTCTGTGTCCCATTAAAAAGATAGGATGTATTATTGGCAATAAGGGCAAGAAACATGTAACACCTGAAAATCCTCTATTAAAAGTCCGTTTTTTGGCCAAGCGTGGTGGCTCACGCCTGTAATCCCAACACTTTCTACACTTTGGGAGGCCAAGGCAAGCAGATCACTTGAGGCCAGAAGTTCAAAACCAGCCTGGTTAACATGGTGAAACCCTGTCTCTACTTAAAAAAAAAAAAAATACAAAAGTTGCCCTGGGCGTGGTGGCATATGCCTGTTATCCCAGCTACTCGGGAAGCTGAGGCATGAGAATCACTTGATCCTGGGAGGTGGAGGTCACAGTGAGCTGAGATTGTACCACTGCACTCCAGCCTGGGTGATAGGACAGAGTGAGATTGTCTCAAAAAATTCTTTCTTTTAAAGGAAGCGTACTCCTTACTTTTTAGTTTCAATGAAAAGTAGAAGAAAAAGAAACCCAGAAAAGTCTTCTTGGTGCCTTAAATGAAGTGAGAGATCTGGACTGACATACCCCTGGGCCCACAATTACAGTCCTGAGGAAAGTGACAGAAGCGTTCAGAAGGGCCCCCACCCCTACCCAGAGGCTCAGCCGTAAGTCACCAGCAACTCTCTGTGGCCCACCCCTGTCATGGAGTGAGCCCCACTAGCTCTGGGGCCAGGACTCTGGGCAGTTGAAGAATCTTAGCCCTGGGAGCTGGGCAGGAGCAGAACAGTGTAGGAACTATCTGGACTTCACTAAGCCCTGCATTTGGTAGGGAATGAATAGGGAATGTGTGGCACCTTTTAACCAGACTGCCCCTTGTGATTTTTGTCTGTCTCAGTCACAAATGGAACCCTGACTAACCTTGCTGAGAGAGAGGACAAGGTTCCTGGGTCAGCCAACTTTAGGTACTGCTTTCAAGGGGTTTACCTTATAGAGAGGTGACTTTTACACAGATGCTTCAATGTAAGAGAGGAGGGGAGGCCACTCAATCTCCTCCCTCAGCAGGAGGGAGCACTTACTTTGAGTACTGCATTGTACTTAGAGCCTGAGTAATACACATGAAAAAATAACAATGTTGCTAACAAAAGTTATTACCCCCATAGGAGATCTAGGGCATCAACACATGAAATGGCCATCATACGGGACAATAACATTAGAGACACCACAGACCGCATCAGACAATCCAGGAAGTGTCTAAAGAAGTCTCATCACAGCTCTGCAGGTGATGTATTATCCCTCCTGTCTACGTAAAGGATATGGAGGCCAGGGAGTTGAGGAAATGAGTCACACAGCAATGAATGGTACGACCAGTTGCTCAGAATTTACTTTGCCCAGAACATTCACATATGAAGTGCCTTCTAACTCTAGAATCCTAGAATATCAAGGCTGGAAGAAGGCCCTTGGGGATAATTCACACAACATCCTCATTCCATAGATGGGCAAGCTATAGCCCAGAGAGGTTATGTGATGTAGTCAAATACACAGTCGGCTCTAGAGGACACAAGAACAACATCAGGTCTTCTGACTTCCAGTCTAAATATTCCACCCCACCCCACACCCCTCCCACCCCCAGTATGGACTACCCTTAGAATGATGCTGCTTTCCCTGCCCGTTCCTCTTTGTTAAACCACTAGGCTTTTGAACTCCACACGTAAACTGCTGATCCCACTGAGGACAATAAAAGAGAAACCAGATGTCTCAAAACCACTAAAGCTCTACTATCCAGGAGACGCTGTAGCCTGAGTATGCATCTTATTGGAGCCAGCTGACGATGAGACATTGTAAAGTTTGTTTTAAAATGTTCCCATGTTACAGATCATCCAGATGATCTCCTATGACAAAGCACTCTCTCCCAATTCCAGGGTCTATGTCTGCATGCTTTTACCATCACTTCAGAATCAACCACCAAGAAGAAGAGCAGTTGCTGGCTTCTGAATTCACTTGTCCCAGGTGCAAATGAAGTAAGCACACTATATATCAAATGCACAGCACATAATATATCTCAAAACATATTTGTTAATAAGTGAAATTTTATGAGAACACTGGTGGGAAAACTGGGTCTCCACAGAGCACACAGTTACAGACTCATGCCCAAACTCAAAAGAACCTGTACCGTATTCTCTGTGCAAGCTGCAGTTATGTTTCAACAACAACAGCAACAAAATAATGGTCACATCGAATTATGTTGATTCATATTTTCCTGGTTTGTAGTTTTATTTAATGCATATTTAGGTTTTGTGGTTGTATAAGCACTATAAATATAAACAGCTTCTACTCAATTTTGTTTGCATAAATTTTGTTTGCATAAAATGTGTCATCACTGGGGCTCCAAGATAAGTTTTGTCCCTTTAAAACAGAAGGGTACATCACTCAAGTTTGAGAACACCATCAGTATTGCTGGCAAACAGAATGACACTTTTATACTGCAACCCGCTCCAATCACCCTCCTCTTGCCCGACCCCAACCCAATGCTGGAAGCTAGCGCCCCCTGAGGCTTACCTGCAGGGCAATTTCCTTCTTCCTGCTGCCCATGGCTCTGCAAAGAAGACGAAGCCCTGTTACCGCGGCCGTGGGCCGTTCCCCCGCAGCCGCGCGACAAACCGCTGCGCGGATCAGCAAGCCCAGAGCCTCCTTCAGACAAGCCCCCCACTACGGCCCCCGGCCCCTTTTTAAGGTGCTTCTAACTGGCAGCAAATCAACCCATTGATACCAAGTGAACACCCCACGAGGAAGCGGAGCCTGCAGCCCGCGGGCTCGTGGCTCGCCGGGCGGTTTTCTGGGGATCTTCGAAGCCCCCTCCCCACCCCAGAGCCGGCCAGGGGGCGCGCGCGCAGGCCCGAGTCAGTGCGCGCGGCGCGGTGCAGCCTGCCGGGCACGGGGTCGCCAGTCGAGGAATTCGGACAAAAAAAAAGACAGGGGACCCTGTTATCCCTGCTGTTGTCATGGATTACTGGGAAACTGAGCCACAGCGAACGACAGGTACACGCTCTTCGACGCTCCGGAGTCACCAACCGAGTCTGCTGCGACCTAGCCGCGGTCGTCATGGCAACCTGGCCCCCCTGCCAGGCCTGCCTGGAGAGCCTGCGGACACGTAAGCCACGCCCACTCAGGGCCCAACGCAGCCTCTTCGCGGAGACCGAACCCAGCCCGCGAGAGGCAGGAGGGAGTCCCGCCCCTTGCCCTCCGTGTCGGCCTGTGGGAAACCACTCATTGGCTGGAGCGTTTGTCAGCGTCTAGAGGCTTTGAACCCACCAGGCAAAGACCCAGTGCATCTGTGCGTTGCACAGTCGCATCTGTGAAGCCCTGCATCTCTCCTGCCCTGCCTGCCAAGACTGATGTGCAGCTTTTCTGCCATCATATACCGATATAATGTGTCCAAGGTAGGTGGTGGCTCCAGGTTTTGAGGGGGCTGCAAACGTTCTGTTTAAGACAAAGAATATGAAAGTACAAATTCAAAATTAGATGTGAAAGTCAAGTGAGAAACAAAACAGTTACAAACATTGTAGATATTAATCCAGCTGTATCAATAACCACTTTAAATGCGAATAGTCTGATTACAGCAGTTAAAAGACAGATTGTCAGAGTGGATATCAAAAACAAAGCCCAGTTGTGTGTTATTCACAAGAAACATACATTAAAAGCAAAAGGATAGAGAAAGCTATACCATGCTGACATTAATAATTAAAAAAAAAAAAGCTGAAGTAGCTATGTTAATTTCAATAGAAGCAGACTTCAGAACATGGAAATTTATCAGGGGACAGGGACATTACATAAAGTTAAAGGGGTCAGCTATTTGGGAAGACATAACAATACTTAATATGTATGTACGTAACAACAGAGCACCAAAATATGTGAGGCAAAAAAAGATGAAAGGAAAAATAGGTAAACTCACTGTTATAATAGAATATTTTCACACAATTTAAAAAAAGTAATTAATACATCTAGAGGCAGCAAATGAGCAAGGATAGAGTTGAACTGAAAAAAAATCAAATTGATCTAATTGACATTTATATGATACTTAATTCAATAACAGCAGAATATAGATTCTTTCTCAAGCTCACATGGGACATTCACTGAGATAGACCACAATCTAGGCCATAAAACATAGCTTAACCAATTTAAAAGAATAGTACAAAGTATGTTCTCTGACTACAATGGAATTAAACTAGGAATCAACCACAGCTGATGAAAGAAATCTAGAAGATTTAAATATATGAAGAAATATTCCATGTTCATGGAGAGGAAGAATTAATATTGTTAAGATATCAATTCTTCCCAATGTGATCTATAAATTAAATGTAATTCCAAACATATTCCCAGCAAGCAAGCTATTTTGTGGATATCAACTAACAAATTCTGGATATATATGAAAAGGTAGGAGATTCATAATAGTCACCACAATATGAAGAAGAAAGAATGAAGTCAGAGAACAAATGCTACCTAAATTCAAGAGTTACTATAAAGCCACAGTTATCAAAACAGCAAGATATTAGTGAAAGAATGGATACATAGATTAATGAAACAGAGTAGAGAGCCCCAAAATAGACCTATGTACATGCAGTCAACTGATTTTTGAAAAAAGGGCAAAGGAAAGTCAATGGAGAAAGAATAGTCTTTTCAACAAATGGGCATGGGATAATTTGATGTCCACTTGCAAAAAGAAAAATTTTAATGATCTAGACATAGACTTTATACCTTTCACAAAAATTAAATGGGTCCTAGTCCTAAATATAAAATGCAAAACTATGAAACTTTTAGAAGAAAACATAGCAGAAAATCAAGGTGACTTTGGGCTTGGTGATGACTTTTTAAACACAACATCAAAACCGTAATCTATGAAAGAAAAAATGATCAATTGGACTTTATTAAAATTTTAAAACTTGTTCTCTGCAAAAGACTATGAAGAGAATGAAAAGACAAGCCGTACACTGGGAGAAAATATTTGCAAAACACACATCTGATAAGAGACTTGTATCCAAGATATACAAAGCCCCACAATAAGAGAACATAAAACCCAATTTTAAAATGGGTGAAAGATCTGAACAGACATCTCACCACAAGATAGAAAATAGACTTACAAAAATGATATGCAACCTCATTTGTACAACCACTTTGGAAGACAGTTTGGCAGTTTCTTATAAAGTTAAACATAGCCTTACCATTTGATCTGGCAGTTGTGCTCCTAGATATCTAAATTGATTTGAAAATTTATGTCTACACAAAAACCTGCACATACATTTGCATAGCCACTTTATTCATAATCACCAAAACTTGGAAACAACAAAGATGTCTTTCAATAGGTGAATGAATAATCAAACTGGGACACATCCATACAATGGAATATTATTTAGTAATTTAAAAAATGAGCTATCAGTCAGGCATGGTAGCTCAATTCTGTAATCCTAGCACTTTGGGAGGCTTGGGTGGGATGATTGCTTGAGACCAGAAAAGTCTGAGATCAGCCTATGCAACATAGTGAGAACCTGTTTTTACAAAAAAATTAAAAGTTAGCTGGGTGTGGTGGTGCATGTCTGTTGTCCCAGCTACTCTGAAGGCTGAGGCAGGAGGATGGCTTGAGCTCAGGAGGGTGACATCGCAGTGAGCTATGATCTCATCACTGCATTCCAGTTTGGGCAGCAAACTACAGGGATAGTAAAAAGATCAGTGGTGACCAGGAATGATGGCTCATGCCTGTAATCCCAATGTTTTGAGAGGCCAAGGCAGGAGGATTGTTTGAGCTCAGGAGTTCACGACCTCATCTGTACAAAAAATAAAAAACAAAAAAATTAGCCAGGTGTGGTAGTGTATGCCTGTAGTCCCAGCTACTCAGGAGGCTGAGGTGGGAGGATTGCTTGAGACAGGGAGGTCATAGCCTAAGTGAGCTAAGATCATGCCAATGCACTGCAGCCTGGGTAACAGAGCTGAGACCCTGTCTCAAGGGAGGAAATAAAAAAAAAGATCAGTGGTTGTCAGGGAACCAAGGAGGTTGGAGAAAGGATTAGAGGTGAAAACAGGAGATTTTTAGGGTAGTAAAACCATTCTGTATGATACTTTAATGGTAAGTGTACAACATTATGCATTTGTCAAAACCCATAGAACTTTACTGTACAAAAAGTGAACTTTAGTGTATGCACACATTTTCAAAAAATTGTATTGGAAATTAGAGGATCCCAGAAAGAAATGCAGACTGTGACAAGACAATGTAACTGTACTATAAATGTATGAAACAGCTTCACTAAAGATGGAGGGAGGAAGGTACTAACCTAAGTAACTCTGGAAATGAATAGAGTCCATAAGACTAAAGGCAAAATGAACTATATAATAAAGCCATATATATATAAACTATATAATTAAGGCAAAAGGAACTACATATAGTATATAAGCACTATTCTATAGCTGATAAAGTTGTTTCCCTTTGGAGTATAAGTTAACAATTCTGATACTGCTATACATATATACTATAACTGAACAATTTAGTAAGGGATGATGGATAATGAGAGCCATGAAAAAAATTAATAAATGGGGGAGAAGAGACACATTACTCATGCAGAGCTATTCTAAATAGTTTATGTAAATATTCTATACTAAAGGAGGGGACACTTTATTCCCTGATCCTTAAGTATGGACAGTGCATAGTGACTTCCTTCCAAAGAGTACAGTGTGGAAAGGGTCAGTCAGCAACTTTCTGATGGAAAAAGGTGATGAATACTACTCACCTAGATAATCAAAGTCAACCACAGTGATACACTTTGATAGTATATATCCTAGATATGGTTTGATGAAAATAGCACTTTACCTTTGTAATCGTCCTCCTTCGTAAACTGTAACTCCAATCCAATTATAAGAAGAATATCCATGCCTGTAATCCCAGCACTTTGGGAGGCCAAGGCAGGTGGATCACAAGGTCAAGAGATCGAGACCATCTGGCCATGGTGAAACCCCGTCTCTACTAAAAAATAGAAAGAAATTGGTGACACGTGCCTGTAGTCCCAGCTTCTTGGGAGGCTGAGGCAGGAGAATGGCTTGAACCCAGGAGGTGGAGACTGCAGTGAGCCAAGATCGCGCCACTGTACTCCAACCTGTGACAGAACAAGACTTCAGCTCCAAATCCATCTACTCTTTTCTTGCATTCAGTCCTGTGGCAATATTCGGTTCCTTGATAACACTACACAGAGCCACCGTCACTCCTTAAGACACGGCACTGCAAACTGGGTTGACTAGATGCAAATCATGTTCATCGCCCCAAGGTGGTGATTGCTCAAGCTCTGAATGATGTGGAATCTCCCTTCGAATTTAGTTTCCAAAATAAAATTCAAATCAGATGCTAAACTCCTCCTGCCAGCACATGGAAA
>NW_016107368.1:507240-523127 GCF_001604975.1 Cebus imitator | reverse complement strand
AGACGGGGTTTCACCATGTTGACCAGGATGGTCTCGATCTCTTGACCTCGTGATCCACCCGCCTCGGCCTCCCAAAGTGCTGGGATTACAGGCTTGAGCCACCGTGCCCGGCCTAAGATAGTGACTTTTATTCTTTCCAAAAGGACTACATTTCTTACCATGTGGTCTTTATTACAAAATGTACTCACATCTTTGCCAGACTAGACCTCAGAAACAAATTTAAGTAAATGACATGTCCCCAGTTTGCCTGGGACACTCCCACTTTTCACCTGTTGTCTCATGCAATTATTAATAGCAACCCCTCTCACTTTCAAAAGTGTACAGTTTGGGCCATGTGCAGTGATTCATGCCTGTAATCCCAGCACTCTGGGAGGAGGAGGTAGGTGGATCTCTGGAGGTCAGGAGTTCAAGACCAGCCTTGCCAACATGGTGAAACCCTGTCTCTACTGAAAAATAACAAATAGCCGGGCATGGTGGTGCGTGCCTATAGTCCCAGCTACTTGGGAAGCTGAGGCAGGAGAATCACTTGAACCCGGGAGGTGGAGGTTGCAGTGAGCCTAGATCGTGCCACTGTACTCCAGCCTGGGTGGCAGAGCAAGATTTCGTCTCAAAAAAAAAAAAAAAAAGTGTACAGTTTGGACAACATGAAACCTCATTAATTTTTTTCCAAACGAATCACCTTGGGTTACCCCTGCTTTTTATATCTTGATTTAATAAAACCCATCTTTTACATGTTTTGTGACATGGATCAATGTTTTCACTTATTGTCTAAAAGTCAGATTTTTTAAAAAAATATCTATTTTTAATCAGCCCTTCCCTCAGTGATGTACTTGTTTGTTGTATTTTAATGCAAAACCTGCTAACTTTAGGGGCTACTGAGATGTTTTAGAATTTGAAAGATTAAAAACCACTCTTTCTCCTGCAACTCATGTTTATTGCCACAAGGTGGTGGTTTACTCTAAGGAAACGCTTCTGAGACCCAAATTGGACACTAGGAGCATTTTCTTCATCAGAACACTACAGAACTGATGTGACTCTGTAAAACAAGAATGACCGTCCTCACTTTAAGAGGAAATCATAGACCAAAGCAGGCTGTGTTTCCTCAGATACCTTCCCGTTTTTCATCATAGAAGATAAGAGTGTATACACTCAGGCCGGGCGCGGTGGCTCAAGCCTGTAATCCCAGCACTTTGGGAGGCCGAGGCGGGTGGATCACGAGGTCAAGAGATCGAGACCATCCTGGTCAACATGGTGAAACCCCGTCTCTACTAAAACTACAAAAAATTAGCTGGGCATGGTGGCGTGTGCCTGTAGTCCCAGCTACTCAGGAGGCTGAGGCAGGAGAATTGCTTGAACCCGGGAGGCGGAGGTTGCGGTGAGCCGAGATCGCGCCATTGCACTCCAGCCTGGGTAACAGGAGCGAAACTCCGTCTCCAAAAAAAAAAAAAAAAAGAGTGTATACACTCATCCTCGTCTAAGCTGACTCCTCTCCCTTTCCTTTTTCCACAAGTAACAGCAGGTCCCTCGTGTGCCTTGCTCTGAGGAAGGCAGCCAGGAGTTGTAGAACTGAAAGCTTTAGGGTCAGACAGATGTGGGCTGGATCACAGGTACACTTACTACCTGTGTAAGCTTGGGTAAGCTACTTCAGAATACCCAGTCATAGTTTCCTCATCTTTAATTTTTTTTTTTTTTTTTTTAGAAATGGGGTCTTAGTTATGTTGCCAGGTGTCTGGAACTCCTGGGCTCAGGCAGTAAGCAGTCCTCCCACTTCAGCCTCCCAAGCAGCTGGAACCGTAGGGGCACACCACCATGCCCGGCTTGTTACCTCATCTTTAAATGAGGAAATAAGACCTGCCTTTCAGGAATGTTGTAAAGAGAGGTAATGTGTTTCAAATTTTCTTGACATTAAAACCAGTGTTGTTGTTGTTGTTGTTGTGAAGGTATCATGCCTCCTTTCCACAGTATAGAAACCTGTCGGGCAGCAGCGTCCCACCCAAGGACTGCAAGCCGTAACTCCCCAGAAGAGTCATCCAAGTCGTTGTGTGGATCAATATTTTAATTCCTTTTTATTACTTCATATTCCATGGTCTCAGTATACCACTGTTTGTTTCATATTAATATTTGGGTGGGAAATGAAGTAGGGGTCAAGGTTCTTTTTATTTCCCCATATGGATTTCTGGCTGTGTAAGCACCATTTGTTGAGAAGACTTTCCTTTACTTCATTGGATGTAAAGGAAATGAAGTGTCTTTGTCAAAAACCAACTGGCCATATAAGAGTTTCCTTCAGGATTCTCTAGTCTATTCCGCTGATCTGTTTGACCATCCTTATACCAGTACTTAATTACTAGTTGCATAGTAAGTCTTAAAATCAGGGAATCTAACTCATCCAACTTATTCTTTTACAAAATTTGTCTATTTTAAGTTCTTTTACTTTCATACAAATCCTAGAGTAAATCTGTTAATATGTCTTAAAAATCCTCTTGGAAATTTGATTAAATTGCATTGAATCTAAAGATTGGCTTGGGAAGAATTGACATCTTTTAATGCTGAGTCTTCTAGTCCATAAATAGGATATGTATTCCATTTATTCTGTAACTTCGGCAATGTTTTATAGTTGCTGAATCAATCTGGCCAGTCGTTTGTGTTTATTAATGCTATTGTTAATGAAATTGACTTTCAAAATTCATTGCCAATTTTGTGCTGCCAGTACATAGAAATACAACTGATTTTTTGTATATTGACTTTGTATTCTGAGATCTTGCTAAACTCACTTCTTAGTGCTAGTAGTTTCTTTGTTGACTGTGAGGGTAACTGAAAACACCAGACAGTGAGCCATAAAATGGAAGCAGCCGCTGGTCTGAGCCTACCAACCTGCCTTGGACTGTGTTGCATTTTCTTCATGTCATCGTAGTCAGTGGAGGTTACAGTCAAACTGCTTATCTGTATTGTGAGTCCCTGTAGGACAGGCTATCCCAGCCACTTCCTCGTGAATCTTTTATAATGAACCTCAGGTTTCCATCATGACCTGAACAAATGAGCCCTATGTCACCCACCATTCAGGCTTATCGAGAAGTCAGAGGAGATGGCAGGGAGACTTCTACATCTTGTAGAGGAATGTGACCATAGGTCCCTCCTCTTGGCAGACGTTTCTCCATAGGTCTCTCATGTGTCTGCATATTTTTCAAGCAGAGGCACTGACTGTTTTATTCCTAACCACCTTTTCAGGAATGTTTATATAGCAAACAGCCTTGAAAGATAGAGGTAGTATCTCCTTCTAAAGCAAAGGCAAGGTTTGTTTATAGCCTTGGAAGTTAGAGATAGCGTCTCCTTCTGTAGAAAGCATACTGAACTCTTCAGTGTAAAAGCTTTGGTTTCTTCAAGCTAGGCTTCTTCTCCTGTAACAGAACCCACTGCATATGCAGGTGTCACCTGGCCCTCTGCGTTGTCCTGTGGGAAGCAGGGTTCAGGAAACAGATGCAAAAATGCAAATACTTTGGTTATTGCTACTGCTTTGAATAATAAACTATCCTTCATCTCTGACCCAGGAGTGACTTATATGTTCTTTCAGCATCCATGATTATGGAAGAATAACTTGTAAGCTTACCAGGGGGTAAAATCTCAGATGATTTACAGTTCTTGACACCTCCCTAGAGGTAATAAACTGTGCGCCTTGATTGTTGAGGCTGCTGGAGCACATGTTCTTCCAACCTCCCATTAGAACTCCTTGCCATACACTTGAAACTTTCGAGGCAGAGCTAGATTTCAGTCAAGCTACAAATACCTCATTATCGAGGACTTCTCTCCTCCAGTGTTTCACCCAAAGTTTCCTGAATGGCTGCCCTGGAGATTTGAGGGCTTAATGCTAAAAGGCTTTAAGCATTTAGAGATCTCTAAATGTCACTAATATTTAACTCAAAGATTTGTGTGCATTTCGGAATACAACGTACCACATCCATGTTTGTTTTAATGTAAAAATAACACTTAATAATTCTAACCATCAGGGACTTTTTAAAAAACTGTTTTCTAACTGTCTTGCTTGTCAAGACAGTTGACAGGATGCTACTGGATGATGCTACTCGATTTCAGAAAATTGTGCTAAATTAAAGCAAGCAAGCCCTGCATTTCAAATTCAGCATTCAGGCCCTTTTTCTTTCTTTGATTTGGAATTACAATATTTCAGGCACTAAAACTCACAAAAGTGTGACTACAAAGGAAGATCATTTTCCATTGTTTTACAAACTGGGGCTTGATTACTGAGAGGAGATGCTCAGGAAGCTGACCCCACACTGTGGGTGGCGGAATGTCACTGTGAGTATATCCTGTTGAGAGGCCACATTGTTCATGTGGCAGGGAGTGGCTCTTATCTAGGTGGTAGCAGCGGCTTCTTCTCCTTCTTTTTCTTCTTCTTCTTTTCTTCTTATTCTTCTACTTCTTCTTCTTCTTTCTTCTTTCTTCTTTCTTCTTTCTTCTTCTGAGTTGGGATCTCACTCTGTCACCCAGGCTGGAGTACAGTGGCCCGATCATCAATGCTCACTGCAGCCTCAAACTCCAGGACTCAAGCAATTCTTTCACCTCAGCCTCCCAAGTAGCTGAGACTACAGACAAATGACACCATTCTCAGCTAATTTTTAAATTTTTTTGTAGAGACAGGGTCTCGCTGTGTTGACCAGGCTAGTCTCAAACTCCTGGGCTCAAGCAATCCTCCCACCTTTGCCTCCTGAAGTGCTGGTGAAACAGCTCCTCTCTCTGGGTATTTATCTGTGGTTCTGTGTCCCACGCTGAGAAAGAATTCAGGACACTGATACATACGAGGAGTGGGTTTAGGAGCAGAAAGTTTAATAGACAAAGAAGGAGAGAAAGAGAGAGAACTTCCTTATACTGAGAAAGCGGGTCGCCCTAGAGAGGGTCTTTGGTTTGGGGTGGAATGTGATCAATTTTGTACAGAGGCTTGAGGAGGCAGTGATTGATTTACATAGCGCCCAGGGGATTGGTTTGACGAGGTGTGCCATTTTACAGAGGCCACGAAAAGACTGGCACTTCCACCATTGTCTTTTATTATGCAAATTCAGCTTCTACCTGGCAGTTGCCATGACACCAGCACACTTGGTTTTACCTGGATGGTGACATGATGCCCGCACATGTGGTGACGAGGAAAAGGGAGTGGGTACCGCAATATTGGGTAGACCTGGCTCTTAGCCACCTGCATTTACATATGCATATCTATGCTTGCAGCCTGACTTTCCAGGCTGTTTTCTGTTAGACATGATTTGGGGGCTGCTTTTTATTAAAGGAAAATTCCACCAACCCTTTCTAGCTACCTAAAAATAATTTCTTAATAACTCCTGTATTACTGGGATTATAGGTGTGAGCCACAATACCTAGTCCAAGGTCAGCTTTTATCAGCTTCCAGGAAATGTTATTAAAGGCTTTTCTTTTTTAATGAAGACAGATGTCTGATGCTTTAAAAATGATTTTTTACCCTCAACACTCATTTTTATCAAATGTAAGTTTCTGAAAATGTAAGTTTTTGTTGTTGTTGTTGTTGTTTTGTTTTGTTTTGTTTAGACAGAGTCTCACTCTGTCCCCCAAGCTGGAGTACAGTTGTGTGATCTTGGCTCACTGCAATCTCCCCCTCCTGGGTTCAAGAGCATCTCCTGCCTCAGCATCCCATGTAGCTGGGACTATAGGCGTGTGCCACCACGCTTGGCTAATTTTTGTATTTTTTTTTTTTAGTAGAGATCGGTTTCACTACATTGGCCAGGCTGGTCTCAAACTCTTGACCTCAAGTGATCCATCTACCCCCATCTCCCAGAATGTTGGAATTACAGGCATGAGCCACTACATCCAGCCTGAAAATGTAAGATTTTGAGTAAATGTAAGCTACTCAAAAGACTCATAGTTCTCTTCACCCAGATCCCCAATAATTGGGGAATTGACCAGAATAAACCGTTTCGTTATTTTAGTTCAGACGACCATAGATTTGCCATCCAAAAAGCAAGCTGCCTCCCACCCTCAGCCAGGCACAGTACTAGCTGTATGGCCCAGAGACAACAGCAGTAACCCATTCTCCAGCAGTCACCCACTCTAGATATGTCTTTTTACTTGGGCATGCCTACAGAACCAGTACAAGCAAGTGCTCAGATATCTTAGTCCATTTTGTGTTGTTTATACCTGAGGCTGCGTAATTTATAAAGAAAAGAGGTTTATTTGGCTCACAATTCTGCAGACTCTACAAGGAGCATGGTACCAGCATCTGCTTCCGATGAGGTCCACTCGTGGCAGAAGGCAAAATGAAGCTGGTATGTGCATATCACATGGTGAGAGAGAAAGCAAGAGAGAGCACAGAGGAGGTACTGGGCTCTTTCCAGCATCCAGTTCTCATTGGAGCTAAGAGTGAAAATTCATTCATTCCCTTGAGAATGGCATTAGGCCATTCACTGAAATCCGCCCCTGTGATCCAAACACCTCTCACCCGGCCTCACCTTCAACACTGGGACAGGAGTTATTAACTATATCATCAGGGCACTCCAAATTACCAAGTCTTTACATCACTCACTGAATGTTAACTCTGGGATTTCATGGAAGAAAACATGAGAATGATTGAGAGAAAAACAGAGGTGCTGGATTTGGTTTGTATCTGCATGTAACAAAACCACTGACAAGAATGAAATTTCAAAACTTTATTCTTTTAATTCATTGAGTAAAAACAATACTCCAGGAAAATGAGCCAAGCAACAAATAGCCTGTGACTGGCCCCAAAGGCTCACACATGCGCCATACCTGGATGTGACAAGCACAGGCCCTGGGAGGTCTGCTATGGTCTGGACATGTGTCTTCCATAGCAGTGCTTAAGACCCTGGAGGAGGTGTGGGGGCTCTTTTCTCCACTGCAGCTCCTGCCCCCCGCCCCCCCGCGCAGGTCATTTGGTTACCAGAAAAAAAGACCAGTCTATTAATATTCCAAATATAGTAGCCATAATTAAAATATGTGTCCACTTTAGTGGCTGGGCCTGGGTCCTCTTCCCTTTTCAGCTTTATTTCCCAGCATGAAGGCAGAAGTTGTGCAATCCTAGAGCAGACTTGCTCCTGAGAACAGACAGGGAGAAAAACCGAGCCCAGTCATGAGTAGGATCTGAACAAAGATGTCTAAGGATTAGGACCTCAGCCCACATGCAGGCTCAGCCTGCGGCTCAGGGGAATGAACATACTGTACTGGAAGTCTGCCCTGATTATTCTGTGACCTTGGGCGGAATTATGCATGGAATCCATGCCAAGGCATTGTATCAGACCCAAATTATTGGGCCCACCTGCTCCCCACGCCTTGAGCCACTTATGCAATTGAGACACAGCTGCTACTACCAACACCTCGTCTCCTAACACCACCAGCTGTCCCAGCCTTCACTAGGATGAGATCCAAGCCCTGGCAGGGCCTCCATTGTTCTTGCTGAAGCAGGAGTCGCAGCAGGTCTGGCCATAAGCCGAGGCTGATCATACCCACAAACCTCTGGGCATTCCCACCACCTCCTAAGGCAGGCAAAGCACCACTGCACAGGATCTGGATTCCTCTGTGGCTGCCTGGAGAAGCTGATGATGCAAGCTGGAAGTGGAGAGAGTGCATCCTGGGCAGGACTTCGACCCGTGAGAGACAGAAGGCAGGAAAGAGATAAACTCCTCTCCCTAATGAAATTACCCCAGTGCTCAGTAGTTCCAGGCCAAAAGGACGCATTTTTTGATGGGATTATGGTCAGCCTAGTTAGTGCACTGTCTTTCATTTGCTTCCCCACCTTTCCTGCCTCACCTCCCTTTTCCTCTCACTTTTGCTGCCCTGGGACTGTACCTTCCTCCAATAAAGGGTTAGTATATATATTTTGCCACTTGGCACAGGCTGTTTCCTAAGGAACCCAGGCTAAGACAATCCCCTTTCCTACACTTATTCTGCACTAATCCCCCACAGGAAAACCTTCGATGTTTCTAATAAGTATCTCCTTGTTTGTATATGTATTTGCAAATTTTTGTGTGTGTATGCATATATTTTTAATGTATGTAGGGGTTACTGTGTGATACACTTTATTCCTCATTCTCTTTCTTTTTCAATCATCCCAATGTTTTAAAAATCCATACGTGTTGCTATGTAAACACTGGGTCCAGGTGCTGCCTGGTACTTCATGGCAAGCACTCAGCACATCTTCCCTACCCACTCCCCAGTGATGAACCTCAAGATTGTTTCTGAATCCCCCACCTCAAACAATGCTATCCAGCTTAAACGTTATTTGAAACTCTTGGCCATGTGCAGTGGCTCATGCCTGTAATCCCAGCACTTTGGAAGGCCAAGGTGACCAGGAGTTCAAGACAAGCCTGGCTAACATGGCAAAATTCCGTCTCTACTAAAAATACAAAAATTAGCCAGGTGTTGTGGTGCATGCCTATAATCCCAGCTACTTGGGAGACTGAGGCAGGAGAATCTCTTGAACCCAGGTGATGGAGGCTGCAGTGAGCTGAGATCACCCTACTGCACTCCAGCCTGGGTGACTGAAAATAAAAAAAAAAAGAAACTCTCATTCCACCTGGTGTCAGAAATTAAGCCATAGGCAGTTCCATTTCATATCAGTAAATTCAGAAATTTCTCAGTTAAGTACTGTTTCTTGCCACCTGCCCCCAATACACCCTTCTGTTGGAGTTACCTTGCAGTTGTAAGGGACTTACCTAATGCCAGTGCACAGTAGGAGGATTACCTGTCCGCTCTGGCATCTTCAGGGACGTACACATCTGGTGGTATCAGACTATTATCCATACAGATGGTTACTACATTCTTTCCAGGCTAACTGCAAGATCCATAGGATCTTCCAGCTTAAAAAAAGTTTTTTTTGTTTTGTTTTTTTGAGATGGAGTCTTGCTTTGTTTCCCAGGCTGAAGTACAGTGGCATGATCTCAGCTCACTGCAACCTCTGCGTATTGAGTTCAAGTGATTCTCCTGCCTCAGCCTTCCGAGTAGCAGGGATTACAGGCATGCACCACCACACCCAGCTAATTTTTTTTGTATTTTTAATAGAGACGGGGTTTTGCTGTGTTGGCCAGTCTGGTCTCTAACTCCTGACTTTAGGTGATCCACCTACCTTGGCCTCCCAAAGGACTGGGATTATGGGTGTGAACCACTGTGCCTGACCTTTTAAAAAGTTTTATTTTAATTTTTGTTTCTGTTTTTTTTTTTTTTTTTTTTTTAAAGATGGGGTTTCACCATCGTGGCCAGGTTTGTATTTTTAAGAGCAATTTTAAGTTCAGAGCAAAATTGAGAGGAAGGTGCAGAGATTTTCTATATACCCCCTACTCACATACATGCATAGCCTCCTGGATTATCAACATCTTCCTCCAGAATGTTATATTTGTTGCAATTAATGAATTTACATTGATGCATCATAATCATCTAAATAATTTATATTAAGGTTCACTCTTGGTATTGTACAGTTTTATGAGTTTTGACAAATGTATAATGACATGTATCTACCATTGTAGATTCATATAGAATTGCATCTGCATGGAACTGCAATGAACTTCTCCATCATCCATCACCATCTTCAGCAAGGTATGGATCTCAGCCTGGTGGTAGAATGTGAAGGTGAGGACCTCATCCAGGTTTCTTCTTTCCTTGGGTGCTCTGCCTTAGCCCTAGAGGCTGCTCCTTATATCTGTAATTGTATTCTTCAGAGTTTTCTTTTCCCTTTGCTAGATAATCATCTCTTACCCATAATACATTTTTATATTAAAATTTCCTTATTTAAATTATCATGTGGTTTCTGTATCCAGAGTAAACCCTGACCAATACATAGATATACCAATTTGTACTTCTACCTGCAATGTGTGAGAGTTCCAGTTCCTCCACAATTAGTTATTTTAAAGCCTTTGTCTACCAACCACAACATCAGGATGATTTGTGTGTCTTCTTCTATAGTCTGTTTTTCTCTTATCAGAATGATATTTTCATATCTCTTCACAAATCTACTTATTTTTTCCATATGTAGACATTGTATGTAACAGGCATAGAGACTCTAGATGATATAATTTACCACACAAAGTGTTCCCTCTTTCTTCTGTTAAGCAGATGGGGGTAAGGAATGATCACATCAGTCCAGTGAAGGATTGAAGTGGGTTGGGACTGGGTTTTGGTTTTGGAATCTGTCTATCTCCAGTTTATCTCTGGTTTACCCCTATGCCTGGCATGTGGATTTTGGGTGAGTGCCTTGCCAGGTTTCTGGATCCACAGCCATGAAACACTGTGAGATTCAGCTCTGGCTTTTCAGAGGTTCCCAGTCCAGCTTCCAGATTCTGTCTCCATGAAGCTTCAAGATCTGGCCAATGTCTTGAGGTGGGAGCTGGCTCTGTGTTTGGGGAAGGCCCTTCCTTCTTGGGAAACTTTCATTTTCTAAGCATTGTGGGACTGTAGAATATTTCTTTTTCTGTTTGAGACAGAGTTTTGCTCTGTTGCTCAGGATGGAGTGCAGTGGTGCGATGTAGGCTTATGGCAACCTCTACCTCCTGGGTTCAAGGGATTCTCCTGTCTCAGCCTCCTGAGTAGCTAGGACTACAGGTGCGCTACCACGCCCAGCTAATTTTTTGTATTTTTAGTAGAAATGGGGTTTCATCATGTTAGCCAGGATGGTCTCGATCTCGTGATCTGCCCGTCTTGGCCTCCCAAAATGCTGGGATTACAGGCATGAGCCACTGCGCTTGGCCAAATATTTCAGCTTTTGGTTTTTTTGAGACAGGGTCTTGCTCTGTTGCCCAGGCTGGAGTGCAGTGTTGCAATCAGAGCTCATTGCAGCCTTGACTTCCCCAGCCCAAGTGATTGTCTTGCCTCAGCCTCCTGAGTAGCTAGGACCACAGGTGCACACCACCACGTCTGGCTAAGTTTTATTTTTTTCTTTGTAGAGATGGAGTCTCCCTGTGTTGCCCAGGTTGGTTTTGAACTCCTGAGCTCAAGTGATCCTTCCACCTCAGCCTCCCAAAGTGCTGGGATGACAGGCATGAGCCACTGCATCCAGCCCTATTCTGCTTTTAGATGCATTCCTAGGTGCAGAACTCAGCAAATGTCAGGTTCAGAAAATTGGTGGTGTGTTTAAAGCTCCCATATTCTAATTTGTCATTCTAGCACCTGTGACCACTGAAAGCTTTGCTGGTTTCCCTTTCCTCCATTACATACAGGCCCTCCTGCTATGCAAACTTGATCATTAGCAAGTGCCCCAAACTGACAAATGTCCTGGGGATGGCGGAACAGCTGGGGAGCCTCGTCTCAGTTTGTTGCAGTAGGAGTGTTAGCCTGCCACAGCCTATTAAATCCTACCTAGAAGAGGAAATCGCCTAGGCTTTTGAAACTCAAAACTGTCCTCTTTAAACTGTTGTCTCTAGCGTGTGTTTCAGTATTTTAGATTTGACTTTTTTTTTCCTTGACAAATTTCTGCTACACTATCACTACCCGGAGGCTCTGGGTGTCAAAATACGGAACAATGTTTCTCAAACTGTAGGTTACAATCCATTAATGGGGCACAAAATTGATTTAGTAGGTCATGCTAACATTAACTTTTGTTTCATGTGTGTGTGTTTGTGTGTGTGTGTTCTGGTTTGCAGTGTAAAACCTATTTCTTCCTATAGATTGCAGCCCACAATGTTTAAAAGCCACTGGACTTTAAATGGAGTAAGAGCCAAGGGGAGAAAAACAAACATTATCAGAAGCAAACATATTAGCTGAGTATGGACAACTTTTGGAGAAGTTTGGCTGTTAATGGGAAGGAGATTGATTGGAAGCTGCTCTTCTGGCCCCAGATAGCAAGAGTGAGCCCGTGTGAGGAATGAACTGTAAGTAGCAGAGAAGAAAACCTTATGAGGCCTACTTGCTAATGAGGCTGGAGGAGGTGGTGGGTGTGAAGGGCTGTGTTTTAGTCCATACCCCTCCGCTGCTATAACACAATAACATAGACTGGGTAATTTACAAGGAAAAGAGATTTATTTGGCTCACAGTTCTGGAGGCTGGGCAGTTGAAGAGCATGGCATTGGCATCTCGTGAGGGCCCTCCGATGGCAGAATGCAGAAGCTAGGGTGAGACAGAGAGAAAACTGGACCAAACTGATCTTTTCTATCAGGAACCCAATCCCTATGATACTAACCCATTCCCACAACAACGATATTAATCAATTCATGAGGGCAGAGCCTTCATGACCTAATCACCTCTGAAAGGCCCCACCTCTAGCAATTAATTTCAACTTGAGTTTTGGAAGAGACATTCAAACCACAGCAGGGCACCAGGGACGGCTAAAGATGAGACGTGGTTGGACCTGGACTGGTAAAGTCCATGAAAACTCTGAAAGCAGAGTATAAGATCTTGCCATTACATCATGGGCAGCCCAGGGGAAGACAGGCCTTGTACTTGGCACAGAAGGGTCAGCAGAGGGGATGAATAAGCATGGGTGGTGTGGGCAAGGTTCTTTTGCTAGCCCATGGTTGATGCCTCAGGGTCATTGAAGATCTAATTCCAGCCGCAGGCCTGTAGCTGGAATGAACACTAGTCTCCTATTCACCTTCTCCCTGTTCCACAACACCAAACACACACAACTGACCTGCCCTTCAAAGCCACCTGGCATGGAATAGGCTTTGTGGTCAGAAGAGCCTGACTCTCATTCTACCAGCTGTGTGAGATTGGGCTTACAGTCTCCTTATATCTAAGACAGGGTTCAGATGACCTTCAGCACAGGATTGCTGGGAGGTGGGCACAGCCATCACTATGTCTGGTGTCAGGCACACTGTAAGTGCTCAGAAGCTCACAGCTACTTTTACCTTTACAGAAAGCACTGAAGCTGGGAGTTCTTTTTTTTTTTGAGACAGAGTTTCACTCTTGTTTCCCAGGCTGGAGTGCAATGGTGCGATCTCAGCCCACTGCAACCTCTGCCTCCTGGGTTCAAGCAATTCTCCTGCCTCAGCCTCCCAAGCAGATGGGATTACAGACATATGCCACCATGCCAGGCTAATTTTGTATTTTTAGTAGAGGTGGGGTTTCGCCATGTTGGTCAGGCTGGTCTCAAACTCCTGATTTCAGGTGATCCACCCACCTTGGCCTCCCAAAGTGCTGGGATTACAGGCGCGAGCCACTGCGCCCAGCCTGAAGTTGGGAGTTCTAGAGGAAAGCTGGCCACAATGACCTTGTTGACTTCCAGCCCCAAGGTCCCAGGCCTCCAGGTTTGCTGCTGAGCTAGGCCCCAGTTTGGATCGGCTCTGAGGCAGGGCACTCAGCAAGCCTCAGGGCAGAGAGGCAAGTGCAAGACGTGCTGCAGTGGATGAAATGTGTTTGTTTTTTCTGCTCTGGGTTGGCAAGTGGCTGTGACCTTAGCCAGAAATTGGCTCTTGGCCTTGTGGCTGGCCTTGGACCTCTGCGCATTATATTTGGGCCTGAGCCCTGCCTGGGTTTTTGGCTAGGAGTCTGGCCTTCTGCCATGGCTCAGACACACCTGATCAGCCAGGCAGATCTGCCAGGGATTTTGGAGACTTCAGCTCAATCATGCTTCGGCATGTAAGATTTTCTCCTTGCCTTCTCAGCCTAGCTAATTGTTATTTGTCCTTCCCAGATGTGGCTCAGTCATCAGCTCTCACAGAAGTCCTTCCCTTGGCATTTGCCTCCTCCCCATATTGGGTCAGGTGCCCTTCCTCTGGTCTCCTACAGGCACTTTGCTTCTCTTTTCCACACCACTTGCCCCTCAGTTGACACTCAGCTTGCTTGTAGGCAGTTCTCTGCCCCAGCGCCCGGTACTCAGTAGATGCTCTGGCAGTGTTTACTGGATGAATGAAGCTTTTCTGCTCAGTGGCTCTGTTTTCTAAGCCCTCATTTCCCGGAACCACAACTGTATTTCAAGGTTCAAAGAGCAGAGGAGGCAGCTCAAATGGAACAGCCCATCCCCAATCACAATCTGCAAGATTTTTTTTTTTTTTTTTTTTTAGTAGAGACAAGGTTTCACCATGTTGACCAGGCTGGTCTCAAACTTCTGACCTCAGGTGATCGGCCCGCCCCGGCCTCCCAAAGTGCCACAATCTGCAAGATTTAATCTCACCATTAGAGAATTGCAGGTAGGTCAAGCACTGTCTCACATTTGTAATCCCAGCACTTTGGGAGCCCCAGGTAAGTGGATCGCTTGAGTCCCAGGAGTTTGAGACCAGCCTAGGCAACATGGCGAAACCCCATCTCTACAGAAATACAAAAATTAGCCAGGCATGGTGTGCACATGTAGTAGTAGTCCCAGCTACTCAGGGGGCTGAGGAAAGAAGATGTCTTGAGCCTGGGAGGTCGAGGCTGCAGTGAGCTATGATCACATCACTGCATTACAGTGTGGGTGACAGAGCCAGACCCTATCTCAAAAAAAAAAAAAGAGAGAGAGAGAGAATCCCAGGTACCTGGGTATGACTATTACCTGTTTAATTTCCATTTCTGAGGAGAGGTTTATTACAGATATGTGTATGAAAGCAGTATAAAGACACTGCTTTGACTCTTATGTAGATGTTGTCTCAGCTCAAGCTGAGGGCAATGGGTCAGGGTCCTGTGCCAGTCAGGGCCCAAGAGAGGACATCTCTTAACATGGGGAGCCCATGAGGGGGTGACAGACCACCAGGATGCACAGATCCCTGCCTGCCTTCCCAAGTTCTATGGTAAATGGAGGGGGTCGAGGGAGTCAGGTTCTGGGGCAAGACCAGCCAGTCGAAGTACTGTAAACTACTGTCCCTCAAGCCTTCTCCCCAACCAGGTCTTTTACTCCCTACTGCTAAGGAAAGATACTCTTGATGGCACCCAACCTGCTGTCCCCTTTCCTGGGGACTCTTGGAGTCTACAGAGCCTTTGGAGCAGCAATGGGAATGGAGGCACAGGGGGTGCACAGCAGCTGTTTACAAATGGCTGCATGGGTGGCTGGAATGCCAACGGAAGCCTGCGTGGGATTGAGAGCTTCAGCATGGCAGACAGGGTCAGCAGTGCTGTGAGGCTCCCTTAGGCCCGGGACAAACCTGGGAGGGGAGTGGGTTCCCTGGACATGTAAAGCTGGTTCTAAGTCACTGAGGTCCACCCACAGAAAAAATGTCCTCAGAATTGATGCTGACAATCAAAACCACAATGAGATGCCACTTCGCCCCCAATAGGATGGCTGCAATGAAAAAAGACACACAATGACAAGCGTTTGCAAGGATGTGGAGATATTGGAACCCTCATACGTTGTTGGTGGGAATGTAAAATGGTGCAACTGCTTTGGAAAACGGTTTGGCAGTTCCTTCGAAAGTTAAAGATAGAGTTGACATATGATCCAGCAATTCCACTCTTAAGCATATACCCAAGGGAAAGAAGAACATATGTTCATATACAAATACTTGTACATGAATATTCATAGCAGCTTTATTCACAGTAGCCCCAAAACAGAAAGCTATATATTCATCAAGTAATGCACAGATAAACAAAAGGTATAGACATACAGTGAAATATTACTCAGCCACAGAAAGGAATGAAGTACTGCCATATGTTACATCATGAACAGATCATTAAACATCGTTTAATGAAAGAGGCTAGTCACAAAAGGCCACATGTTGTGTGATTCCATTTATAGAAAATGTCCTGAATAGGCAAAGAGATTGAAAGTAGATTAGTGGTTCCCAGAGGCAGGGGGAGGGGTGAAGGAGGAGTGACTGCTACGGGGCAGTTTATTTTGCGGGGTTAGGGGGATAGGGGGAGTGGGGAGTGGGGGAAGTTTGTTTTTTGCAGGGAGCGGGCACCCTGGGGAGTAGGAAGTGGTGAAAATGTTCTGGAATTAGCTCATGGTTATGGTTGCACAACTTTGTGAATATGCTAAACACCACTGAATTGTACACTTTTTT
>NW_016107368.1:475687-507190 GCF_001604975.1 Cebus imitator | reverse complement strand
TCATTCTGTTACCCGGGCTAGAGTGTGATCTCGGCTGACTGCAACGTCTGCCTCCCGGGTTCAAGTGATTCTCCTGCCTCAGCCTCCCGAGTAGCTGGGATTACAGGCACGTGCCACCCTGCCGGGCTGATTTTTTCATAGAGATGGGGTTTCACCCTGTTGCCCAGGCTGGTCTTGAACTCCTGACATCAGGCGATTCGCCCGCCTCCGCCTCCCAAAGTGCTAGGATTACAGGCTTGAGCCACCGCGCCGGGCTTGAATGGTATACTTCAAAGGTGGAATTTTATGGTGTTGAATTATATCTTGATTTTTTTAACGGGGGAAAATGACGCCGCTGGAGAGAGTTAGCGGAACTGAAACAATGAAATGGTGCACGCTTGTCTCCAGTCTCCGTTGCATCCATCCCAACGAAGTTTGGGCCCTGGAACGGTGCACCAAGAAGGCCTAGGGGAAGAGACGCTGGGGCAGGATCGGGAAGAAAGACGTCTCCGGATTCGAAGGGAATGCGGCTAAGGTGGCGGCGGAGGCTCGCCTAGGACTGGAGAGCGTTCCTAGGCTCAGAAGTTGGCCGGGCCAGAGCGGAGATTTAAAGGTTGGAGCGCAGAGGCTCTTAAAGAGGCCGGGGCGAATTCCCATTCAGCATCCACCTTAAAGCCAGCTCCCGGGCGCCACAGATCAGACTCGGGTAAGTGCACGGGGCCGCGGGGGAGGCGGTGGCGCCGACTCCTGCCCCTGGCTCGCTCGCGCGCCCTGCCGGGCCCAGGGGCTTCGGCACGAGTGGGCTGGATTTCGCAGGCCGCGCGTCCTGGGGGCCGGGGTGCACGCGGGGACAACGGGGCCCAGGCACCCGCCCCGGGCTCCCCAGCCGCGGCGCTCTATTTTTAGCAGGCGCTGTGGCAATGTAAGGAATGCGCGACGCGCCAGGCGCTCGGGGCGCATGCTGGCGGCGCGGTCGCTTTAAGGAGGCGCCGGGGCGGGGACGGACTGGAGCGGCCGGCTGGCGGGGAGCCGTCAGTCCGGCGGCCGCGGGGCCCGGCGGGCGCGGCGCTGCCTCCTCACCGGCGCGGGCTAGCAGGGGACGGCCGGAGTGCCGGAGCCGAGCCGCCGAGCCGGGACTGGAGCGCGCGGTGAGTGGTCCGACGGCCTTGGAGGGGAGGGGGTCCGGCCGCGCCGCCTCCCACGGCCGTCGCTTTGTTCCGGGGCGGGAGGTGTGGCCACCCTCGGGACTCCGCCGCACTCTCCGCTTGCGGGGTGCGCTGTGGGACCGGCTCTGCGTGGCGTTTTGCCCCGGTCGCGGGCTCCAGCGTAACGGTATGCGTCCGGGAAGTCGGCCACGACCGAGACCCCAGTGGGGAGGGCCTGCGCGCGCCGCTCAAAGAGACCTTTTCATGGTAATCACCCTTGGGTTCCTTGGCTGCCTCAGCGAGAACCCGGCCGGTATAGATGGGCGGCAGGACGGAGTGGGAGGGGTGGGAAGCTCTTTCTCTACCTCCCCTCCTTAAGATGGCGTTAACGGGAGGAGGAATCCGCCAGGGAGTTGACAAATTGACCTGAAAAATAAAACGCAGCCTCTTCATAAACAACCCTTCACTGCTCCCGGAGGTTTGGGGAGCTGGAGCTGTGGTCACAGCTAGGGCCTGGGCTCATATACTGAACTGAGCTGGCTGGGGCGTCAGACACGGTGCCAGTCCTGCCCCGTGGGGAAGGCAAGAGCACAAAGTGACAAGCCAGTGTGGTTAAGTGCTGAGATCTGGTAAGCCCATGGGTGTGGGAGCCCCTGGGGGTCTCTACTCCAGAGTGGGAGGTGAGGGAAAGCCCCCTAGATGTCTGGCCACAGGATGGACACTGGACACCCAGCTAGACTCTGGCTGGAGCTGAGGTCTGTTCTGGCCTGGGACAAAGCGGAGTCTGGAGAGGTGGACAAAGGCCATCAAGACCACTGGGGCCTTCATCATAGAGCTCTGGCATTACCCCTACTCCCCAGTGGCCCCTGATGGTGTGAAACCTCCCTGGCCTTGCTTCTCCAGGACCCACTCTGCCCTGGACCTGACCAGAGAGGGTGGCTGACAAGGCTCAGAATCGTGGCCTCCAGAGGTTTTTCTGGCAGCAGGAGTAAGATGGAGATATGAATTAAGAGCTCTGAAGCTCCGCGGTAATAACAGCAACCAACAGGGCTTACAAAGACCAGGCACTTGAAGTGGATTTGCTCATCATTTGACAAGACACCTCCAGAAAGATTTTGTTTGTTATAAAGGATGGAGGATCTGGGGTGAGAGAAAGAGCCAACAGCTTGTCCAAGATCTTATCCGAAGTCCATGCTTTTGGCCACGTGGCTGTCCTGGGCTTGGGAAGGCTTTGGTGCAGCCTCTGTTAAGAGTTTTATAATATATGGTTTTATAATCATTCACTATAGACATTCACTGGTGGGTTGAAGTGTGAGGCAGTGAGCTGTGGGTATTAATAACTGACTTGTGTCAGAAGCTTAGCAGTGAACAAAAGCACTTTCTCGAATATAGTTCTTAGAGCTTCTCCTGCTTCTTTTCCCAGGGAAAAAACTTGAGCTGCTAACATTTTGTAAACCTCCTAATTTCCTGTAAATCACATGTCCCTGCTGACTGAGGCTGAAAATGTTTGGGGCAATGGTTTTCACCCTTAGGTCTGTTCACACTGCCCAGCAGTCAGTTAGCTTCTCTCTGTGTAGTTTATGGTGTAGTTTGTCCTTTTTCTGCCAGGGTGGAAGGCATGGGGCTTTCATGCTCTGGGATTTTTGAGGTCTGCCAGCCTCTGGGGAGGGAGGTGTTGAGCAAGCCTCGTGCTCTGGTGGAAACTGACCCCCCAGATGTGACCTCAACATTTACTAAAGGCAGAGGGTAGGGGTAGTCAAGGCCCTCTGGTGAAGCAAGCCATTGTCTCCAGCGCTGTCAGCTTTGCTCCTCCGTAAGACAGTTGCTAGTTTCCACCTATATAAGACATCTTGTGACAGTTTAACTTTTATGTTATTATTAGCTCTAGCTACCAGTATTTCACATCTGAGCTACTTATAAAGTGACAAGTTCAGCCAGGGCAACATAGTGAACCTCCATCCCTACAAAAATTAGCCTGGCCTGGTGGCATACACCTGTAGTCCTAACTACTCTGGAGGCTGAGGCGGGAGGATTGCTTGAGCCCAGGAGGCAGAGGTTGCAGTGAGCCGTGATCACGCCGCTGCACTCCAGCCTGGATGACAGAGCAAGACCTTGTCTCAAAAAAAAAGAAAAAAGAAAAAGTAACAAATTAGTTACCCATGAGGTTGGTTTGGTTCCTGAGCTCTAGTGGTCACCTGGAATCAGGAATGACTATTGATCTCTGATAAATTAGGCTCCTAGGATGACTGGTCCTAACCTTAGTCAGAATCACATGTTGACCAGCCTCCTGGATCTAGTGAGTTCTCAGGGACATGTGGTCTCCATAATATATTTCATATCTGATTTAATCGTTGTAGTCTGTTCTGCCAATGAAATGCCCCCATACAGAGTGCTTCTCCCTGAAAGCAATTGAAAACATACCTGCACAGGAACATTGTATGGTTTGTACAAGCATACTCATGTGAACTGAATGGGAACCCATCCTTGTATGATGCTAGAATGTTTTTAAGTGTCCAGAGGGTGTTGCATTGAGTTCCAGAGGGTCTGCATCTGCCAGGCCCTGGGCAGTCATAGAAGGTACAGTCATCTTTATCTGGAGATGGGAAAAAGAAAGGAGCTGGAGGACTTCCCTGAGACCTGGGACACCTGGCAGGTACCCATTGTCTAGGGACCGAGCAAAGAATTCAGGCTTTGAGAAGAATTTTGTTGCTGGACTCCGAGGCCCTGCCAGCCCTCCTAAGTCTTGGATCATGCTTCTGAGCCCTGTAGTACCACATCAGTGGGGATGCTTTTGGCTGCAATTAACAAAAACCAAATAACAGTAAGATTAAGCAGAGCACAGGTCTCCCAAAGATGCTCTCTGCCCATGTAAGATCTCTGTACACAGGAATGGGATATCAGTGCCACTTCCAGCAAGTTCCTGCATGGGACAGGTAACCACAAAGGCTGAGGGTCTGGAGTTCAGAGTAATAGGTTTTGTCTTCTTGAGTCACAGCCTCTTTAATATGCTGATGAGAAGCCCTGGAAACATTGATGTACAAAGTTGGACATATAATTCAGGGGATTCATGGATCTCTGAAAAACCAGCCCTGGATCCCAGCTTACCTGTCTCTGGTCTGAAGGCACATGACTTCCCTGATGTTCATGGCGGACCTATTCTGTGAGCCCATTGTGCAGCCAAGTCAGCATGCCACTCCAGTGTGGTCTGAGAGGGCAGAGATGGGGGCCACATCTAGAGTGGCACAGCTATCATTGCCCAGCCTGTGAGTTGAAGACTATGCAGTCAGCCAGTGGGTCTGACAAAGAGGTCAGTGCTGGCGCTTTCTCATTCTTCAGCAGAGGTGATGACGTTCAGGCCGAGGTGGAGACCACGCTGCACTCGCCACGCATTCCATGGCGCCCCATCTCTTGTTCTCTAGTAGCATTCCCGCTACCTGTGTGATGCAGCTGGTTCCACCTATTTCCAGAGGCTCCACCCTGGCCCTCCTTGCCCTTGCCCCCACCACTCAGCCCCTAGGGCTGTTTAGCCGGCCAGCATGATCTAAGACAGCTTTCTGCAAGCATTCCTCTTCTAGGAGTCATGAAGCAGCAATGTGTGTTTTGCTTCTTTTTGTTGTTGTTATATTAAAAAATATTTTTAATATTCTAGTCCAATCCATATTGTTTTATTTTTTTGGTTATATATTATATATACAAATACATTTTTTTGTATTTTGCTTCTTAACATCCCTGTCATTGTCCTTAATGTTCTTAGTAGCTTCACTAGGTGGGGCCTGCTGCTTGACAATGTGGGTCATCACTGGGTGCTGAGGTGACATTCTGAGTCTCAGAGGGTCATGGTCCTGGCATCAGGCTACCTTAAGGGATAAAACAGTATGACTTACATATGGGTTGTGTTGCTAGTGAAATTTTAGAGAGCCCCAAGAATGAATTTGGCTGCGCAGCGTGTAGTGGCCAAACAAAGGAGAGTGGGTGGAGAGTTGGGAGTGCTGGTTCCGGCCTCGGTGACTATCTGTAGGGCCTTGTCTGGGTCCTGTGCTGCGCTGGCCCAGGCTCCATCTGTGACTTCTCTGCCCAGCCCTCATCGTCGTTATGGGGAGTAGATAAAATGCACAAATGAAAATACACTTGGGAGGCCAGAAAGGGCCAGAAGATTGAAGAGCATTACCAGTATTCAAGCAACCTTCAGAGGACAGAATCCTAGACCCAGAAGGAGCCCCCTTAGTATATTGAGTCACACCCTGTAGAGCACATTTCTCATAGTGGTGAGGAAGATGATTTTAGGTGGAATACAGCATCTTTCATTTTAATAGTTACATACTGGTTTATTTAAATGTATTATAAAAATACAGACATCACAACAAACTGGGATTTTTTAATGGATATTTTGCTCAGATTAAGGCTAATGAAATATTTTAAGTTAAAAAATATAGCAAAATTTTTAAACATAAGCTGGTTTTCAGGTTAAGGTCGTCATAGTACAATAGTAGGCAAATATGGCCCAAATGTGAAAGTGACTCCTTGAGGAAAGGCTGGGAAACTTTCAGCAGGGGAGTCCTTCCCTCCCTGACAGCCCATTAGGGGTGTGTCTTTGACCCCACCTGGACCCTTCTAGAGACACAATGTTTGCTACCCTTTGAGTCAGTCCACTGCATTTGCGGATTCTCTCATTCTTGGGAAGTTCGGGCCCTTCTCGCTTTAACCTGTCTCACTAGGTGTTTCCCACATGAACCTTTGGCAGTCCTGCTTTTCTCCAGCATGAGCAGCTTTACTTTCTTCAACTGCTCTTCAAGTGTCATGGTTTAAAAATGGCCCCTCCGTATGTCTGTCCTTTCTTCCATCCACCTACCCATCCATTCACTGATCCATCTCTCTATCCATCTTTCCTTCAGCAAAGACTTGTGGGCTAGACCCTGTACCGTATACTTTATATTCGCTATCTCTAAGCCTCACGACAATTTTGTTAGATGCGGCTAACCTTTTGTAGATGTGGAAACCGAGGCTCAAGGAGGTTAAGTCACCCACAGTCATAACCTGAGAAGCAGAGTCGGGAAGGAGTCTGGCCATGGTCTGTCTCTTCCTAAAGCACATGCTCCTTCTGTTACACTGTGTTGTTCCCAGCACTGGATGACCAAAAATGCGATCCCTTCTCTCCTGGTGCTTAGGGGACATATCCCATGGAGGTGTGTGGCTCTATATAATCAGTGTGCAGTGGGCAAAGACCTCACAGGGAGTGAGGATGGAGCAGCCTGTGCACAAAGATGTGGTGAGGCGGCAGAGGCCGCAGGGGTACAGAAGATGCCGGCTGGCAAACAGAGGCAGTGAGTGCCTAGCTGGCAGGAGTCTTCCCTGACTGTCATTAATCTTTCAGTCACAAATGAACCCCTAAATCATTTGTGTACTTTTTTTTTAATTTTGAAAAAGAAAAACGTAAAGGATAATATAACAAGTACCATGTACCCATTACCCAAAATGAACAGGTATGACCATTTTTTCTGCACTTGATCCTTTTCACAGTAGGGCTAGACTTAAAACCAGACCCCTTATCCTTTGGCCTGGCCAGTTTGGGCCTGTCCTCAGCCTGCAGTGGGCTTTTGGGAGCGTTGCTCCTGAGTTTTCATATATTGACTCTCTCCGGGGGCTTCATGTCCTCAGTTAATGTGATGACTTTGCCAATGGGCCTCCCTGGACTGAAGAGCCTTTTGCTGCTTCCGACACACTGGGGAGGAGCCACTCTGGGGAGAGTGTGTGTTTTGGGCTGTGACCTTTATCAGAGAAGTTCATCCATCCTCACAAATACTTGTGTTGACCATTGTGGGTTTAGCCAGGCTCCAGAGCATGGTTTAGTCATAGCTGCATAAACTGAACTGTAATATTAATGGTAAGTCTGTATATTTAGAAGAGAGAGAAAACATAATTCTCTTTTTATAACTAGATGACAATGATAACAAAATACTTTGTTGTTGCTGTTATTGTGAGCAGTGAGGTCTCACTCTGTTGCTTAGGTTGGAATGCAGTGAAGCGATCATAGCTTATCACAGCCTCGAACTCCTGGGCTCAAGTCATCCTCCTGCCTCAGCCTCCTGAGTAGCTGAGAATATAGGCATGTGCCACTATGCCCATCTAATTTTTAAAAAAGTTTTTGTAGAGATAGGATGTCCTTTGTTGCTCAGGCTCATCTTGAACCCTGGCCTCAAGCGATCCTCCCACCTCATCCTCCCAAAGTGCTGGGGTTATAGGCATGAGCTACCACACCTGGACACAAAATACATTTTATATTCTAAGGTATAGGATTACTTTAAGAGAAGGAGACTAAAGTATAATGGAGTACTTTGTAATCCATAACTTCACAGCTTTCCCTTCCGGAAGCTTTCACAGAAAAAACCAGGTGCCTGGTACTGGGTCCTTTTCTGCCGAGCAGGAGCAAGGCGGCAGAGCCAGCAGCTGCAGATAGAAACTCTCCATGATGACAGGACGCAGCTTCTCACCCGACTGTTTGCAGCCTTCTCCTTTCCACCCACTGATTGACTGCTGAGCTGAAACCTTACGTGATCCTGTTTGCATGTAGCTTGCCATGAGTTAGAACAGTGAGTAAAGTACTGCTTTTAAAAGCTGTGCAGAAAGATTCAAAAACTTGTGGAAAGGCATCCTTATCCAGGGCAAATTCTTGTCAATCACTATTGAGGGTCAAGAAAGTAGGGACCTGTGGGGGACCGCAAGTCCTCTTCATTAAGTGCTGAGTATGTCTTGAAACATTTTCTTTCCCTGAGTTGCCCCTAAAGAATAACACTACTAGGCTGGACGCAGTGGCTCATGCCTGTAATCCCAGCACTTTGAGAGATCAAGGCAGGAAGATCACTTGTGATCAAGAGTTCGAGACCAACCTGCCCAACATGGTGAAACCTCGTCTCTACTAAAAATACAAAAATTAGCTATGTATGGTGGCGCATGCCTGTAGGCCAGGCTACTCCGGAGACTGAGGTAGGAGAATTGCTTGAACCCGGGAGGTGGAGGTTCCAGTGAGCCAAGATCGCACCACTGTGCTTCAGCCTGGGCAACAGAGAACGACTGTCTCAAAAAATAAAAATAAAAAAGAACAACACCAGATCTTTTCCCCTCATTCTGCTGGAGATGCCACAAAAGTCAGCAAAGGCTGGGTGCCGAGAGACCTAAGAAGACCCAGCTTTATTGAGGCTTATTTTGCAATAGAAGCCATATCAATGAAGGCAGTTGAACATATTATACAACCAGTGCCTATGCGATTAAACAGAAAGCTACATATGTGTTATACTTACAGCCATACCTTTTAAAAGACAAGTTTGGGTTTAAAAGGAAACCACTGGGCATACTGTATATAAGGCTGTCTCTAGTATACCAAGTGCACAGATTAAATGTAAAAGTATTTGTGGGCATGTGGATCTGTGGGGAGATTGCTAGAGTCGAGTGGATTCAGGAGACTTCCCCCACTCTTCAGGAGCTGACCATTTATGGAGGGGTGTTGGTGACAGGTTGTTGTCCCTCAAAAGCATTATGTATTCATTTCAAAGGCAAAATTAATTTTAGTTCAGTTTAGATTTTTTTTCCTAATCCTTTAGAATTTTAACATGTCTTCTTGAAAATGCTCCCTTTTTAGAGAACCCACAAATTCATCTCTTTATATTTTCACTCCACTGGAAATGGAGGCTCGAGGAGGAGACAGGCAAAGCTGTCTTTCTTGGACAACACTGCTCTCACAAGTAGCGTGGTCTTCTTTCAACTTCTGCTTTATTATAACCAGAGATGATGGAAGAAGGGTGGAATCATGGTCCCAAAGCCTTGGGGGCATATATTTTTAAAAACCTCTATGAGATAGGGCTTCTCAGCCTTCCCTCCCCACCCACATTCCTCAGTTTGAGGTTCCTGGGGCAGAGCTGGAAGGGCTAGCCTGTCTCATGCTCCCACTGAGGAAGTCCAGCCCGGGAGAGGCCAGGTGCCCTGGTGCTCCCAAGCAGTTAAGGCCAGCTGGCATCACAGGCTTCCCATCCACCCCCATTCACTGACCCATCCCCCCCCAACCCCCCTGCAGTGAACAGCTGCCTGAGTCCACTTATCTGGGGCAGGGTGGGTGTTTCCTGCATGTTTGAGATTTTAGGAGGAAATCAAAATAAAGAAACAAAGCCTTTGTTTTATTTCTGGACTTCCAACTGGGGATGGCTGGAGGAATGGAAAGTGGGGAGCAGAAGGAGCAGGTCACTTGGCACTTCAACAAAATAACTATTCTAATAGAGCATTTAACAGAGACTTTTTCTATTTAGGGTTGGGGTGGGTAAGTAGGAAAGATGGGCAGGGCCGGGAGAGCCACTTTGTGTGGAAGGAGAAGGTGGGGTCTCCCTTGCCCCAAGCAGGGTCTCTGGCAGTGCCTGGTGTTCAGGCAGGGAGGGGTCTGAGGCCACCCAGCTGGGCTGCAGAGTTGGCAGCCTGGGGACTCAGGGACTTTCAATTTCTGCCCTGAAGGGACCCTCTGCTTCAATTTCTGCCCCACTACTTGTCTGTGTGAGTCTCTACCTCTGTAGCCTCCTCTTCCGTATCTGTAATGAGAGGATGTCCCAGCCACACTCTGTGCCCTTTCTTCTCTAGTCCAGTTACACTGGGTCAGGCTCTCACCTGACATGTGGAAATGGGGAGATGCATCCCCCAGTATTTCTTAATTCTTCCAAAGGATTTTCTCCTCATAGAAATTCTCTGAGGGTATCATTTGTTTTCTTTAAAAATCGCCCAAGTATTGATGAAAACCCTCCCCATCTGCAGTATTCTGAAGATTTCAAGGTATGGACCATGCCCATTGGCCATCTGGCCTCCACTCCACTTGGCCTGACATGCATACAGTAAGGTTGGCTTCTTCATCCCCTAAGCCACTACTATTGTATATAATAGGCATTCAGCAAGGGCCTTTAAGAAGAGGGTTGTCTGCAGCCCAGATCAGGGCAGAAGTTAAAAATGAATGTCAGATATCCTCTCCTTGCTTGGTCACACCCTTGGAGAACATCTCTGTGGCTGTCTCCTCAAACCTAGTTTACTGCTATTTTCCAGGGACTAATTTTCCTGGACACCTTTCCCCAGACCTTCTGAAAACTCCAAATTTCCATTACTTCTGATTGCAGAACAAGGATTACAATCTATCTTAGACTAGGCTGTGGGCTGCCCTTGTCAGATGTACAGGGGCCTGGGTGTGGTGGCTCATGCCTGTAATCCCCCAACTTTGGGAGGTCGAGGTAGGTGGATCATTTGAGGTCAGGAGTTTGAGACCAGCCTGGCCAACATGATGAAACCCCATTTCTACTAAAAAAAACTACAAAAATTAGCCAGGCCTGGTGGCGTGTGCCTTAACTACTTGGGATACTGAGGCAGGAGAGTTGCTTGAACCCAGGAGACAGAGGCTGCAGTGAGCCAAGATTGCACCACTGCACTCCAGCTTGGGTGACAGAGCAAGACTCTGTCAAAAAAAAAAAAAAAAAAAAAAGATATAAAGGGGCCATTAAAGAACTCATCTAAATAAGAATTATGCACTCTAGACCTATACCTTTACCTGCAGTAAGAACCAGCAGAAGCTCTGGGATTATTAAGCTGTCATTATTACTAGCCAGACCACGTCAGTTTTCTTTTAATGACCAGGGCAAAGCCAGGTGTTAATTTTTTCCCTTTCCTGGTAGAACATTTTGTAACATAAGGACTGGAGATGATATAGATTGACAATATTTACTGAGTACCTTCTCTGTGCCACACATGTACTGAGCACTGGAGATACCGTGGAGAATAGAACAGAGGGTGGACTCTGGCCACATGAAGGTGATGGCTTAGTGGGGAAGACGCATTACATCGTAAATAAGCAGTTAAATGACAGCACACAAGATGCTGTCAAGGCCGACAGCTGGGTGCTTTGGGAGACCCTGATAGTAATCTCATGTAGTCTGGGGTGCAGTGGATGTCAGGGGAGTATATGTAAGGTACTTAGCATGTGGTCAGGGCTTAATAAATGGTCATTATAATGATCACGCCTGGCCACAGGGCCCAGCCTGGTTCCACCACCAGCTGGTGGCTGCTACCACCCACTAACAATAGTTTTGCACAGAGAGGATTTTCATTAGGCCAAGATTATACAGCTAGCAGAGGGACTTTCATTCATGACATTTTATAAAAGTGCTATATGTAGAAAGCAGAGGGGTGGAAAGCTCTCCCCAGGCCCCCCAGCCAGTACTGACCTTTGGACAGGCCTTGCCCTGCAGGAGTGGAGCAGCCAGGCTGGTTACTGAGGGGGAAAAATGCAGCAGTCATTTAGGGCTTGGGGAGGGAGATGTGAAAAGTGGTCTTCTGCCTTTCCAGCTGAGTGGGCTTAAAACCCTGGGATTGGAAGGGTCCCTGAGAAGCCCTCCCACCCACCTCCAGCCCGGTTCTCCACTCCAAAGCTAGGTGGCCAGTCCTCCTTCCTCCGAGTCTGCTTCACAGACCTTTGCAGAGGAAAATCCCACACTTATTGCCATGCCTGCCTCGTTTTCAGGAAGTTTCCCTTTTATTTGGCTTCAGTCTGCCTCTCTGCAGTCTGGTTACTTTTTAAACATGGAGACTGAATCGCCTCTCCCCACCTCAAGGAAGAACCTAGACCCTGTGTCTTTCTCATTTTTGGTGAAGCATAAACATTTTCACGTTCTTCATTAATGATGCCTAACATCTTAAATATAAATAATGAAAACAAAGCAAAGGAGCAGCCTTTTTGAATGTGCCTTTTTGGCCTCCACCTCCCTGGGCTCTGACACACTCCTGGGGTGGCTGTGTGCCTCTCCCTGCAGAATGCCAGGCTGGCCCATCTCCTGCAGGCCAAGTAACCCCTGCCACTGCTGTCTTTAGTGAGATCATTTCCTTTGATCTCACACCTCCTTGCACCAAAGCCAGGCCAGGCCAAGGCAGTGTGAAGAGTTGCCTGCTTTGGAATGGCCACACCGCTCAGATGTATGTTTGCTCAAGAAGGGATGGGGACAGAGCGTTGATTTATTTGGGTTATACAATTTGTAAAACTTTTTCATGGGTGGTTAGTATTTAAAATATTAAAATAGCCAGAAATCTGAGTTTTTGCATAGACTCAGATTGCTGGCTATCCTTTAAAAATTTAGACTGTCTGGCAGCCTCATGGCAGATAATACCTTGCAGCAGTCAGCTGGTGCGGGGTATCAGTAATCTCCTGTTTGTGCAAGCCCCACTACTCCCTGTTGCCTGCAGTACCCCCTTCTGTCATTTATTGACCTGGCCTCTGCCAGCATCTGAGTTTGGGATGTCCGTTTGGTTCATGATTCCCTGTTTCTGCTACTGCAGGGTAAAGCAGTTGAGATGGGAGACCAGTCAGAAAGCATCCGTCTCTCAGGCAGGGGCCTGTGAAATGCAGAGGGATGCCTGGCCCTGGCATCTGGGCCTTCCCTTTTCTCTCTGTCACCACCCTGCGCTTCTGCTGGGTTTACCAGAGGGTGCTGGTGGAACAACATAACTCCATGAGATGAGCAGCTCTGGGCTGGGACAGCTAAGGAGTTAAGGGACAACCTTAGCTGTGTTCTGGGAGCCAGGTGTGGCATCCCCAGCTCACAAGGCAGGGCCGGCCAGGGGGCCACACCCTGGTGCTGGTGGGGCCTCAGTGCTTTAGGAATTTGGACAGTGGGACCTCTCACATGGTATGTCCTTCACGAGACCTGCCACTGCAGTCCTCTAGGTCCTGTGTGGCCCATGACATAGTGCCCACATCACCTCTGCCCTACTGTCTACCCAAGCCAGACTCACAGCCAGCTGCCAGTACCACTCGTATGTTTGGAAATGCAGACAGCAGACACATTGGAGCGTCTCTGAGCAGAAAGCTATGCCAGGGCTCTGGGGTGCCCAGAGGTAAAGAAGACAAGGCACAGCCCTCTGTTCCCTGTCCCACTCCAGCCAAGGAATGTGACTGTGAAGTAACATCCACTCCTAGAGTTGAGGGCAGATGAGTAGGGGCATGCCGAGCTTTGTGGTCAGAGAGACGGCCTTGGACAAACCACAGAGCCTCTCTGACCTCCATGGTTCCCGAAGGGGCTAAACACTGCCTGTGGTGAAGTGTCTTGAGTCGTCACATGGAATAATGGCTGTGGAGCACCTGCGCTCTCGCCTGCCACCTGGCTGGCATTCTTTTTTTTTTTTTTTTTTTTTTGAGCGGGGTTTCGCTTTTTTTTCTTGTTACCCAGGCTGGAGTGCAATGGCGCGATCTCGGCTCACCGCAACCTCCGCCTCCTGGGTTCAGGCAATTCTCCTGCCTCAGCCTCCTGAGTAGCTGGGATTACAGGCACTTGCCACCATGCCCAGCTAATTTTTTTGTATTTTTAGTAGAGACGGGGTTTCACCGTTTTGACCAGGATGGTCTCGATCTCTTGACCTCGTGATCCACCTGCCTCGGCCTCCCAAAGTGCTGGGATTACAGGCGTGAGCCACCGCGCCCGGCCTTGGCTGGCATTCTATAGATGGAGGCTCAGTGGCTCAGTGGAAGGAGACCTTGGAGGGTAGAAGAGGGCCTTGGAGGAAGAAATCACTTCTGGGGAATGGGACCTGACACTTGGGTACCATCCCTGTCCTTGAGGACACTAGACCAGGGATCAGCAGAGCAGAGGCCGTGCAAGGCAAAAGGGGACTAGGGCAGTTCAAGAAAGGCCTAGAATGTTGTGGTCAGTGGAGAGAGCTTCAGGTACCCATGGGTGGCGTTCCAGGAGACTCTGTGCTCAGGTTAGTTGGGGAGTGATAATGCTAGAGTGGTGGGTGGGACATTGCTGGTGGAGGGTGCTCAGGCCAGGGGCAGGCATGGGCCACAGTGTGGGCGGCCTTACTAGGCCTTCACTTAGGAAGTGGGTTAAGGGCTGTTTGTGCTGCCAGGGGAGAAAGAGGAAGAGAGTTTGGGGCAGAGAGGTGGGCAAAGGGGCTCACCCTTGGGGAGGCGAGGGAGATCCTCGCTGAATCCAGTTTGTGAGGGGTTGAGCGTGAGCAGTGGGCAGAGCAGTGAGGAGGTCCAGGGCTCCACGAGCAGAGGGCACAGTGGAGTCAGAGTGGGGGCTGGGAGGACAGCAGCCTGCCAGGCTCTGGGGAGGCCGAGGACCCTCAGTCTGGGGAACCCCAGAGTGTGCAGAGGCCGGCCCTCCCCGGTGGGGTGACCACCAGCGTGACCTTCCCAATTCCATGCAGATTCCTCTGGAAGGCTGCAGGAGTCCTCCTTCGCTGCGGGTGAAGCACCACAGGCTGGCAGTGGTTCTGGAACCACGCTGTGTGTTTTCAGATTCCTGACACTGCCTCTTTCTAGCTGGGTGACCTTCAAAAAGTTATTTTACTTCTTCATGTCTCAGTTTCTTTTACTGTAAAATGGGGATAATCAGAATCTGTACCTCCTAGGGTTGTTGTGAAAATTAAAGTCTTCCAACAGCATCTGACACATTGCTTATCTTAAACGTTCCTATTGCTTTTCACATGATCACTATTTAATTATAATTGTCACGGCAGGTGGTTCCTGCACACCTACTCTGAGACTCATAGTGCTGGGTCACAGATGGCTACGCCCTGAGTCCTGTTCGAGAGGTGGGAAAGACCGAGGTATTGACGGTTGCCATGTGAGGAAGCATGTGGTACTTGGGGGCCATGAGTAAGCCCAAGGACAGTGTCCCTCCCTGACTTACTTCAACCTTGGCCTTTGCTTGGATCTCTGGATTGTCTGATCATCCCTGCTCTGCTGACAGCAGTTCAGGTGTGCTCCTGGCAGAGGAGTTGAGACTGGAAGAAAAGCAGGGATTGGTAGATTAACAGAAAACATGGGTAATAGAGAGCTCCAGAGATCACCAGGCAGGCTACCACTAAAGGTCCTGAGCCCTTCCCATGGAAAAGGATGGCCACTAAGTGGGGTGTTTTAGAGGGAACTAGAGGATAGTGGGTTAGATCTGGGGCAGCAAACAGATTTTCTCTCTGGAGCAGTCACTGTGTTCTGCTGCCAAGAGTCCTGTGTTGACAAGGAAAGGGACCGTGATCCATCAGCGTTGTCTGCGGGGGCTCTGGGAATGGGGAGGAGCAGCACCCATGCCACCTACTTGCCATCTAGACTTGATGTTTACAGCATGAAATCACGTACAATTGTGTGGGTGGTTAGGGCTTAAGAATGGAGTGAGCTAAAAAGCAGGCTGAGGAGTTGAGTTAGAGGAGTTGAGAGGCCCAGTGACAGTGCCACATTTGGCTTAGCAAAGATATGAAACAAGGGGCGGGAGCAAAGTCCTGGGGAGCAGAGAATGAAGCCTTACGGGGTGCCAAGTGGCCTAGACCCCTATGGGGTCACATGCAATTTATGCACAGCCTGCAGGTCAGCACTCTGGCGAAGCTGCCCATTTCTGGGAATTGTGCAGAAGGAAAGGGCAGCTCCTGGAATGTGGAGCCATTTCCTTCACATGGGTTGGGTCACTCCCCTCAGCGAGTCCTCATCCCTCTGGGTTGGGCACACCCAGACATCATAGAGATGAAATTAGCTTCCCGGGCCTAATTCAGCTCAATGTGAATGAAAGTCCCTTCACTTTCCTAAGAGCTCCATTAATAAGGAATGTGTCCTCCCCCTCTAGCCTGATTTACCTAAAAACTTGCCATTTAATTGATGGGGTGAGGGGGACTCTTAAAAAAAATTAGTATAGGAGTACAGAAGCAAAGAGCAGTAAATGTCAAACCTTCAATAAAGTTGGAAGTGTCTCTGGGAGAGCCTCTGGATTGGCCACTGGCCCAGCCTCCTAGAATCTGTGGTCCTAAGGTCAGGGCCAAGGGAAGAGCAACAGTGATAGAGTGCCCTGTAGGGTAGTGAATCGTGAAGACATTACCCTAAGAAAAGAAAAGCCATGTGATGCAGCCAAAGGAATTGGCAAAGGAATTGGGGACAGTGTGGCGTGACAGTTCTAACATGCCCTTCGGCATCTAACCAGTCCACACAGGTGTCTGCAAAGGGTGGGTGTTGTTGCTGCTATACATTTTCCCAGCCAGGACATAGGACACGGCTTTGGAAGTGGTGCTGGGTGGGGTGGAGTGCATGGAGCGGCCAGGGGGCCTGTGGACTCCTTGGCAACATCTGTAGCTGAGGCCATTCATTTGACATGTGCTGGTCCCATAGAACAATGGGCACCGTGGTTTTAGGCTAATGTTTTGGGAAACGAGCTTTGTAGAAGCCCTAGAACCTGGAAACCTGAGAAGAAGAGGCAAATTTCGTGAGGGGTCAGAACCACCCAGCCCTACCATTTTGCCATTTTGTGGGGGCTCCTGGGGGCCTGCTGCTGTCCTGGGCGTTTATATCTGTCACCGCGTCAGGTCCTCTGGAAACCCTTCCTTCCCTAGGGCTGTGGATGGGGCAAGGAAATGGTTTAAATCTCCAAAGCCTACCAGCTTGAAGGGAAAGCAGGGGCCCAACTACTTTGTTGATGCATATGCCCTTGCTGAGAGCCCCTCCAAGTTTTCCTCACTGGGGCCTTACAGCTTCCTGGGGCCTGTTCTTCTGTTTTATAGATGGGGAAGCTGGGCACCAGGAAGTTAAGAAACTTGCCCGAGGTCACACAGGGAGTCTGTATTGGAGGCCGCTGTAGAACTTGGGCTGCGTATCTCTGAGTTAAGGCTGTTCCTGACCTCCCAAGCTGTCCCACTGAGAACCATGGGGCCTTTACACAGACTATTCCTGGGAGGTCTTAGATCCACCCCGCAAACTTTGAAGATTGCTGAGTGAAAAGGTTATACTGGGGCGATCAGTCCACCCAGCAACCCACTTCCTAGGGGTGTGAGGCGGCCCCTTTCAGAAGGATGGGTATGACCCCCTGCTTCTTAGCACAAGGGAGGCCTGTGTGGGTGGAAGACCGCACTGGGGCAGTGATAAGGGCAGTGTGAGTAGAGACTAAGCTTTCTGTGTGTTGGGCCCTGCCTGACCCCGTGAGAGGCAAAGTAATGAGAGGGTATGGCTCTTGTCCTTGTGGAGCTTACAGTCTGTTTAATGAGGTAAATCTAGCATTCAGGGAAACAACTTCAAACCATGCCAGAAGATTCTACTCATAGGGAAAGAAAGGGAGCAGGAGGCAGACAACAGCCAAACGAACTTATTTTTCCATTTACAGATGCCTGAGGTTTTTGTACACATGTTATTAAAATTATTGAGGAAGCGATATTGCCTTTTAGGCAGTTTTCAATATGAACAACGGTTTGGGTTGCCATGCAGCCTGTGGCCTGGGCGGGGCCCTGGGAGCAGTGGTTGCTATGGGAACCAGCTCAGCCGCCCCCACAGCCAAGTGGCTGCTGTTCCCAAAGTTGGTTTCTGCGTGGATGGGGCTGCCTAGAACCTCGGAGCCATTTCCCATGGAAACAATAGGTGATGTTCCCACACAGGCCTATTTTGTCTGGCTATTAACAGAGCAGAGATGGCAATGAGGCTTCTCATGCTGAGAGTAGGCTGGAGCTGGGAATGAGAGAGTTGTGTATGTGTGTGTGCGTGTGTGTGTGTGCGCTCCCTCTGCTTGGGAGCAAAGTAAACGAGGTGAGAAAGCAAACCTTTGGGCATCTTCTCAGCGCTCGCCATATCGCATACATTTTATTTCATGCTTAGAGCAGTTCTGCAAAGCATGAGTCTCCAACTAACCCACTTTACTAATAAGATGCTGAGGCCATGGAAGGTAATTTGCCCAAGGTTACTCAACTGGTCAATAGGAGAGTATTCAGCACAGAAAATAGTGGGGAAGCTTTAAGGAGAACCCCAAGTCTACCTTATACCACCTTCCCCCTCAAAGGGTCACATCCATCATCCCCAAAAGTGATGACCCAACATCCTAGAATGATCTCTGAGGTGCTTTGAAGTTGAGAAGGCTGGAAAGGAGAGGGTGCTGTGAGTAAGCAGTTTGCTCCTTAACCACCAGCCAACCAGCTTTTCATTCTGTGGTGACTTTCGTCATAGCTTGTGAGAGGTTTTTTAAAACTCTGTCTCTGTACCACATGAGACCAGCTTATTCTGTAGAAGTGTGGTTCATGCCTCTTGGCATCTTGACCTCCCCATCTGCAAATACATCATTTTATCTGGGTTTTTTTTCTGGGCAGGCCCGGGGGGCCGGGGGGGGTTGTTGCTGGAGAAGTATGCCTATCAAGAGGAGATACAGCCTAGCACCTTTAGGAACTGGGGGGGTTCTCTGGACTCATTCTCCACCCCTGGAAACCCCTTCTTTGTTCCTGGCTCACACTTGATTCCAGAGGGTCCAAATGTCTGTGCCATTTGGCTGATCTCTTAGTAGAAGGAGAGACACAGTCTCAAACCCCGGCTGAGAGAGTTGTCCATTAGCTCTGTCCATGGGGAAGCCAGCTCTGTGATGCATAGGTTGTCTGACCATTGTTCAGAAATGCATGTTGAGCTTCGAGTTCATTCAGTAAGTACCTGCCCTGTGCCAGTGCTGTGCCAGGCTCTGGGAGTACAGAGAAGAACAAGATGCTGTCCCTGTCCTTTTGTGCACAGTAAACGCGTAGAAGATTCTAAGCATCATGGTGGCCTCTGTGGCAGAAACTTCTGGGCTGAAAGCGCAGGTGGAGGCAGTGCCTGCTGCTGACCCGTGAAGAAGTATGTGCTCTCCTGGGGGTCTTAGGTGTGTGCAGAGGCTGCGGCGTGACCACAGGTCGCATTGGGAGACCACAAAGCAGGTTGGGGTGAGAGTAGAGTGTCAGGGGCTGTGGCACAGGTGTGGCTGGAGAGGTCAGCAGTGGCAGCCGGTGACAGGCACTGAATGTCCTGTGAGGGGCCTGGACTTTCCTCCTCAGCTGTGAGGGGCACTGAAAGGGTTTTCACCACAAGGGACCCAGTCTGGTGTTTGTGTGAATTGAGCAGTCTAGCCCTGTTCCACTGCATCCAAATTAGGAGGAAACCCCAAGTGGGAAGGGAACCCAGTGTGTCTCCCTGGGGTCTCTGAAGGTTCAAACTCTGAGAGCAGGGTGCTGTCAAAAGGAGGAGGCCCCCACTGGCTATTTCCTGCCAGCTGCCTTGGCAAGCGGAGGACATTTTTTTAAGGAGTCCCCAGGTGATTTGGCTGTGGGTGGTCTGAGCGCCAACTCAAAGGTTCATTCATGTCCTCCAGCATGTTTACTAGTGTGTTTCTTATCTTGTTTTCTTTTGAGAAGGAAATAAAGAGAAACTGTTTTCCTTTTCGATATCTTCCTACCCACTTAGTATTTTTTAATTATGTCGCTGCCAGCAGAGAATGGAAGCTTTAAAAACAGCCAGATACCAGCAAACACCTTTAACTCACAGCCCAGTGTCATTGCCCAGGCCAGGGCAGCAGTTGCTGAGGGCCAGTGAGGAGCCAATCCCACGCTCTGCTGCCCTGAGAGTCAAAGGAGAGAGGCCACTGGGCTACCTCCTCCCTCCCCATTTCTGTCATCCTATAACTCCCTTCTGCCCTCTCCCCTTGGCCTGCCTTCACCGTCATGGATTTGGCCATGGTGAGCTCAGTTAAGTGAAGCCTCAGCCTGTCCAGTATTGTAGGGAGATGCTGGAACAGACCCCGGGGCTGCAGCCAGTACCTGGTCCTATCCTGCCCCAAAGGAGCTGAAATCCCCACTCGAATGAGAGGAAATCAGACATTTTCAGGTGGCTTGAACATTTTCTTTAGTTGGGAGCATTTTAATAGTGTTAAACTTTTCCAGTACACAAATACAATGCATGCTTGTTATAGAAAATTGAAACATTAAGGAAATGAAAATACCCTGAAATCTGCCTCAGAGACAACCAACTGCTACCCCTCTTGATGCCTGGATCCTCACCTGGCTGTGTAGACTCAGTGGGCCTCTTCGTGGAAGGTGGATCAGATGTGCTTTACTAGCTGTTTTGTAGCCTGTTTTTGTTTTCGTACATAACAATGCACTTTTTCTAGGTTAGTGAATATCTTCCTTTCAAATGACTGCATAGTATTCCATTATATAGATACACTTTTTCTTTAACTTTTCCCGCTAACATTATTTCTATTTTCCCCCATTCTTAACATTTTTCTTCACTTCTCTGATTATGTCCTCAGAATAAATTCTCACATGGGGTAGAGCTGCAGAGAGAGTATGAATCTATGTATGCAAGTGTGTTCTCAGTACAGCCTAGGCAGATTTGCACTTTCACTGCAGTGTAGAAAAGTTGTACTTCCTGACACTTTGGGAAATTCCTAAATGTCAACATCAGCCTTCAGTAACTGCAGAGGAGAATGCAGTGACTCTTGCCCGTAGCCCCATGCAAACCGGTGTGGCCACATAACCCACATTTGTGTCTAACCCCCTTTCTGTCAAAATCTAGAATTGAAGACTTTTAGAGCTGAAAATAATTATAAAAGTAATCTCATCCAGCCCTTTAAACTCATAGATGAGGGGCCTATGGCTCAGAGAGATCGTGGCTTTTCCAAGTAGTGGCGGAGCACGCAGGGCACCCAGTTCTTTGTCCTCCTGGCTTCGCTGCCACCCTCCTGTCTGTGAGACCATCAGTTTCCTGGTCACACGTATACCATGCCTTTTCCCCTTCCAACTTGCACAGGGATTCTTTCTCTTATTCTGCACAGAAGTAGGATCAAGCTTTCCCTCCATCGATTCAGGGTCCATTTTTGTGCTACCCAGAATCCCCTACCAGGAGGTAGCATTGCTTCTTCCTGGCAGGATCCACAGTAAGTTAGCAGTTCAGGTTCCTGGCCACAACCCCCAAGTTGTTCTTTGGAGGATCCTCTTACCCACACCTGTGTTTAACATTTGGTGCTGTCAGCCTCCTGGAAACTCGTGGCTTCCATCATGACCACAGATCCTGGCTTCCCTCCTTTCCTTCTGAGTGCCTCCAGGAGGTTCCCTCCCACCTCTCCTTGTCACGTTGTGACACTGTTTACAAAGGTCACTCTTCACTTCTATTAAGGCCTGATCATTCTTTAGAATCCTGGGCCTACTTCAAGCTGCCTCCTGGTCCCTTTAGCTCAGGGTTTCTCAACCTCTGCACTACTGACATTTTAGGTTGGATAATTCTTCATTGGAGGGGGGACTGCCCTGTGCATTGTATGATCCCAAGCCTCTGCTGAACAGATGCCAGTGACACGCACTACATTTTGACAACCAGAAATATCCTAGACATGGCAAATATCCCTGGGGGGCAAAGGTCCCCCAGTTGAGAACCACTGCCTTAGCTGGCCTCAACAGCATCAAAACAAAACTTCGACCTGCTCCTACCCCACTCTTCCCCAAATAAAATGAGGTTGAACAGAAGCCCTAAGATCCCAGTATGACTTTGTGTATAATACAGGACAAGAAGCAGAGAGAAAGGAGTCAGAATTGTAGAATTCTGAGACTTGGAAGAGGCCTCAGGGTCCCTGAGCTCAGGTGTGCTAAGCAATCATGGCCCCCTTTCTAAGCTTAGACACAGCTTCAAATCCTTTTCAGCATAGCAGCCCAGTTAATAAGAGGGGATGTGAAAGATGAACCTTCATGCCAGCCCTGCTCAGACCACTGCCCTTGTGTTAACCTGCACAAGTAGAGTTTAGTGGCCAAAAGTTTCTTTGTCGTGGCTTCTGGCTGTCCTTGTTAAACAAGACCAGTGGTACTGTGTCCTCAACACCAGGCCTGGCCTATAATTGGTGTTGAATAAATGATGGTTGAATAGATCACTTTAACAGTGACTGTCTCTGGGTAGTGAGACCAGGGGTAATGCTTTTATTTTATTTTGCATTTCTTCATTTTCAAGCCTCTTTATAATAGAGAATATTTATTACCTTATAAAGGAGGAAAACACATGAATATTTTCCCCTAAGTTAAAAAGAAAAAAGCCCTCCGCCTCATTCTACATGTCTTGCTTCCGCAGGTCTGACCTACAAGAACCATGGCAACCAGCGCCGTCCCCAGTGACAACCTCCCCACATATAAGCTGGTGGTGGTGGGGGATGGGGGTGTGGGCAAAAGTGCCCTCACCATCCAGTTTTTCCAGAAGATCTTTGTACCTGACTATGACCCCACCATTGAAGACTCCTACCTGAAACATACAGAGATTGACAATCAGTGGGCCATCTTGGACGGTGAGACCTGGGTGGCAGCCCTGCATTGGGTGGGACAGTAGATGGGGAGGATCAGGGAAAGTGACAGGTTTCAGTGGGGCAAGATGGTTTCCTTAAGGTTGCTGTTATGGGATGGTTGGTGTAAAGCCATGTATCGTTTTCAGGGTGAATTCTGAAAAAGGAAGGCCTTCATAGAGGGCTTGCGAGGTTTCATGGAAACCAAAATATGCATTCAGCAAAGAGGGGAGGCTAGAATCATGCCAACTCAGTGATGTCAGGTTTGTTTTTTCTTGCTGATCAGAATCCCTGATTAACAGTTAGGATGTCTTTAGCTAATAAAAAAGGGAAAAATAAGTTGTTTCTTAATGAACATAGTTTATTTGGTACTTGTCCTTTGTGGGGAATCTCTTGCATCTGACATTGTGTTTCCAGCTGAGTGTGAATTAGTCTGGTTTACTAGTCCTAAGTGTGGCAGCCGGGCCAGCAGCAACTGCAGCATCAGGAAACTAATGAGAAATGCACATTCTCAGGCCCATACTGCTTTGGAAATTCCGAGGGTGGGCCCAACAACCTGTGTTTTAACACACCCTCTAGGAGATGCGGAGGCTAGACAACCACAGTTCTGGATTCTTACTGATGAGTGTTTTGTATTGCCTAAGTCTTGCTCTTAAACAAAGATCCATTCATCACAGAATGAATGTACCTCTAGGAGGTAAGCTTTGGAAACAGCTAAGATACAGTGCCTCTGTCAGATAGGTGATTCGCACATGTTTTCTCCCAGTCCATGGCTTGTTTTTCATTCTCTTAATACTTTCTAAGACCAGAGTTGTACATTTTGATGAAGTCCAGTTGATCAGTTTGTTCTTTTATGGATTGTGCTTTTCGTATTGCATCTGAGCAATCTTTGCCTAACTGAAGGTCACAAAGGTTTTTTTTCCTGTGTTTTCTTCTAGAAGTTTGATGGTTTTGCTTTTACATTTAGGTTTATGATCTACCCTGAGTTAATTTTTGTATATGGTATGAAATATGAAATAACAGTTCATTTTTCTATATATGGATATGCAGTTATTCCAGGACTACTTGTTGAAAAAATTATCCTTTTCCCACTGAATTGCCTTCATATCTTTGGTGACAACTTAATGTTTATATTTTCTGTTTCTTCAAGCTATTTATCTGTCTTATCACCAGTATCACACTGTCTTGATAACTGTAGCTATGTAGTAAGTCTTGAAATCAGGTAGTATTAAATCTCCAACTTTGTTCTTTTTCAAAGTTGTTTTAGCTAGTCTGGGTTCTAAGATATTTCTGTGCGAATTTTAGAATCAGTTAAATTCTAAAATTCTAGATTTTCGTTGGGATTGTGTTGAATCTGTAGCTCAGTTTGAGATGAATTGATATTTTAGCAATGTTGAGGCTTCCAACCCTTGAACACAGTATCTCTTTCCATGTTTTTCTTGTTGGTTTGTGTTTTTGTCTCTGCTGACTAAAATATAAATGTCTGAGAGCAGGGACTTTATGTATTTACTGCATTATTCCTAGCATCTAGAATACTACTTGGCTCTTAGTAAGCCCTCAGTAAACATTTGTGGAATGACCAAATGAATGAATAAACCTTGAATAATGTATGTGTAGTGACAGGATTGATGTGCTAGTTGTATTATTTTTTCCTAACTCACATTACAATAATATACATATATAACTATTAAAATTAAAACTTACATTTGTGCACTTTCTAAAATCATGTCATGCATCACCTGTTGGAATATGTGGCACACTTTGGGATATACTGAGTTAAGTAAATGTAAGAAAATTTATTCACTGCAGGACTTACAAGTACCCTTACTGTGCAAACATATATTAGAAGTGTATTGATAGGATACATTGTCCTTAGGGCTTCCCAAAGGGGTCATTTTTGCACATGATTCTGAACTACGTTCTGTAGAAAACATTCTGAAACACATTGCATAATGCATGTAAGAAGTAACGCCTGGTACATCGTTGGAACTCAATCAGTATTTTTCTCTGTGGCCATATAAACTTCTCTAACTTTTTTCCTGAGTAACTTTGGATGTTAAATTGATTTCTAAGGAAAAAGTTTTCCTCAAGGTTGATGTTTAGGAAGAATTTGTGATAACATTTCTAGCAGGAGCAGCAGGGAGAGGGGAAACATGGCCGCAGCGTTATATTAGAAGCGTGCATTTGCAAAGCCTGTGTTCTGAAGTGCCCGGGCTCTCCATGGCATTACGTTAGAAGCATGAATTTGCTAAGTCTCTAATTCTGCTACCAGAGTCAGGCCCAGTTTAGGACATTGCCCACCCAGGTGTTCCACAAGAATAGACACCAGGTTCCCAGATTAGGTGTTTCTCTACTCCATTAGATTGGCTACTAAGAAAAGAAAGACTTAAAACATTGCAATGAATTATTATTTAGTATGACATGTGAAAGAGTGCTCCCTATTTTGAGAACTTTAATCAAAGGCTGGTTGTATTTAGGCTTGAGTGTAATTCTGAACCTTTCTGGGGCTGAACTTTGCTGGAGTGGGCTGCAGCCCTCGGATGGCCAGGACTTTTCTCTGGGCATCTGGATCCCAGAGGTCCTGCTCCCCTGAGGCCATGCCATTTTCGGGGAGGTGCTAAGCCTGGAGGTGCCCTTGGTTGCCCTATACCCACTGAACTCCAGGGGCTCTCAGCTCTGCAGTTTCTCTTCTTCCAAACTCAGAAAGAGTAAAAACATGGCAGCACAATGACCAGGAGAAGGAAGAGAATGGTAATTTTGGTGACAGGGGTATTTAATGGGCAGAAACTGTGTGGAAGGCCTATGCTAGGCACATTGCATTTGCTGTCTTTGAATCCTTACAAATGCTACTGCCGTAGTTGCTGCTGTTGTTTCTGTTTTATGGATGAAGAAAACAAAGTTTCATACAACCAGCAATAGTTTGAGCTACCTGTGGACTCCTATCCACTGTCCGTCTGGTTGCGTAGGGATATCCTCTCTGACAGCACAGTGCATCCTTGTGCCTCTGGGTAGGGGAGCTGAAATCCCAGGAAGAAGCGGGTGTGGCCAGACTCTCATGCCTCCGCTGCCCTTCTCACTCCTCACCCAGGGTCCTTCCGAGGGCCAGGTGCTCTGGTTGTGATCTCAATCTCACATCAGAGATTTGCAAGCTGGTTAAGGAAGCCTTCTCTGTGGCTTCCACGCTGATGATTCTCACAGGCTGCCTTCATTCTTGCAAACCTGTTTTGTGTTTTCTTCCTAGAAGTGGCATTGCCTGTGTCCTCCCAGAACCTAAGAGATAGGAGCTGGCTGGCAGCAGGGGCCAGCAGCCAGGCTCTCCTGTGGCTGTGGGACCCCCAGGCTTTGGAGCAAGCCTACCCTGAGTTCTTTCCCACAAGGGTTTGGGATCCTTGTCTCACTTTACACTGTCAAGGCCCAACCCTGGGAGCCTCTCTCCCTCTCCGTCTGGTCCCCACCTCTCCGCTGTGGGGTTCACTCCAGCAGCACCATCTCTCCATGCTCTCAGCCCTCTCCTCACTTCTCCGACTTTGGATCCCCACCTCACCCCGGCTTTCAGCTGTGTCACTCCTCTCACCGCAGTCCTCTCTCTTCATGAACCAGGAAGCCTCAAACCTTAGGCAGAACCATGCAGCTTTGTTTTTGTTTTATTGCGATAAAGTATACATAACATAAGTTACCGTCTTAACCATCCCTAAGTGTATAGAGCATTCACTTTGTTCTACAATTATCCCTGCCATTCATCTCCAGAACTTTTTCACCTTCTCAAACTGAAACTCTACCTATTAAACACTGACTTCCCCATTCTCCCTCTCCTCAGTCCCTGGCAACCACTATTCTGCTTGCTTCCTTTTCTTTTATTGATATATCATAGTTATACATATTTTGAGGGCACAGTAATGATCAAATCCAGGTAATCAGCATATCTGTCACCTCAAACATTCTTTCTTTGTATTGGGAATGTTACAATTCTTCTCTTCTAGCTATTTTGAAATTTGCAATAAATTATTGTTAACTGTTCTCTATTATGCTATCAAATACTAGAACAAATTCCTTCTATCTCTCTGTATTTCTGTACCCATTAACCAACTTCTCTTCATCTACCCACACACCCTTCCCAGCCTCTGCTGTCAGTCATTCCACTCTACCTCCATGAAATCCACTGTTTTAGCGCCCACATATGAGTGAGAATATGCGGTATTTGTCTTTCTGTGCCTGATATTTCACTTAACATAATGACCTCCAGTTCCATCCGTGTTGCTGCAAATGACAGAATTTTTCTCTTTTTTTTTTTTTTTTTTTGAGATGGAGTCTTGCTCTTGTCGCGCAGGCTGGAGTGCAGTGGTGTAATCTCGGCTCATTGCAACCTCCCGCTCCTGGGTTCAAGCGATTCTCCTGCCTCAGCCTCCCAAGTAGCTGAAATTACAGGCGCCCACCACCACGCCCAGATAATTTTTGAATTTTTAGTAGAGATGAGGTTTTACCATGTTGACCAGGCTGGTCTCGAACTCCTGACCTCAGGTGACCTGCCCACCTCAGCCTCCCAAAGTGTTGGGATTACAGGCATGAGCCACTGCGCCGACCTCATTCTTTTTTATGGATGAATAATATTCCATTGTGTATATATGCTACATTTTCTTTATCCATCCATTGAAGGGCACTTAGGTTGCTTCTACTCTTGGCTATTTTGAGTAGTCCTGCAGTAAGCATGGGAGTGCAGGTATCACTTCAGTGTACTGATTTCTTTTCCTTTGGGTATATACCCAGCAGTGGGATTGCTGGACCATATGATAGCTCTACTTTTAGTTTTTTGAGGAATCTCCGTGCCATTTTCCATAGTGGCTGTATTAGTTTATATTCCCACCAGCAGTGTCCAAACATTCTTTTCTCCACATCTTCCCTAGCATTTGTGATTTTTGTCTTTTTGATAACAGCCATTCTTACTGGGGTGAAATGACATCTCATTGTAGTTTTGATTTGCATTTCTCTGATGATTTGTGATGTTGAGCATTTTTTCATATACCTGCTGTCCATTTGTATGTCTTTTTTTGAGAAATGCCTATTTAGGTCTTTTGCCCTTTAAATCAGAATTTTTTTATTTTTTTATTTCTTTTTTTGCTAGTGAGTTGAGTTTCTTATATATTTGGGTTATTAATCCTTTATCCCTTAAACACTAACTCCCCATTCTCCCCACTCCTCAGTCCTTGGAACCAGCATTCTACTTTCTTTTTCTTTTCTTTTCTTTTTTTTTTTTCTGAGATGAAGTCTTATTCTGTCGCCCAGGCTGGAGTGCAGTGGCGCAATCTTGGCTCACTGCAACCTCTGCTTCCTGAGCTCAAGTGATTCTCCTGCGTCAGCCTCCTGAGTAGCTGGGATTACAGGCACACATCACCACACCTGGCTAATTTTTGTATTTTTAGTAGAGATAGGGTTTCACCATGTTGGCCAGGAAGGTCTCAAACTCCTGACCTCAGGTGATTCACCCATCTCGGCCTCTCAAAGTGATTACAGCCACTGCACCTGACTTCTACTTTCTGTCTCTATGAATTTGACTACTCTAGATACTTCATTTAAGTGCTATGATAAGTGGAATAATATAATATTTGCCCTTTTGTTTGGGTGGCTTATTTTAATTAGCACAATCTATTCAAGGTTCTTCCATGTTGCTGCATGTTCTGAATTTCTTTCTTAATTTTTATTTTTATTTTTGAGACGGAGTCTTGCTCTGTTGCCAGACTGGAGTGCAGTGATGCAATCTTGGCTCACTGCAACTTCCGCCTCCCAGGTTCAAGCGATTCTACTGCCTCAGCCTTCCGAGTAGCTGAGATTTCAGGCATGCACCACCACACCCAGTTAGTTTTTGTATTTTTAATAGAGACGGGGTTTCACCATGTTGGCCAGGATGGTCTCAATCTCTTGACCTCGTGATCTGCCCACCCTTGGCCTCCCAAAGTTCTGGGATTACAGGTGTGAGCCACCGTGCCCAGCCTTCTTTCCTTTTAAAGCCAAATGATATTCCACTGTATGGATGTACCATGCTTTCATTATCTATTGATCTGTTTATGGACACTTGGGTGCTTTCCACCTTTTTGTTGTTATGAATAATGCTGCTATGAGCATGGTATATAAATATCTGTTCAAGTCCCTGCTTTCCTTCTTTTGTCTTAGAGTTCTGCGTACCTATTTTTTATGTTGGTTAGGGATGGAAGGCTGCTAAGCCCCTCACTTTACAATTGTGGAAATTGAGGTACAGATGGAGAGGTCACTAGCCTAGAGTGAGACCTAGCTAGCTGGAGAGCCGGGTCTTGGGCTTCTTGACTCTGCCAAGAATGTCCTCCACCCTGTCCCACTACCTCCTGCTTTGGCCCAGGCCTTGGGCCCCTAGGGTGGGATGCTGACCAAACCCTCTGCCCACTTACAACAGGGCAGATGTCTCTGGGCCTTCCCACCCACTGGCTCCCAGCGTCCCCCACCGCCCCACCCAGCCAGCCTCTGGAACTTTGTATCTTTCTTGCATCAGTGGAGAACAGCAGTGGGCCCTGAGTCTCCAGACACTGCTTTCCACCTTGGGGCTCTTGGTTCCAGCTCTGCAACCTGTCTGTGTCCCTGTCTCCCCAGCAAGGGCCCAGTGTTTGAAAGAGCAAAAGCCTGGCTCTTCTCCTGCACCCTCAGAAGCTGGGACATTTCTACCCTGGCTTCTGCCCAAACCTCAGACACAAGTGCTGTTGTCTTCTCAGAGGGGCCTGAACCTGGCTTCTCCCCGTATACTTGAATCCATATTCTTTCTGGGGTTGGGGAGGAGAGAGGACATTAGAAGGGCAGGGAGAGGAAAAGAGGGTTTTTTGAGAGGTTTTTTTTCCCTGAGCCAGGGGCTTTACCAGGGGGCTTTTATGCTCAGCAGCCCTGAGGCCAACTACAGAGTGGGTACTTTCCATGGGCCCCGACTAAGAATGGGGTACAGGCAGAGCTGGCCTGTCCCCTACCAAGGCGAAGCTGCCCTTTCCCTGCCAGCAGTGATGTGGGAGGAATTTCCCTCTTTCCCTTTATGGGGAAGCATGGCTGCTGGCCTGAGATTATGCAATCCATCCCTGCAGGCCTGGGCCTGACCCTTTGTCCCTGCAGCATCAGCCCCACTGTGAAATGCCTCACTGATCTCCATGGTGCCCAGGGCAGTGCTCTCTGGTAGAAAGCCCTTCCTCACATTGCTGACAGATCTCGTCTCAAATCCTCTCTTGCTGTCTGGCCTCAGAGCAGTGAGAGCAGTCATTACCAACCAGACTTTTCTTGAAGGCCTCATGCTAAGGGCTATTACAAGGATGCCTTATTTCATCCATGTGACAATTCTGTGAAATTGAGGTTAGTCAAGTGAGAGTAAATCACTTTACAAGTTAGCACAGCTGATCTGCAGCGGTGTACCTCAGTACTGCTGCACTAGTTGGTAAAACAGTGAAGTACTCTCTACCACTGGAAAATTGCTGTTGCTGCCACCCTGTGCCCCAGGGGCCCTTCCCCAGGGAGCCCCTGACCCACTAGCCAGGGTGGGACCTGAAGGACCCACCTCCAGCCATTGACCTAGAGTCAGCTCAGTGAGGCTTGGACTCAGTGATGAAGGTGTGAGTGGAATATGCAGCTCCCCACACCCAATTCTTAGCATAGTCTGGGCTCATTCCAAATTTGTCAGCATCCCAAAATCCAAGTGTTTTTCCACTTTCATTGCTGACAGTCAGGTCCTATAAACCAGTTAATGTGGGGTTTTGCCTGAGTTTCAGAACTTCGTGTTGGTCACTGTTAGAAGTCATGTGACCAGTTTGGACGAAGCACACCAGCCTGACCAATAGATCTGAGACCTCCCCTGTCTGCCATTGTGTTGGGTGATGCCACCTTCCCCGGGCCTCAGTGCTGCCTCTGCCGGCCTGTGCTCCCCACGCCCTGGCTCTGGTGACAGGGCCTCCTCCTTCCTTTGGACTGCCTCTGGACAAAGACCTTGTACCCTCATCAGTGGGATCTGTATCCAAATGAGATATATCTCATAGTTGTTGCAAAGGATAAATGAAAAAAATACAAATTGTGAATTCCTTGAGGAAAAGGACTATGCCCACCATTGTATCTCTGATGCCAGCCCAGACCTGGTGTCTATTAGGTATTTAATTATTGTTACTGAGTGAAGAGGGAAACAAGTCACCTTTCAAGGGGCTTGGCACATAGCAGACCTCAGTAGATGCTATTGTTGCAGTGATTGCTTTAATATGATATGTATTATTGTTATTTTTAGAGATGGGGTCTCACTCTGCCACCTAGGCCAGAGTGCAGTGGCATGATCATAGCTTACTGCAGCCTCGAATTCCTGGGCTCAAGTGATCCTCCCACCTTGGCCTCCCAAAGCGCTAGGATTACAGATGTGAGGCACTATGCCTGTCTGTATTATTTGTGAGGTGGCTTGATGCTTTCAAGAATAGGTCCCATTGCCTGTATGGATGAGGGGCCACTAGCACATGTTCCTGTATCTAGGGAGGCCCAGGAGTGAGGCTTGAGTCTCTGACTTAGGGATATACCTCTTTGTCCAGAATTGTATGAATTGAACCCTGAGTTTAATCCTACATACCTGGGTATGTTCACCAATTCATTCTGCAAATAATTGCTAATGTACCCAACTCTCTTTTGGGCTCTGAGGATGTAGCAATTGGCAAATCAAAGCCCCTGCTCACATGAAGCTTATGTTTTAGTTGGGTGAGGGGACAGAGCACAAACAAAGATGTATGGTGTCACATATGCTGTGATGTGAGAATAAGACAAGGTGAGGGAGTCACAGTGAGGAAGGGGTTGCTGCCTTATGTGGGCTGGTCAGGGAGGGCCTTCCTGATAAGGGAATGTTGGAGCAGAGACCTAAAGGAGAAAGCTGCACCTGTATCTGGAAGAGAATCTCAGTCAGTGAGAGTATCAGGTGCAAAGGCCCGGAGGCATGGGTGTGGCCGGCCTGTGTGGGGAACAGCTAGGAAGCCAGCCTGTGGAGCTAGTGAGAGCAGGGCTAGCGGGAGAGAGGTCAGGCAGGTGGCTGGAAGGGCTTGATCTCACAGGGCTTTGTAGGTAAACGAGAAGCCCTTGGATGATGAGCATTTTTTCATATGTTTGTTGGCCTCATGTATGTCTTCTTTTGTAAAGTATCTGTTCATATCCTTTGCCCACTTTTGAATGGGCTTGTTTGTTTTTTTCTTGTAAATCTGTTTTAGTTCTTTGTAAATTCTGGATACCAGCCCTTTGTCAGATGGGCAAACTGCAAAAATTTTTTCCCATTCTGTTGG
>NW_016107368.1:449474-473437 GCF_001604975.1 Cebus imitator | reverse complement strand
AACATGAGTGAAACTCCGTCTCAAAAAAAAAAAAAAAGAAAAGAAATGAAAGTCTAATTAGAGTGGGTTCAAAAAGAGTGGTGGAGAGAAGGAGCGGGCAGCGGGGATAGGCAAGAAGTGCTTCTATAAGGAGGAAGAGAGAAATAAACAGTTGTGGGAGGGAGAGGTGAGGCCAAGGGGTGGGGTTTTGATTTGTAATTTTTTTTGTTTTGTTTTTAAGACAGAGTCTTGCTCTGTCACCCACGCTGGCATTCAGTGTCATGGTCACAACTCACTATGGCCTTGACCTCCCGCAATCCTCCCACCTCAGCCTCCCCACAGTTGGTCCCTCAGTTGGGACCACAGGCCTGGCAAATTTTTATTTTTTGTAGAGAAGGGGGTCTCACTTTGTTGCCCAGGCTGGTCTCAAATTCCGGGACTCAAGCAGTCCTCCCAGCTCAGCCTCCCAAAGTGTTGGGGTTACAGGAAGGAACCACTGCACCCAGCTTTATTTGTAAATTTTTTGTTTCATTTTATTGTACTTTTGAGATTTTAAAAATATTTATTTATTTATTATTTTTTGAGACAGAGTTTTGCTCTGTCACCCAGGCTGGAGTGCAGTGGTGTGACCTCGGCTCACTGCAACCTCCACCTTCCAAGTTCAAGTGATTCTCCTGCCTCAGCCTCCTGAGTAGCTGGGACTACAGGTGCCTGCCACCTCCTGTTTTGCCAGGCCTTGGGCCTCTAGGGTGGAATACTGACGAAATCCTCTGTCCACTGACAACAGGGCAGGTATCTCTGGATCTTCCCGCCCTCTGGCTCCCAGTCCCACCCCTACACCTGGCTAATTTTTGTATTTTTATTAGAGACAGTGTTTCACCACGTTGACCAGCTGGTCTCAAAATCCTGTCCTCCGGTGATCTACTGGCCTCAGCCTCCCAAAGTGCTGGGGTTACAGGCATGGGCCAATGTGCCTGGCCAATGTGTTTTTGTTTTAAGGTGACAGAAATTACAGCATGTTTACCTGCTGATGGAAATAAACCAATAGAGAATAGGATAATGCAGGAGAGGAGGGAGACCACAGTTGCAGTAGGATCCTCGCACAGGGGGCAGGGGCCCGAAGCCAGTGCCCAGCTGGAGAGGATGGTCTTAGGAACACAGCTGGGTCATCCACCCTAGCGAGAGGCAGGTGGAACATGTATTGTAGAGGAAGGGAGGTAGTTGATTTTTTTTCTCATATAACTTTTTTTAATTGAGATATAATTCACATGTAAAATTCACATGTACAGTTCAGTGGCTTTTAGTTTATTCACAGAGTTGTACAACCACATATTGCTGATTGATTAACAAATCAGTAATCGGCCGGGCGCGGTGGCTCAAGCCTGTAATCCCAGCACTTTGGGAAGCCGAGGCGGGTGGATCACGAGGTCAAGAGATCGAGACCATCCTGGTCAACACGGTGAAACCCCGTCTCTACTAAAAAAAACTACAAAAAATTAGCTGGGCATGGTGGCGCGTGCCTGTAATCCCAGCTACTCAGGAGGCTGAGGCAGGGGAATTGCCTGGACCCAGGAGGCGGAGGTTGCGGTGAGCTGAGATCGCGCCATTGCACTCCAGCCTGGGTAACAAGAGCGAAACTCCGTCTCAAAAAAAAAAAAAAAAAAAAAAAAAAAAAAAAAAAAAATCAGTAATCACTGCCAACTCATTCCTGAATGTATTCATCCCCAACCCTGCTCAAAATCCCCATACCCATGAGCACTCACTCTCTTTCCCCTCAACCCAGTCCCTGAAACCATTAATCCACTTCCTACCTTTGTGGATTTGCCTACTCCAGATGTTTCACAGAAGCGGAATGGGACAGCACATGGTCTCTTGTGCATGGCTTCTTTCACTTAGCACAGTGTTTTCCAGGTTCATCCTGCTATGGTGTGTATCAGAATTCCATGGTGTTTTTTTTTTTTTTTTTTTTTTTTTTTTTTTTTTTTTTTTTTTTTTTTTTTTTTTTTTTTTTTTTTTTTTTTTTTTTTTTTTGGTATTCTAGTGTATGGATATGCTACATTTTGTTTTTTGTTTTTGAGATGGAGTTTCTCCCTTGTCGCCCTGACTGTAGTGCAATGGCGCGATCTCGGCTCGCTACAACCTCCACCTCCTGGGTTCAAATGATTCTCCTGCCTCAGCCTCCCGAGTATCTGGGATTACAGGCATCCACCACCACACCCAGCTAATTTTCACTATGTTGGCCTGGCTGGTCTCGAATTGCTGACCTCAGGTGATCTGCCCGCCTTGGCCTCCCAAAGTGCTGGGATTACAGGTGTGAGCCACCATACCCTGCCATATGCTACATTTTGTTTATTCTTTCATCAATCAGTGGACATTTGGATTGTTTCTACTTTTGGCCATTATTAGTAATATTGCTGTGAATGCTTGTGTGCAAGTTTTTGTATGAATATGCTTTCAGTTCCCTTGGGTATATACCTAGAAGTGGAATTGCCGGGTCATTTTGTAACACTATGTTTAACATTTTGAGGAATTACCAAACTGTTTTCCAAAGTGCCTTCACTGTCTTATATTCCTACCAGCAGTGTAAGAGGGGTCCAGTGCCTCTCAGGTGGGTTGATTTGGGGTGCAAGCATGTGGAGTTTATCTCCTTATGGATCCCTGTTTCAATTTCTGAGCTGAGAGTGCAGGCTTGGCAGAAGAAGAGGGGCAGGCAGTTGGCACCCAGGGAGTGGGAGAATGATGGAGAAGGATGGCGGATGCTCTGAAGGCCCTGGAAGTTGATGCTCAGACTTCTAAAGGGGGCCAAGCCAGTGCACTCATGAGCTTTCTCTTCCCTGCCACCCATGGCTGCCCAGGTGCAGGTGCAGAGTAGGCGGACAGTTTGGTGTAAGCAGGTGGGGTGAATGCAGAAAGTAGCCTCCAGGCTTCGGTCCTCACCCCTCTTTTTAGACCTGCTGCTCTTCACAGGCTGTGCGGATGCTGCTGCTGACTCCCTGCTCAAAGATAGGCTGGTGTGAGGAGCAGAGCAAGGCTTGGAATGAGACGGGCATGGGTTCAAATCCTGCCTCTACTGCTTGTTAGCTATATGAACCTGAGCAGATCACTTGCCTTGCCCTGCCTCTGCTTCTTCACCTGTCAAATGCTGGCCTCGCAGAGGGGTTGCGAGGTAGAAATGGGATTCTAGGCCAACGCTCCCAGTTGCTTCCCTGTTTTTCTGCACTGCCAGGCCCCCGCCTGGTCATATGATACTCCTGGGCTCTAGTTACACAGCTGAGACCCCTGCTACCCGTTCCCCTTTCTTCTCTTCCTTTCCTGAGAGCAGCATTGAGGCTTCTAGGTTCCTCTAAGAATCCCACAGAGCCACAGACCATCTCCCCAGAATGTGTACCCACATATGCAGTTTGTATACCAAATCTAGGGATCATGGGCCTTGTGAAAATTTATCCCAAGACCCCCTCACTCCATTCTCCACAGCTGCAGGAGTGTGGCCTCTAGCATGAGCATCCTCAAGGCTGGTGGCTGGCACTCCTCCCCTGATGTTATCCTTAAGCCAGGGTGTTGAGGAGGTTGGGGTCACTGCCAGAGGGACTTTTCCCTGTCACTAGAGAGCCAGTTGGTGCCCGCTACAGGACTTTGGCCCCCTTCCCCTCGGGGAGTCCCAGGTGTCCTGGATGCCTGCACCCTGCCAGCATTTTGGAGAAGTTCAAGAAAGCAGCCCTTTTTCTAGGAACAGTGCATGGTGAATGCCTCAACCCTTCTGCCCAGCACCCAACCCCACTCCATACACACCCATTACCCAGAAAGGGGAGCACAAATTCAAATAGTAAACACCCCTTAGTATGCTCAACTGAGTGACATTGTTTTTGAATCTATTCTTAAGCGTCCTCACCTTATTCTTCTATAAAATGGGCATAATTGTTCCTGCCTCCCATAAAGAGTCAATGAATTAGAGATACACAGAAAACTCTAGGCATGGGGCTGGGCACAGTGGCTCATACTTGTAATCCCAGCACTTTGGGAGGCCAAGGCAGGGGGATCACTGGAGGCCAGAAGTTTGAGACCAGCCCGACCAACATAGGGAAACCTCATCTTTACTAAAAATACAAAAATTAGTTGGGCGTAGGGATGCACACCTGTAATCCAGCTACTTGGGAGGCTGAGGCACAAGAATCACTTGAACCCAGGAGGCAGAGGTTGTAGTAAGCTGAGATTGCACCACTGCACTCCAGCCTGGGTGATGGAGTGAGACTCTGTCTCAAAAAGGATAAAAAAAAGAAAAAGAAAAAACTTTAGGCATGGGCCTTGGAGGCATATCATCTCTAGAAATTATTTTCTCCATTGCTCGATATTCCACAACCCTTATTTCACCCTGAAGGGTGTGTCATAAAAGTTTTGTTTTGTTGTTTTGTTTTGAGACAGAGTCTCACTCTGTGGCACGATCTTGGCTCACTACAACCTCTGCCTCCCAGGTTCAAGCAATTCTCCTACCTCAGCCTGCTGAGTAGCTGGGATTACAGGTGCCTGCCACCACACCCAGCTAATTTTTGTATTTTTAGTAGAGACGGCTTACACCATGTTGGCCAGGCTAGTCTCGAACTCCTGACCTCAGGTGATCTACCCATGTCGGCTTCCCAAAGTGCTAGGATTATAGGCCTGAGCCACCATGCCAGGCCGTGTGTCGTAACAGTTTAAAAGTCAGTTTTTAGTGATTCCCTTAATGCTGGAGTGGGCTAATTTAACCTGGTGATGGCATTTCCTGTAGAGTGCAGATGATTTGTCTAGTCATCCTGCAAGTATTTTTGAGCCCTCATTGGGTGCTGAAGCTTTTGTGGGCCTGGGGAAATGAAAGCCAGGGTCCCACACCCCGGGACTCTACCCCATGGTGGGGAGCTGAGCCAGGCCCAGAGGCCCAAACTTGGAGGAACAGATGACACACGCAGCAGGAAAGGCTCAGAGTTGGAGATCAGAGGCTGGGTTCTCTTGTGAGGAGGAGGGGAGATGGACTGCATCCCAGCTGGAGGGCGGCCGGGACAGCCAGTGGAGAGGAGGGGAAAGGGCATTCCAGATGGAGGTCATGGCTTGGGCAAAGGCTTGGAATAGAGATACAGCCCAGCCAGTTCTAGGGTGGCCAGACAGTGGTGGTTCTGGTTGAAGAAAAATGACTGGACAGGCTGGGACGCTTTGGCCTTAGGGAAATAGGAACACCGTTCTTCCTTGTGAGTGGCCTTTAGTAGGTCTCTTTAACTCTTGGGCCTCAATGTCCCCATTGATACTAGGAGAGTAATATCTTCCTTCCAATGCTGTGAAGAGGACTCAGGGAGCTGGTGTGTGCAAAGCCTCTGGCACAGTGCTTGCTGCCAGCAGGAACACGGTGGATGGGACCACTGTTAGCCAAAGATCTTGATTGTATGCTGGGCTGTGGGCCACTGTCAGAGCCCCTAGAGCTCATGCTGTGGTTTTTCTCACTCTAGAAGCCTGCGTAGAAGAGGGGAAGAAGGTGGCTCATGCCTATAATCCCAGGCTTGGGCAGTTTCCCCAGTATTTCCCAGCATGGAGCAGGAAAGGGAGAAGGAGGGGAAAAGAAGCAGAGAAAAAGGGGAGAGGTAAGGGGGAGGAGGAGAACGTCTTGACCATTACATCGGGGCCCCAGGCTGGTGCCCCTCCATGCTGGCTCCCCTCCTGCCTGGGACCATATGCCTCGCTAGCATGTGGCGCTTGCCTTGGCATCTGAAATCCACAAGCTCCCAGCAGTTCCCGAGTCTCCACTTAAATCCTCCTCTGCTGGGCGCCTTGATCCCTTGATCCTCAAGTGGAAGGATTGGAGCATCGCAGACAGATGTGCACAACACTGACCCTGTCTCTCCATTTATCTTTCTCTTTCCTCCTGCCTTCATCTGGCTGCCTCTCTGTCTCTGTCACTGTCTGTCTCACACGCACACACACACACACACACACACACACACACACACGCACACTGGCAGTATACCTCTTCTCCCTCAGTGACTAATACTTTCTGTCTCTGGAGTCCTCCTACCTTCATGACATCAGGCATGGGGAATTCAGGCAGGATCAAAATTTCTTAAAAGTGTAGCTGCCGGTTATCTTCAGCCTCCCCCAGGAAGTCTTGGAGTCAGAACTGCTGACAAGGGGCCTGTGGCCAGGCATTTCCAGGTGTAAGTGTGTGGAGGGGAGGGCTAGACAAGGGGTGGGCTAGTCCCACATGGGACCAGGCCCAGCTCAGCCACACTCCCCTCCTCCCTGCCAGCCCTCCCAGACCAACGGATTGCTTCATACCATTCCTGGAATAGATTTTATCTCTTCCATTTCGTCTGCAATTATTAGTGTATTCAGGTTTTATATATTTTCCAGAGCCAATTTTCATCATTTGCATTTCTTGAACCATCCATTTCATTGAGAATTGAAAATTTATTATCAAACTGTGTATGGTTTTCTCCATAATTAAATATATATCTGTATCCATAGTCGGAGGCCTTTTCTCCTTCCAAATGCTTGTCTTTTTTCTCTGAGAAGAATTGCTAAGAGTTGAGGTTGTTTTAATTGGTCCTTTGAAATAATCTATTTTTGATTTCTAGATATCAACCACTTTCCCTCTCCTCCTACTTTGGCAATTTTAATTTTTATCAATACTTTTTCTTTCTCTCTCTTTTTTTATTTTTCCTTTTCTAGCCTCTTGTTTAGTTAATTTTCAGTTTAGTTTTCTGAAATGCATTTAAAGCTATAATTTTTCTGTAAGTACCACTTTGGCCTCAAATCAGAGGTTTCATTACTGTTTGTTGTCCTTCAATTCTAAACTGTTTGTGATTTCTGCTTTTTAACTAGAGAGTTATAGAGGAGTATGGCTTTTTAAATTTTCAGGTGGATAGATTCTCTTATACTCTTGTTTCTGTTCATTTCTGATCCTGTTACAGTAGTACAGGTTGAGCATCTATAGTCCAAAAATCTGAAATTTGAAATGATTCAAAATCTGAAACTTTTTGAGCGCTTATGTGACGCCACAGTGAAATAGTCCACATATAAGTACTTAACATGTACTTCATTTTAGGCACAAAATTATTGGAAATGTTGCATAAAATTATTTTCAGTCTATGTGTATAACTATAAATGAATCTTGTATTTAGACTTGGGTCGCATCCCCAAGAGATCTCATTATATATATGCAAATATTCCAGAATCTTTTAAAAATCCAAAATCCAAAACACCTCTGGACCCAAGAAATTCAAATAAAGGACAAAACTTAGCCTGTAGGATTTCTGCCTTTTGGAATTTGTTGAAATTTTTATTTATGGCCTAATATATGGCCAAATTTCATGTGTGTTTAAAAAGGCTTGTTCACTATTTGAGTGTAAAATTTGTTCTCTCTGTCTCTCAGAATAAGCTTACTTTTTGTTTTGTTTTTAGAGACAGGTTCTCATTCTGCCCCACAGGCTGAAGTGCAGTGGCAAGATTGTAGCTCATCGGAACCTTGAACTCCTGGGCTCAAGCAATCTTCGCGCTTTATCCTCCCAAAGTGGTGGGATTACAGGGATGAGCCACCTCCCCCAGCCGAGTATTTAAATTTTGTTATTTAATGATAGGACATTGCTTTTGAAGACCATTTGTTCTATATTTAAGAGAGGCCTCTTCAAGTCTCTAATAATGATTATGGAATTTGTGAATTCCTGCTGTTTCAAAAAATCAGTTTTTTGCCCACATACATATTTAAGCAACATTCTTAGATGCTTTTGATTTATGACTGCAGCACTTCTTGATGCTTGTACCTTTCCGATTATAAATACTCTGTCTTTGTCTGTTTCATGATTTGGCCTTGTAGTCTGTTTCGTAGATGCACTTCTTTTCTTTTGATTACCTTGTGGCTGGCATATTCTTTTTATCTTTCCATTTTTTATCCTTTCTGTGTCATTTTGCTTTATATGTGTCTTTGTAAGAAAGTAGGCAAATGGATTTTGTATTTAGTTTCTGCTTTTAGTAGGTGAATTTAATCCATTTGCATTTATTGTGATGAATCATAGATTTATTTCCACCATCTGTTTCATGCATTTTTATTATGTTTGCTTATTTCCGTTAAGTTTATTTTTGCCTTTTATTGGATTGGTTCCATTTATTTTGTCCTGTTTTTATTTCTTCTGTTGCTTAGGAAGCTTGGGGTTTTACTTCTGTTCTTCTAGTGGTACACTATTTATGTATGTGTGTGCGTACTCATATTTTTCTATCAACATCTGGATGTAATCAGGATCATTAGCCTCTTGACAAATAAGGCAAGAACTTTAGTACTTACTTTTTCCCAGCTCCTACCCTTACACATGGATCATCATAGATTTTAGTTCTACATTATCATCTATTCTCTTCAAATTATGCAACAACATTTAGTTAAACTTACCTGTTTTTTAAAAAATTTGTAGTGATGGGGTCTCACTATGTTGCCCAGGTTGGTCTCAAACTCCTGGCCTCAAACTCTCCTCCTGCCTCAGCCTCCCAAAGTGCTATGATTTCAGGTGTGAACTGCTGCGCTGGCCTTAAACTTAACTCTTATATTTTGCTGTTTTCTTCACTTACCAATGTTTGTAGTATCACTCATCTTTATCTTTCATGGATTCGTTTTTCATTTTGTAAGAATTCCTTCAGAAAGCGCGGGTGATATAATTTCTAAGACCTTCAGTGTCTGAGATTACTGTTTTTCCTTTTCATAGGGCCCAATTTGATTTTCAGCTCCCTATTGAGTTTTTTAAAAATTTTGAATGATGGTATTCTAAAATATCCTAGAGCTCTAGTTTTCGTTTGGATAATACATACCTTCAAAATCTGTAGCTATATGAATTATGATATTGCCTTTATATCTTCTGCTTTTCTTTTCTTTTCTTTCTTTTTCTTTTTTTTTTTTTTTTTTTTTTTTTTTTTTTTTTTTTTTTNTGAGATGGAGTTTCACTCTTTTCGCCCAGGCTGGAGTGTGGTGGTGGTATCTCAGCTCACTGCAACCTCCACCTCCCGGGTTCAAGTGATTCTCCAGCCTCAGCCTCCCAACTAGCTGGGATTACAGGTGCCTGCCACCACGTCCAGCTAATTTTTTGTATTTTTAGTAGAGATGGGGTTTCACCATGTTGGCCAGGCTGGTCTTGAACTCCTGACCTCAGGTGATCTGCCTGCCTCAGCCTCCTAAAGTGCTGGGATTACAGGCATGAGCCACTGCCCCTGGCCATCTTCTGCTTTTCAGTTCGGGCCTTTCTATCCACCCTTCAGCCAAGTGCATGCTGTATCCACCAGTTTTATTAATTGCAGTTCTGAGTGGAATTTTTTTTTTTTTTTTTTAAGAAAAAAAAGCTGTAGTCCTTCTAGTTGAAGGTGCGGTCTTCTTCTAGGAAATACTGGGGAAACTGCCCAGTCCTTGGCTGTAGGTCATGTCTTCTGACCCCTTCATTTCACATCCAGATGAAATAGTTGTAGGATGTCAGAGCTGTAAGGACCTGCTGGTCCCAGAGCCCTGCCCCTCATTTCTTACATGAGACTGAGGCCCAGGGAATGAGCAGAAGTAGGCACGAGCTGCTTTTATGCCCTGGACACCTCTCAGGTCCTCGTGTCCATCAGTGGACCCTCTGAAGTGCCAAATGACTCCGTGGGATGTGCAGTAATGATGGGCTGTGGGGACAGGCTACTTTCTTGGGTACCATGTAAAGGTGCCTGCCTAAGGAGCTGTGGATTCCTGGGCATCCCCAGATAGCTTGTCCTGAGGCTTTCCTTGCCATCTATAAACGGGCAACTCCCACATCTGTATCTCTTGACCCCTCTTCTCTTCTCTATGTCTGACTTAAGTCCCCAAACACCTATTGGAAGTCAAACCTGGTGTCTAATGGTGCCTGTGTCAAAAACTGAGTCTCCCCAGCCCTGTTTCTCACCCAGACTTCCCCACCTCAGCATCTGGCGTCACTCTTCCCCCAGACGCTCAGGCCAGGAACAGGCATCATCCTCAATGCCTCTTTCTCTCACCGCTCTATCCCCACACTTTCCTCCGGAAAGCTCTGCTCCTGTTAACTCTGTCTTAGAAAGTGGGCTTGGTCTGGTCACCTCCCCCAGCACCCACTCCCTGCCCTTGGCTCTACCAGTGTGTGTCGCCTGGATTCTTACACTGGCCTCCTAACTGGGTCCCTGCTTCCACCCTTGATCTGTTTTCCCCCAGCAGCTAGAATGAACTTTTCAAGATGTCCTCCAGAGTATGCCATTTTTTTTTTCCTGAGATGGAGTTTCACTCTTTTCGCCCAGGCTGGAGTGTGGTGGTGGTATCTCAGCTCACTGCAACCTCCACCTCCCGGGTTCAAGTGATTCTCCTGCCTCAGCCTTGTGAGTAGCTGGGATTACAAATGCTTTCCACCATGCCTGGCTAATTTTTGTATTTTTACAGGGTTTCACCATGTTCGCCAGGCTGGTCTCAAACTCCTGACCTCAGGTGATCCACCCGCCTTGACCTCCCAAAGTGCTGGGATTACAGGCATGAGCCACCGCACCCAGCCAGAGTATGCCATTCTTTTGCACAGACTCTCCAGTGGCCCCTGTCTTGCTTAGAAACAAGTGAGCCTTTCACAGTGCGGCAGGCCCCACCATCTGCCCCCACCTCCTCTCCTTCCTTCACACGCCCTTCACTCGCTGTCTTGCCCTAGCACATCTCTGCCTTTGAGCCTTCGAATTTGTTGTGTTCCCTCTGCCTGGAGTGCTATTCCACTAGGCCATGTGGCTCCCTCCCACCCCTCATTTAGTCACTGCTCAAATGTCACCTCCTGATAGCGGTCCTCCTTCCCTATCCAAAATGACACCCACTTCTGCCCGTGCCCCCTCTAGTCGACTGTATCGTTCTTCACACTGTGTATCTGTCTCCACTAAAATAACGTTAGCCATTCATTTGTCACTCTATCTCGCTACTAGATGGCGAGTCCCACAAAAGCAAGGATTTGGTCTCATTCTCCTTGTGTCCATAGGGCCTAGAATACTTCCTGGCACCTAGCAGACACTCAGAAATTTCTTAATGAACAAAATAGGATAGACTTCACATTTACTTTTTCATTCAAGTGCTATTCAGGGGTACTTCTTGGCTAGGCCTTGAGTAGGCAGGTGACTGGCACAGACCTATGGAGCTAACAGTCCTGCTGGGGACAACTACATGGGCAGCAAGAAGTGTGCCCGGAAGGGTTGGCACAGGGCTGGGGTGGGTCCTGGGGCTCCAGCAATAGCTGAGTGAGAGTCCCCTCACCAAAGCCAGGGGAGACGGGAGGAAAGGGGGAGTTGGAGGAAGGCCTCTGGGCTGCAAGGGTAGCCAGAGCAGGAGAAAAGACCTGGAGTGAGGATGGCAAGCTCACAGCAGACCCTCCCATAGGGCTTTTGTGCTAGGCACTGCACTGAGGGCATTACATATATTAACTGAAAATGACCTCGACCATCCCCATTTTAGGAAATGTTGGCGCTGAGAGATTGCCTGGGATCACACCCAGGCATGAGGAGCCAGACTCCGCCCAGTGCACTGGCTCCAAAATCTGTAACCATGCGGTCCCCTGCCTCAAGGGAGAGGGGAAAGTTGATCTGGTCAGACAGTAGGGGCAACTGGGAGAATGCAGGGGAGGCTAAGCCGTGAGCAGGTGCTGGGAGGATGCTGCAGGTCCAGACCTCATGCCCCTTGAGGGCTGGAAGGGGTCAGGCCTGCACTGCTAAAAGGAGCCCCCCACCCTGCCCACTGAGCTGTGAGCAAAGGGATGAGCACTTTCCTCAGCAGGAAGGAGGCTGGAGGAAGGTGGGGCTGGGGGCCAGAGTACCTGGGCGGGAGTAGTCAGGGGATGGTTGGGTTAGAAGGAAGAACTTCCAGCCCCAGCCTAGGAGGGGGTGCCCTGGCTGTGAGGGACCACTCCTCCCCCAGGACCTCCTTGGCATCTGTCCCCTTGGGCGCTAAGAGGCCCTTCCTGTCCAGATGGCCTCTTCAGGGCTTCCCCCCAGGCACGTCCACAAATAAGCTCTCCTCCATTAGGGGGGTGCAAGGTAGAGGCACTGTTTTCACTTATAGAGGAGGAAAGGCAGGCTCAGAGAGTCAAGCAGCCTCCCAGAGAGTCACAGTTTGTAGGGCCTGCAGCAGGGTCCAATCCCAGGTCTGGCCAGAGGGATTGCGTAGCAGAATTTGGACTTAATGAGGTGTGTCTGGAGATCAGAGAATTTAGGCCCAGTAGGCATATGGGGTGAAATTGGAGGAGAAGAGTTTGGTGGGTGAGTTAGAGCCTCACCCTGAAGCAGCCTTTAACGGGGGGGCTTCAGCTGGGGCCCTTCGAGTAGCCCCAGAGAGAGAGCCTGTGCTGCCGCTCACAGGGCAGCTCAGACTGGGCCATGGTAAGGACAGCAGCAGCAGCATGAGAGTCTGCAGGCTGTGGGGGCGGCAGGGTGGGCGAGGACAGCCCGTGAGTAGCCTCATTCCACCCCAGTTCTGGACACAGCTGGGCAGGAGGAATTCAGTGCCATGCGGGAGCAGTACATGCGCACGGGGGATGGCTTCCTCATCGTCTACTCTGTCACCGACAAGGCCAGCTTCGAGCACGTGGACCGCTTCCACCAGCTCATCCTGCGTGTCAAAGACAGGTGAGAGTACCAGGAAGGCCTCCCTGCACCTGCCTCCTAGGGCGTGCTCTCTCTCTCTCTGATTTTCATGGGAAAGTGGAGGGTCAGAGGGGCAGTGCTGAATTCTCTCCTCCCCACTGGTCTCTGTGTTAGTTCCTCTAATACCTACCCTAGTTCTTTCTATGAGGTCAAACAGCTTCCAAGGCTACAGGGGGTCTGCTCCCTCTTATCTGTCATAACTGTCCCCTCCGTGAAGGTCAGTAGCATCTTTGTTTTTCAGCTCCAATTTAACTTAATTGTATTAGGTTCAAAGAAAAAGTGAATTTTCTCTCCAGTAAACATTGTAATTGGTCAACTTCCATTTAACTGTGAGATTGATAAGCCCCTAATTAAAGGCATGGATTTTTTAAGCATTATGTGGAGTAATTAAATAATTTGAAATCTGGTTTATATTCATTTGGTCTTGTTGAGTCTTAAAGAGGCTGAGTAATGAAAATAAAAGCACTAACAGGAAAAGAACAAACTTTGAGCAAATTCCAGGAAAGACAGAAAAAATTTAGCTAACATGTATTCCAAAGGCAAAGTGTTAATAAGTTTACCAGGTAAAGGGACACACAGATATACACATAAAGCTCCCACAGATTAATGTGGGTTTCACTCTGAATACATGAATTGCAAAACAGAAAACAAAAATGGCTCAGATGTGGGAAAATATTCAACTTTCTTGCTAATCAAAGAAATATAAGGAAAATAGTAAACTACCATTTTTCAACTGTCAAATTATAATTTTTTTAAATGGAAATACCCAATGCTGCTGAAGAATGTATGAGATTGTCATTTCATTCAATTTTGGACAGCATTTGGCCCATGTCAGTAAGAATCTTGACAGTGGTCATGACTCTTGATGCTGCCCTTCCCCTGCTGGGATCCATCCTAATTGTGCAGCTGGTTGTGTGGCTGGTACATCTGAATGACCCAAGAGATGGGAACCAGGTCTGGGGAGCCAGCCCCTGGCCAGCAGCCCCTCGAGGTCTCACCACTGGCCTTGCAATGGACCTGAGGCTTCAAGACAAGGCAGCCAGCAGCCCCCAGGCCCTTTTCCCCAAGCCCTAACCTCTCCGGAAATGAGGAGGGAAGGGACTGCAGTCCAGGCTGACTGGGGAGGTGCTGTGTGCTGTGCTGTGCCTGAGATGTGGCTGCACCACCTTAACCAGGTGTAAGGGGTGGTGGAAACCTCACAGAGCTGCTATTCCTTTATTTCCCAGGGAGTCATTCCCGATGATCCTCGTGGCCAACAAGGTCGATTTGATGCACTTAAGGAAAATCACCAGGGAGCAAGGAAAAGAAATGGCGACCAAACACAATGTAGGTGTATGCGTGTGTATAGAGGGGGTCAGGAGATGTGTAAAGCTGTTGCCTGGTCACCCCTGCAGTCCTGGTCTTTGGGAATGGAACTACCATTTATCAAAGGGCTCCCCTGAGTTTTAAGTCTTGTTGCTATTGAAATCCTGCAATTCTAGGAGTTCAGGTAATGCACATCAGTGTTTCTTCCATGGTAGAGGCAGATCTCCCAGAGAGAAAGTAGGTGTCTGGGAACTGGGAGGATCATGCAGCTCAGGGACTTCTGAGCGATGGGGTGGGACAACAGGTGGCAGTGGTCTGAGGCCCTGGTGCCTGGGCCATTACCGAGCCGGCAGGAGTAAGGATATGAAGGGGCTCCAGGCAGGTTGCAGCTCGGGCTGTAGTGCCTTCCTGCCTCCCCTCTGGGTGTGTGCAGGGAAGCACGTTGTCCTGACTCACAGGGGCCCCACAGGACTCTACTTATCAGGGGCATCTGCCATGCCTGGACTTGGTGTCTAGCCTGGAAGAGACTCCAAAGCAGACTTTAGCACCCCCTACCAGGGCCCGGAGAAAGTGGCAAGTGGGCCTGGTTCAAACCCTGATTCTCTCCCAGCCGCTGTTGACCCCAGTTGGGCAAGTGTGTCACTCTGAGCTCAGTCTCCTGTGCTGTAGAATGGAGATACTTGCTTACCTCAGAGGGTTAACGTGAGGACTGAATGAGGTCAGCGATGGTGAGACCTGGAAAGCCACACAGCCCACAATGAAGAGCAGTTTCCATTTAGTGTTATCAGAGCCTCAAATATTTGTCGAATGAATATTTCAAAGGCATAAGCTCTGCCCTTTGTGCTCTGCCCTTTGTGTGTCTGTTGGCTGTGACAGAAGTGTGCACATCTGACCTCACGCGATGACGATGGATGGGAAGATACTGACTGTATGTGTGTGTTCTGGGCAGTGATTTACAATCTACTCCTCTAAAACACCAGCTTACTCTGCTGCCCTCCACCATGCATTTCAAGTATTGATTATTTTTATTTTCTTCACGGTGCTTTTCTTTTTCCAGTGTATTACAATGAAAGGCATTAATTTTGTAATCAGAAAAAACTTAGGAAAAATAAAGTTCTTCAGTCTAATCGCACTCAGCTACTTCCATCTGTCTCATCAAGGGAGGCCCGTGTGTTCCCCACCCTGCTCCCCACCTTTGGGGGAATAAGTACTTCCTGCCTTGGTGCGGTCCCTGCTGTAGGAGAAGGTGAGTGCTCAGGAGTGAGTGTGTCCTGACCTCACAGAGCCTTTGTTCTCCTCCATCCGCCAGCCCAAGGCTTGGTGTAGATCTGGCCCTGGAAACCTGCTCTATGAGGTCACCACGGTCACATCTCCCCTGGTCTGCTCCCTTTCGGCTGGGTGATGAGTTCTCAGCATTGAATGTGCAGACAAAACCCTTGTGTAAACATGGCTGAGCTCCCAGATACAGACCAAACAAGAGCTAGGCCGGGTCACCCGGACCCAGAGTCCTGCATGGCCCAGCCTCTCCTCAGCCTTTTCTACCAGCATCCACTCTGGAGGGGTCCCAAAAGAGGGGCAGAAGTCACCCCAAGGTGGAGAAACAAACCTCAGAAAGAAAAATGGATAGTATCAGAACGTATTTTAGTTGGATAAATGAAACAGTCTTTTATCTTCAAGTATACAAAAAGATCATTTTATTCTATTTTTAGGGAGCTATTAAATATTTCTGTGCCTAGAGAACAAGAGGGAATTGGAAAAGCCATTAGTAACGCTTTCCAACCTTAAAGAGTGAGAAGCCCCAAAGGATGCTTGAGACTGTTGGGGGTGGGGGTGTCTGTGGGGGCTTTGAAAGCACGTGGGTTCTTCAGAACCTCTGGGCGTTTTTAAGGGTAGAACAGGGCTTTGAAGATCTCTGTGCCACTTTGACCAAGTTGAGCTTTGCCTTCCAGATTCCATACATAGAAACCAGTGCCAAGGACCCACCTCTCAATGTCGACAAAGCTTTCCATGACCTCGTTAGAGTAATTAGGTAAGCACTGCCCCCTCCCTAGAAGCTGGCCTCCACCAAGTCAGTTGGCTCCTGGAGACAGCTGGGAGCTTGAGGAAGCAGCTCCTGTTCTGAGGCCTTGAGACTGTGGAATTCCAGGCCTATATTTTGATTTCTTGTACCTCCTTCCATTTCTTTCTTTTGCTTTTTCCACCCACCTCTGCCCTCCCTGCAACTGCTAACAGGTTTGCCGGTGAAGTCTGCTGCACGTGCTCAATGGAATTGCCTTCCTGTCTGAGGCAGAGACTCAGCCTCCCTGGAAGGCAACTGGCTTCAGTGTTCTCCTCACGCCAAAGCTTTCAATACCATACAAACTGGGTCTCTCTCCTCTTCCCTGCACTGCTATCAGAGCACCCTTTCTGATTTCAAGGTTCAGGTTTCAGAGGCATTGCACATGCATCTCCTTTCCAGACCCCACCAGCTGTCAGTCTCCAAGTATTGTCAGCAATCCTAATGAAAGTTTCTTCTACATTCCTCTTCATGGTCAGGGTCCAGATCTGAATTGCCTCATGCACTGATGACTGAAACAGCCTCCTGGCTGCCTCTGCTGTTACCCATCTATCCCATTTCCCGAATCTTCAACGTGCACAACTGCCTAACCAGTGGGTCTCAGACCTTGCGTGTTGAGTTTGTGGCCTGGTTTGCTGGTGCCTCCAAGGCTGCTGGTTAGCCGTGAGGTCAGCCCCCAGGAAGGATAGTCTAACAGTGTCCTTCCCTGTTTGCCACCTGTCTGTCCCCACTCTACACATGCATCCCCCCATATGCTCAGGAAGCTCGGTTTCTCATTATTACCCAGCATATGAGGAAATACTACAGTCTTCACTTGATGTTTTTGCTGGCAGTTTTGCACTCTCAAAATGGTTTTCTCATCCAGGCGTGGTGGCTCACACTTGTAATCCCAGCACTCAGAGGCGAAGGTGGAGGTGGAGGTGAGGCTAGGAGTTCAAGACCAGCCTGGGCAACATAGAGAAATGCCGTCTTTACAAAAGAAAGAAAGAAATTATTTTCTCTTGGGCATTTTGCCTCCAGTTAGGACGTGCTGCTGTCAGGTGTCCTATGGTGATGTCTTGGGTATGAATCTGTAGTGCCCAGGTCAGGTTTTAGACATAGGAAGTTAACAGAAAACATGGAAATGGCTTTTACACTTATTTGATCCACAATTTTATTTTAAACTTTGAAACACAGAAATAGAGGCCAGCACTCTATAAAACAAAATGTCACATAACTTATGATTTATGTAAATGTAGCCACAACATAATGTCAGTCATTCCCATCAATGGGGCGATTTAGGTTATGCCCTCCGCTGTCTGCCCAGTTTTATTGCCTCGAGAGAAGCAATCCTGCCAGGCCCTCCTCCAGCAGCCAGGACAGCTGCTGGGTGAGGGATGGCGCCCCCATACCCCTCACCCACTAACCCTGCCAGAACAGGCCTCCTCCCCCTCACATCTGGGGCTAAGGGAGGAGAGGGGCAGAGGAGAAGCAAAGCCCTTTCTGACTTTGTCTTTCTATCCTTCATTGTTTCCAAAGGCAACAGATTCCAGAAAAAAGCCAGAAGAAGAAGAAGAAAACCAAATGGCGGGGAGACCGGGCTACAGGCACCCACAAACTGCAATGTGTGATCTTGTGACAGGCCTGAGTGGGCACAGTGACTGTGGCCTGACCAGCCCTTCGGACCCCTCCCCGCCTAACTGCACTGAAACCATTTCTAACCACAACCCTTGGCCTGAGGACTTGGCACAGGAAGGGAGAAAGGGAGGGTGGGCAGGGGGCAGACAGGATCTGGCTTTGCCCAGAGGGCACGGGGCTTTCCCATCTCTCACAAGAGACAAGCGAGCCACCCATAAGCAGAAGCAGCGTCCAAGTGTCCCTGGCCCCCCCATGTGTTGATTCAACCCGGTTCCTCCCCATCTCTCCGTGGGTGTGTTGTTTATTTTAACTATATAGTGTTGGTTTGATGTGGAAGTGTTTATCCACATACAAAGTACAAAACAAGCCATGAACAAGCTTCTTCCCCTTACCCCCCCATCCACAGTGTCTGAGCTTGGATATCTTTTATAGATTTTTAAATTATTTTAGTGATTATTATTTTATTAAAGGGGTCTGGGCTCACTGCCTGGTGAAGTTTCAAGTGTCCAGCAGACCTCTCTGGTAATATATCTGGAATATTGTTGTTTTTTAACTGAGTTTTTCCATCAGTGCCAAAACTCAACTCAATCCGAAAGTAGAGTGACAGAGAGGACAGATGTTAATGGGAACTGGAGCTGGAGGCCTCAGGCCATGGGGGAAACTCGGGAGGGAAAGAGACCCTACTCATGGCCTAGAACCAAGAGAAGAGAGAAATTTACCCAGAGGGTCTTCCTATGGTTGGGGATGCAAATATTAGAAAACAGATTTTATTTTGCTGAGGGGAGTGGCTGTCATGAGCATGTCAGTTCTAAACGGGGTTTTCATTATCCTGGAAATGTATAAACTAAAGTAAGCTGATAGGCTTTGCAAATGTGTTCATTTGTTTTTCAGGCAGTGTGGGTTAAGTTCTCTGCCCTCCGCAGGTGTCAGAGAAGGCTCTGGGTTTCTCACATCTGTCTCTTGCTTTCTCACGTCGCCTGTGCTGCTTGGTGCCTCTCTCATATGAGACGCTGGCACGTCCAAGTCACCTAATGTGGACACCATCCAGAAAACTCCAGTTCACACTGGATCTCAACCAAAAACAATTCAATACTGTTATCACTAAAACAGCACCAAGACCTGAAGCCATCTTCCCTTGGAGTTAACTGACAGCCACCTCTGTAAGCCCAGTCAATGAGCAGACTCCTCCCAGTATTTGTAAAAGTAGTCCTAGCTTGCCCTTTTGGCAATTTTTATTGACCTGTTGAATCTTGACTATAATATGATCAAAGAAGTAAGGAGGACTGAGCTGATGCGTGGCTCTCATACGCCTTCTGCAAGGGGGCGTCTCCCCAGCTCTCATGACGCTCACCTCCTGCTTAGGTGCTGCTGGTGTGAGCCAAAGACTGGAGGTTTTCCAGCCGGGGTGGGAGTGGAGAGACAGCAGGAACAACAGTGCACCCACGAAAAGGTCAGAAGATAAGGCAGCACAGCTGGTGACCTTATTTTCCAGATGTTACAAATCAGGTCACTATGCAAACTAGAATATCCTCAGCGGGTGGCCTGCCACTCTGGAGAAAGAAACCCAAGGAAAGTGAGCACCCAGATGGATGGCAAGACACCTGGATTCTGAAAATGCGCTGTGTTCCTGCCTCGGTAAGGTCACCAGCACTGAGGGGCCCAGCCAGAGAGGGATTCTGCTGCAAAAGGAGACAGTTGAGAGTTTTGTTCGTTGGAAATCAAACTTATTTGTCTAAATTGCCCCTTCTTCTGTTCCTAAAAGGAAGGATAAGAGAGAACATTCCAGATGAGGCACTTCAGAGTTTCCTTAGATCCTATAATGTTAAGAGGTATTTTAAACACTAAGAGGACAAAGCTCTTCCCAATCCTTACGCTTCCCTAAGTGGCATCTGCAGCAGATATGTGTGCAGTTTGATGGCAGCTGTGAACTGGAGGTGAGGAGGAGGAAAGGCAGGAAAGGCAGGAAGAAGTAAGGATGGAGATGCTTGGAATCGAGAGCATAGCGGAGCAGGAGAAGAAGCCCTGCACACAGGGCAGTGTCTGTGGCCAGAAACCTTCTGCTGGGCACCAGCCACCACGAGCTCACCCCGTGCTCACCAGGGAGCTGCAGCTCCTTGACAGCACTGAGTGGGGTCGTCTCACTGGAAGCAGATCAGCTGACACAGAACAAAGACCTTGGCCATAAGGGTGAGAAGACACAGGGATTCCAACCACACAGTTGGGACAGAGGGACCATGCATCTGCTCACCTGTCCTGCACTTGGCCCGCAGTTGAACTCCGCAGTGCCTGAGACAGACTAGCTAAGGGTTGGCCTTCTGTAGCCTCTGCTGTTGGGCCTCTGGTAAGCTTTCATCTCCCATGACCTCATGTTCCCCATAAGTCAGATGAGTAAGTAATGCCCCATTTGTAGAAGTGGGCCCTCATTTCCGAGGTAGCCTCCAGATAGCCAGAGTAGAGAGTAGAGTGTGCCCCATGGCATCCCTCCTTCATCTTCTCCATCATCACCTAGCGGGGTCCAACTGGGAGACACGGTTGGCCACGCCACACCATGACTGAGGAGCCCACTGGGACTTGGGGATGTTTGACATTCTCACGTTCCCGTTGGTCCTCCAGAGAATAGTGCTGCCCCACATCCCCTGGCACAGCCTTCCCGAAATGCCCTCACCTCATGCCTTTGCCATTGTGTGCTCTCAGATTTCCCCCACTGGTTGATACCCTTTAGTGGGTTGCTTTTTTCTCTAGAGATGATTCTAGCCATCCTCCCCACTCTCACAGCTGGAGGCTCTGGCCACTCACTGCCCATGCACTTTGCCACACAGAGGACATCCGAATGGTTTCTCTTAGGACTTTGCCCACCTCCTTCTCGTGGCACTGGCTGTGGAGAGTGCCTGGCTGGCCTCGTGGGGCCTGTCTCACTTTGCCGGGAGACATGACCCACTAATGTGGCAACTCTAACTCAAAGGCCCCTCAAATATGTTACCACAAATTTGGAACCACAAACAGGTTCCCACCATTGGCAGCCCATCGTGTTTGAAATTCCATGTTGGGTTTACTTGGAATGAAAGATACTTGAATTGTTGAGTGCCTGTGAGCGCCCAGCTTCTGTTTCATAGTCTTAACAGGTGGCCATTGTCGTGAAACGAGAGTGATGCCTGAAGATCTCAATGATGTTTGAGCCTTTTATGTAACTTTTTATTAAGTCTTTGTGTATCTTGACTCATTAATAAAGAAGAGAAACACATGTCTCTTATTTCCTTCGTAAAAAAAAAAAAAAAAGAATAATTTAAAATCTTCAAGTCATGTTAAATTAAACACTCCTAGGTTTATAATTGGGCATTAGGGTTACTAAGAGTTATAATATCAGTTAATATAGTAATTAAAACTACCAGATAGAAGAGAAGCAATTCTATGTACCTGTTATTTAAAAAGTAAGATGTGTTTTTGGTAAAGGTTATCAAAAACATGAGGATGTGGTTTTTGCTAAAGGAAAAGTAATTTTGCCTAGTTTAGAGACTATTTAAAAGTTGCTTCAAAATGAAGGAAAAATATATAGATAAAACTAAATGTATAGAAAGGATAAAAAGGTGGAGAATAAGGAAAATTTGATTTCTGGGTGGCTACCTTGTCACCCATAGTAAGGAGCTGCAGCTTTGCTGCATTCAGTTACTGAAGGTAAAAAGTACCAGTGGGATTCAGAGATGGATTAAACTCCTAGGGAGTTGGTTCTCTGGATGCATAAAGAAATGCAAACTAATAAGGAAAAAGTAAACTATTTAATCCCTTCCTTAGTATTATCTATAACAGCTCAAATAAAAGTAAAAGAGAGTGCTGGGTTGGACCTTGAGGCTGGACCAAGCTCAAATGTGGATCTGTCTGAGCACAGGCCACTAGTCTTAAAGCCACTCACAAAGGAGAAAATTGTGCCAGGACAATAGAAAGTACCTCTGAAATTAGTGGTCACCAAAAGGGTAGTCAGTGTGGAGGAGGGGCAAAACCAATTAACTGTTGAAACTAGAGGGTATCGTGTGAAGGAATTGTTTCCTTTAGTAGATTGGTATCAGCTTCCTGATGAACCATTGCTAAAATAGATTGTAAAAGTAAATAGATTTAGGACAGTGTTTTTTATTTTAAATGCTGCAGAGTGGAGAAGCATGTTTGGGTTGGTTCTGAAACCACAGCACACTATTAAACAACTGAAAAATGAATCCCAAACTTTGGACTTACCTCTTTCTCCTGGCTGGCTTGCCAAAATATGTCACTGGTGGAGGTGTCCATGTTCCTGGCATCTTGAACAAAGAATTGGGCAAAATGCACAAACAAAGCAAGGAAGGAATGAAGGGATTTATTGAAAATGAAAGTACACTCCATAGTTGGGAGTGGGCCCAAGCATAGGGGCTCAAGTTCCTTGTTATAGAATTTTCGGGAATTTAAATACTCTCTAGTTGGGGTATGTTCTATGTAACGAAGATGATGAAGTCAAGCCACAAAGTCATTTACTTGGCCTACACCCTATGGAGAAAATATTTTCTGTCATGGCTGAAATGTGAATTGACCTTATGTTTCCTGCCTCCAGACCCTATTTTCTTGCCTCAATTTGAATAATAATAAAACTCTGGTCTTCCGTACAACCAACTCTGTGTGAATTACTTTTTCTGTATTACAATTCCTGTCTTGGTAAATCAGCTCTGTCTAGGCAGCGAGCAAGGTGAACCTGTTGGACAGTTCAAATCCACAGAGTATACAGCAGAAGCAGAAGTGCCAGTTTCTGGCTTTCGGCCAGAGGCTATGCTTTTGAGCCTATCAAAACGGCCACCCTGCAGGCTGCAACCCTTTGTGAAAAAATAAAGCTCTCTTTTCCAAATTAATGAACCTTATTATTCTTCATTTGACAGTACATCATGGAGCAATCATAGAAACAGCCATTATCTTTTAATTCTGTCTGCACTATGTGTTTGACTTAAAATCTTCCATATCTAGGGATGTCGTTTCATGGCAAAATGCTTTCTTAAATTGGAACAATTATTTTACATTTTACAGTTGACCGCATTAAAGAGTTAGTTCAACCATACCTGAACCTAATTTCTAAAACTACAAATGCCGTCAAGCATTCATAACTTATGAGGCAGATGAGGCTGAAGGGTAGCAGATAGTGCCATCCCAAAACATGCAACTTTAGCATATTGGTTATTTTGAGCTGAAGATAATTGGGAAGAAATAGATAAATAAAAAACTAAAAGAAGGATATAAATTTGTAATGATGTCCCCTCTTGCTCTCTACCAGGAAGGACGGAAGTTAACCGCTAGAGATAACTCTAGACCCTCATCAGTCTAGAGGTGGAACAGAGGGATCTACATAACAAAACTTGCTAAAAGAACCCTTATCTTCCATTAGCTCTCCCATACAATTACCTTCCCATTATTTGCCACCTCTAGAAGCTCAAAGTTCTTTTCCTTTGTTTTGTCACTTCTTTACAAATGTTAAGCATCTTTAGTTAAGATGCTATATGACCCTACTTTTTTTTTTTTTTTTTTTTTTTAGTTTAGGTTCAGGGATACATATACAGGTTTGTTAAAAAGGTAAACTTGTGATGTAGGGATTTGTTGTACAGACTATTTCATCACCCAGATACTAAACCTAGTCTCCAATAGTAATTTTTTCTTCTCCTCTCCCTCCTCCTACCCTCCACTTTCACGTAGGTCCCAGTGTCTGTTGTTTCTTTCTTTGTGTCTATGAGTTCTCATCATTTAACTCCTACTTATTAAGTGAGAACATGCAGTATTTGATTTTCTGCTCCTGCATTAATTTTCTAAGGATACTGGCCTCCAGCTTCACCCATGTTCCCCAAAAAAGACATGATTTCATTGTTTTTATGGCTGCATAGTGTTCCATGGTATATATGTACCACATATTCTTTATCTAATCTGTCATTGATATCATTTAGGTTGGTTCTGTATCTTTGCTATTGTGAATAGTGCTGTAATGAACATTTGCGTGCATGAGTCTTTATGGTAGAATGATTTTTATTCCTTTGGGTATATACACAATAATGGAATTGCTGGGTATTTCTGTCTTTAGCTATTTGAGGAATCACCACACTGCTTTCCACAATGGTTGAACTGATTTACCCTCCCACCAAGAGTGTGTGTTTCCTTTCTGCTGCAACCTCACCAGCATCTGTTATTTTTTGACTTTTTAGTAATATCCATTCTGACTGGTGTAAGATATTATCTCATTGTGGTTTTGATTTGCATTGCTGTAATGATCAGTAATACTGAGCTTTTTTTCATATGCTTATTGGCCACATGTATGTTTTCTTTTCTTTTCTTTTTTTTTTTTTTTTTTTTTTTTTTTTTTTTTTTTTTTTTTTTT
>NW_016107368.1:387070-449437 GCF_001604975.1 Cebus imitator | reverse complement strand
CTCACTGCACCTCCGCCTCCCGGGTTCAAGCAGTTCTCCTGCCTCAGCCTCCCGAGTAGCTGGGACTACAGGCGCACACCACCACACCCAGCTAATTTCTGTATTTTCAGTAGAGACAGGGTTTCACCATGTTGGCCAGGATGGTCTCAATCTCTTGACCTGGTGATCCGCCCGCTTCAGCCTCCCAAAGTGCTGGGATTACAGGCTTGAGCCACCGCGCCCAGCCGTTTTCTTTTGAAAAAGTATCTGTTCATGTTATTTGTCCACTTTTTAATGGGGTTTTTTTTCTTGTAAAATTTTTTAAGTTCTTTATCAATGCTAGACATTAGACCTTTGTCAGATGCATAGTTTGCAAAATGTTTTTCCCATTCTATAGGTTGTCTGTTTACTCTGTTGATAGTTTCTTTTGCTGTGCACAAGCTCTCAAGTTAATTAGATTTTTGCTTTTGTTGCAATTGCTTTTAGCAACTTTGTCATGAAATCTTTGCCATTTCTATGTCCAGAATGGTATTGCCTAGGTGGTCTTCCAGGGTTTTTAAGTTTTGGGTTTTACATTTAAGTCTTTAGTCCATCTTGAGTTGACTTTTATATGTGGTGTAAGGAAGGGTTGGTTTGAGTCTTCTGCATATGGCTAGCCAGTTATCCCAGTATCATTTATTGAATAGGGAGTCGTTTCCCCATTGCTTGTTTTTGTCAGTTTTGTTGAAAATCAGATGGTTGTCAGTGTGTGGCCTTATTTCTGTGCTCTCTATTCTGTTTCATCAGTCTATGTCTCTGTTTTTTTTACCAGTACCATGCTGTTTGGTTACAGTAGCCCTGTAGTATAGTTTGAAGTTGGATAGGGCAATGCTTCCTGCTTTGTTCTTTTTGCTTAGGATTTCCTTGTCTATTCAGGTTGTTTTTTTTTGTTTCATACAAACTTTAAAGTAGTTTTTACTAGTTCTGTGAAGAATGTAATTTGTAGTTTGATAGAAATATGTAATCTGTAAACTGCTTTGGTCAGTATGGCCATTTTAATGATTGATTCTTTCTATCCATGAGCATAGAATGCTTTTCCACTTGCTTGTGTCCTTTCTGATTTATTGTTCAATAGATATATGAATGACTTATACATTCTTTGAAAATTGTACATGTTTATTAATTGTATTAGCTAGTTTTTTGACAGTAGTAATGCATTTGGCCATTTTAAAATATTTCATTTTTAAAATTATCTAAGAAATATGAGCACATTTCTAACATTTTGAAAATGAGAGAAAAAAACTTCCTTTAAGGCTTTGACCTGACCTAATGATTATTAACATTTACATCCCAATCTAGTTTTTTAAATTGGCAGACTTTACATACTGTAATTATGCCTTACATAAAATTGTCATTAAATTGTTTTCACAAAGCATTATATCATAAACATTTTTCATGATATATAGTCTTCATGAGCATAATTTATTTAGCTATCTTATTATACTTTTTGTTGTTTCCAGTTTTTTCTTACAAATAACACCAGGGTTGACATGATCATCATATAAATATTTCTATATTTTTAAACTCTGTTTGGAATAGCTCCCAAAAAGGATATTTTTTTTTTAGTTTAGGGGCTGAGATGTATAAGTTTCCTAGGGCTGCCATAACAAAATACTACACGCTGCATGGCTTAAAATAACAGAAATGTATTCTCTCACAGCTTTGGAGGCTAGAAGTCTGGAATCAAGGTTTGGGTAGGGTTGGTTCCTTCTGGGGGCTCTGAGGAGGAGTTTGATCTGTGCCTGTCTCCTTGCTTCTGGTGGTTACCAAAAATCCTTGGTGTTCCTTGGCTTGTAGATGCATCACTCCAGTCTTTGTCTATGCCTCCACATAACGTTCCCTCTTTCGCATCTTTACATGGTCTTATAAGGACATCAGTCACTGGATTTAGGGCTCACTCCAATCCATGACCTTATCTGGACCAATTATATCTGCAAAATCCTATTTCCAAATAACATCACTTTCACAGACATCCGGAGTTAGGATTCCAACATATCTTTTAAGGGACACAATTCAGCCAATAGTAGGTATCTGGTTATTGCTAACATTTATTGTCAGAATTGCTCTCTGAAAGACTTGTACTTATTTGAAATATGCCAGAAGAGTATGAGAATGGTTTTATTTTGTGTGTTTTATGTTTTAAATAGTTACATTTTACTGGTGAAATGATCCATTTATCATCTTGTAGTGACTTCCCCCCTCTCAAGTAATATTTTGCAGCTGAGACTAACACTGCTAACAATATTCTCATAGTGAGATAATGTACAGGTTTTCACAGGCTATTCAGAGTGTGGGGAAAACTGGTAGAAAGGCGCTGCATTACTTGGGTTCTTATAAGTTGCAAAGAACCTGTGTCAACCTAAGGAGAAAAGGGCTTCTTATAATATCATGCAGCAAATCTGGAGCACTGAGGCACAGAAGTCTCTTGAAGACTGGTTCAAGAGAACTAGTTTTTCATTCTGGAAACCACTGTCGTTACTCAGTCAGACATCCAGAAGAACAGGCACAGCAAGTTTATTCAAGATATAGTGCTGCTGCAGTGGCTGCTAATTTTGTTTTTCTCTAAGTAGCAGGTGTTTGCTGCTCCCTACTAGACTGTTCCACCTTTGTGCGGACTCAGCTGCTTCTTGTTGGTGCTTTCATTACTTTTGCTGCTAACAATAATTGACCCTAATTTCCTTATAGCTTTTGTTCACTCATGGCTTCAACTCTACTATAGCTTCTGTTTCCAGCCTTCTCTTTGTGTCTCTTGGCTTCTGTCCACACTGTTGGCTGCTGATACTGATGTTGAGTGCTCTACCTTCAGACTCCCCAAGAGAGTTGGCTCAGCCTAGATTGGGCCATACTTATTCCTGCTGAGCACAATGTTAGATTAACTAGAGCTGGTCGTGTGATAGGCCTCATGGGTAAGGGATAGTCTATTGTTGGCTATTTTTTAATCTGGCGGCTCTCCCTGATGCAGTCAACTGTAACCATGGTGGTAGTCCTGTGTGAATACATATGGCAACTCAGGCTAACAGACCTCTCTGAGTGAAGTGACAAAAACTCTGAGGTTTTCCCAAGTGGATCAGTGCATCCAGAAGGCATCTGGCATGGTCTGTCCATTGCTAGCACTTGGCTCAACCCTGAGAAGACTTCCTGGAGGAGATGCTAATAGCGTTTTGAAGGGCAGTAAGAATTGATTAAGGAGGAAGGAGAATACCAAGCAGAGGTTACAGCTTGAATAAAGGCAGAGATACATGAAACACCATGGCATGTGTGGGAAACAAGTAGTTCAGTGTTACTAGAATATAAATGTTGAGGCAACCACAGTATAGGATATGTAGAAAACAGTTCATGAAAGTTTGGGCTTTTGGTAAATGTAAGTCACTGAAACGTTTTTGTTTTAAGTTGAGAAATAGAGTAACTTCTAAATCAAGTACAAAACATAGGCTTAAAAGGAGCAGAACTAGCAGCATATTAACTGGTTGAGAAGCTATCAACATAGCCACAAAAGAGATAGTGAGAAAAGTGGCAAGAGAGATGGAGAACAAGGAACATATTTGAGGAATATGTGGAAGATAAACTGGCAAAACTTGATAAAAGAATTGCTTTAGAGAGTGATTGTCCAAAATGAGTTCAGAATGACTCCCATGATTCTGGCATGGACAATGGATGAGTAGTGGCTCTTTAACTGAAGTTTAAGAACATAGGACAAAAGACAGCCTTGGAGGAAATGGTACAAATTCAGTTTGTACATGTTGAGTTTCACATACCCTAAATGCACACATTTGGGTACATGCATTTAAGTTCAGGTGTCATTTCTTCCAAGAAATTTTCTCTTTTTTCCCCCAAATTTATTGACGTATAATTGACAAATAAAAAATGTATATATTTATGACATACAATGTGGTATTTTGATATATGTACACACTCTAAAATGATTACCACAATTAAGCCAATTAACCTATTCAACAAAGAAAGTTTCTCTAACCAGATACAGGGTTCACATCTCAGAGCACTCTATACTATTCTATACTGTTCAGTTAATCACACAATGGGTTACTTACCTGTGTTGTGATTGCATGATTTAAAGTAAGTAACCCATTGTGTGATTAACTGTTCAATGTAATCTTCTGGAGAACAGGTACTGCTATGTCCCTGGCCAAAGCCCCCTCCACACTAGGTACTCAGAAAATAGCTGCTGAATAAATGCTAGTTTTTTTCTCAATAATCTAAGAGTTAGTTATTATCCCACTTCTTATATATGTAGACCTGGAAGTTCTGGAAGATAAAGTGCATTGTGCAAGGTCACAGAATAAGTGAGCACAGGCTTGCCGGATTTAGAACTTTAAAATACAGGATGGCTAGTTAAAATTGAAAAACAAATAACAAATGAAAATAAATAGCAAATGCTTCTTTTTTTTTTTTTTTTAAAGAAAAAAAAAAAAATAAAAAAAAAGAATGAAGGAGAGGAAGAAAGAGGAAGAGGGAGAGAGAATGGAAGTGTTGCTTTATTGCCCAGGCTAGAATGCAGTCTAAAAATGGATATTGAAAGCCTCTTTTATACCAATAATTGTGCTTAATAACGGAGACAGGAAAAAAATGAGGGAAGAAAACAACAAACAAGCAGCCAACCAATACTTCATTTAAACCTGTAAGTAGGTGTGATGTGGTGCTGATAAGAGTGTATATTTTGTGTATTTAAAGTGGAGAGTTCTATAAATGTTTATTAAGTTTACGTGTTCCAGATCTGAGTTCAGGTCCTGGATATCCTTGTTAATTTTCTGTCTCGTTGATCTGTCTAACATTGATGTTGAAGTCTCCCACTATTGTTGTGTGGGAGTCTAAGTCTCTTTATAAGTCTTATGTATCTGGGTGTTCCTGTATTGGGTGCGTATATATTTAGGATTGTTAGCTCTTCTTGTTGCATTGATCCTTTTACCATTATGTAATGTCCTTCTTTGCCTCTTTTGATCTTTGTTGCTTTAAAATGTATTTTATCAGAGGTGAAAATTGCAACTCCTGCTTTTAATTTATTTATTTATTTTTGCTGTCCATTTGGTTGGTAAATCTTTCTCCTTCCCTTTGTTTTGAGTCTTTGTGTATAGATGGGTCTGGATGCAGCATACCGATGGGTTTTGGCTGTGTCTTTTGATTGGGGGATTTAGTCGAGTTTAATACTGCCATTTGATGTTAGCTGGCTGTTTTGCCCATTAGTTGATGTAAATTCTTCATTATGTTGATGCTCTTTACTTTTTGGTATGTTTTTAGAAAGGCTGATACTGGTTGTTCCTTTCTATGTGTAGGGGTTCTTTCAGAAGCTCTTGTAAAGCAGGCCTGGTGGTGATGAAATCTCTGAGTAATTGCTTCTCTAGTGTAAGTATGTCCAAAATATTGTATAGAATATAGTTATATGGCCCTAAATAACTAAGATTTGATTCAGAATCATGTTACCACCAAATTCTAATTGTTTCTACTTTGCCACTAAGGTGGAATGACACACCTATCCTGAAAGTCTTTGGGGAAATAATACCAGCCCTAATCCTCTTCTTCATTAATACAAGTTTTTGTTTTATTTTGTTTCATATTGTTTTCTTTTTAAATTCCTGCTTTGATGAAATTTCTTTTTAAATTCTTAGCAGGATAAACTGCTAAATCAGTTTATCCTGACTTATAAGCAGATATTTTTAAAGGTTGACATTTTCACATAGTAGAAAACTTTGGGGCAGAGAGATCTCTTAAAACCTTGAGCCAGCAACTGATTCCAAAAGCTTTTTGGGGGTTTTTCAAGTATTCCTACCTCCAAATATAGAGGTAAACTAAAACTACTTAGACTTTCTCCACTATCTGAGGCAGGAAAATGAGTTAAAGGACTCTCCCTGGGTAGAAATGCTCCCCACCCACTTCTGTGATATTTTGAGCCACTCAGGAACTGTGGCTCCTATCAGATGACTACGTACGTCAAAGACAATGCTTTATAGTTTATGAGTTTCCTCGCAGAGGTTCTGAATTGTTCTGGAAACAAGATAACAATGTGGTTCTAGCAATTTTCATGAGCAATCTTTAGGGCTGTCCTGTGTGGTTAATTTGATCTGTGGAGCTACTGCGTTATGGGTAATTTTGAAACACAGGGTTTGCTTATCTGTCTATCTGCCCAAGGTGACAAAATTTAGGCACTGGTTCAAGTACCAAGATTTGCTGGAGGGACGTAGAAAGTCTTTTTCTCTCTGTCTCTCTGTATGTATGTATTTATGTGGAGACACAAGTAAGCTGTTTCCTAAAACATTAATAGTGATTTTCTTCTAAATGGTATGATTTAGAGATAATTTTTACTTTTTCTGTATATCTTTTTATATTTTTCTGAATTTTTGACATAAATAGTATTGCTATCTCTGTAATAACAACAATAACTATTTTCTTTTTGAGAGAGAAACAGTTTCAGCCTTCCCTTCGGAAACCGTAGTTGTCTTTATATCTGAAACTCTTCTATTTATTTCTTCTTCCTATTCTTCGCTTATAACAGAAAGATAAAAGAGAGATAAGAATAGAATCTTCTAAATGATTATTCAATAAAGAGGCAAAAATAAAAATAAAAACAGCTCTTTAAAAAGTAAAATATAATACTGGTCAAAATCATCACAAAGAGAGATGTCCTTTGGTTTAAATTATAACCAGTGAAAAACATATTAAGTCCAGTATTTGATGTACAGACTCTTTAGAGAAATTTGTAAGCAAATGTTCTCAAAGTTTGACATTTCCACATGGTAGAAAACTTTGTAAATAGACAGCACCTACTAGAACCTTGAGCCTCGGGCGTGAATACATATTACCATAGATGAGAAAAAGCAATCATCATCATTTAATTCCTAATGTTTGATTCTTACCCAACAATATTGGCCTATTTTCCAGATTAATTTCTCCTCCCTACAGCACCCAAGCAGCTGCTATCATTTCTAAGAATTCCTGTCAAATAGTCTTTGAAACATATTTATCTATAGAAAACAAATAGAATGCATAGGCCTGGTGAAGTTCCAAAGAACAAACATTTGAACTTCAACTATATTTTAGGCTTTGTGTCCCCAGCCCATACTGGGGTATGCAAGTAGAGTCCCAGTAACAGTCACAGAAAATATTTCTCTTGTGCTCCTTCCTGCTTTGCAGAAATTCCTCCCAGTTAATTGACTGGCCAGGTAAGGGCTCGTGTGTGTTTGCTAACTCACTTTTTGCTTCTTGTTAGTACTTTCCATTTCTATCCTCTTTGGCTCACTGCGGCGATGCCTTGAAGCTGTGGATATTGTCAAGGCCCTGTTCCTTCCACCGAGCATTCGATGCTAGACAAAACTCTCCTCTCCTGCTTTTCCTCTGGAAAACATTGCCTTGGGTTTCTTAAGGTCTACAAAGTTTGGTAAAACAGCTCTCTTAGTTTTTATTCACTGTTTATTATAGCCCCTCCTGTCTGCTGCCCTAGAATTAAATCCATGGAAGTTGGACTGAAGGGCATTCTGAGTGGCAAACCCCCTTGGTCTGTTCCCTCCCTTGGCCTTCCACTTTCATCCTTTGTTTTGTCTTGTTTGTTTTTGTTGTTTTTAAAGACAGAGTCTCAATACATTGCTTCAGCTGATCTCCAACTCTGGGCCTCAAGTGATCCTCCCTCTTGCCTCAGTGCTGGGATTATAGACATGAGCCCCCACTCATGGTCTCATCCTTTGTTCTTGAACCAAACCAGATGATATGGAATCGTGTGTGTTTGGATGAGGTCTTTCCTTTAGGCAAATAAGCCCATTTCAGGTCACTCTATTGGCCTTCAAGACATGCTTAGACAGGCTGGGCATGGTGGCTCACACCTATAATCCCAGCACTTTGGAAGGCCAAGAAGGGTGGATCACCTGAGGTCAGGAGTTCAAGACCATCCTGACCAACATGAAGAAACCCCATCTCTACTAAAAATAGAAAATTAGCCTGGCATCGTGGCATATGCCTATAATCTCAGCTACTCAGGAGGCTGAGGCAGGAGAATCACTTGAACCCGGGAGGCAGAGGTTGCAGTGAGCTGAGATTGCACCACTGCACTCCAGCCTGGGGAGCAAGAGCAGAACTCCATCTCAAAAAAGAGAAAGGCATGCTCAGACATACCTTAATTTCAAGACGAATGTATCATAAGGCCTAATCCACTTGGCTTTACATGTATTTAGATTTGGTATTCTAGGTATAACAAAATGCTTAATGGGATAGAGATATAACAACTTTAGGCAGCACATGAAGCAGCTAACACTTCCCTGGCATAGGTGGGCACAAGGGATTGTCTTTTTCAAAACAGCCAATCACATGAACTCCACATAGTTATGCAAACAAAAGGTACACAGGCACCCATTACTCCAGCAAAAGATGAAACAGAATCTTAGTATGATATGACCATGATACCTCTCCCAGCAACTCTTGATGCACATAGCTGGTTGCTAGAGAAGAGGTAGGTAATTTTGGATAAATTTCTCCTGGCAGAGCAACCTCCTGGGAGAGCCTTTTAAATTTGGTGTCATTAGACCCTTTCTGGTACATTGGGATGATTCTGGCTGAGACTTTCTTGAAGTTTAAAGGGATAACTGGACTCAGAGAGGAGCAAGTTGTGAGAGGAGGAGCCTACTTTGATAGGTTCATGGGGCAAGAGGAGATCTATGTCATGTAGCTAAGGCTGAACAGACTTCCCAGTGAGCCTCTCTGACCCTAACCTCAGCCTTTGAAATGCCTGTGAACATGTGAACTGGCCACCTCTTTCTAAGCCTGTTTTGTCTTAGTCTATTTTGTGCTGCTGTAGCAGAATGGCTGAGACTGGGTAATTTTTAAAGTACTGTATTGCTGACAGTACTGGAAGCTAAGAGACCAAGATTAGAGAACCAGTAGGTTCAGGATCTGGAGAATGCCCAGTCTCTGCTTCCAAGGTGGCTCTATGAATGCTGCATCCTGCAGAGGAAAGGAACACTGTGTCCTCACATGGCCATAGGCAGAGGAGCAAAAAGGAACTAACTCTCTGTCAAGCCCTTTTATAATGGCATTAATCTATTCCTGAGGAAAGAGCCCTCTTTACCTAAACACCTCCTAAAATGCTCCACCTCCCAACACTGTTGCATTGGAGATTAAGTGTCAATACATGAATTATGGGGAATGCATTCAGATTGTAGTACTTCTTAAAGCCCAGTGTGGCAGTACTGTGGCCTGGGCAGGGTCTGGAAAGCAAGAGCATCAGCTCAGCAGGAGACAATGTCTGATGGCCTATGAGGGACCCCTGGTAACAATCAAAGCAAGGGTCTCTGCTACCCTGTGCTTGGAATCAAGACAGACTTTTTTGAACTTAGTAGTCACCTGACTTTCTTGGCAATTCACATGGGCTAGAGACTTGGGAAATAGAAGAAGCTCAAGATTGAGTCATTAGACTTGCTGACAACTTGAAGATGAGGCTAAAATAATTAACTGCTAAAATTGGAGTACTATGACTACACTTGAGCCCCTACACTGATAAAGCCAATCATATGGGTTACATGAAGACAAAGAAAGGGCTCACTAACCTTTAGTAGTTTTAAGATTATTGCCCACTATAATTTAGGACTCAGTAGAAGTTGTAGATTCCTATATTTATCATTAATTTCTAAACTATTACATAATTCTGGGTTTTAGGAGTTAATAAAGTTGTGTGCCTTCCCCTGGTCTCCTCAATAAACCAAACCTACCCATTCAGATCTTTGGAATTAGCCCAGATCATCTACTCTTTGTTTGGTGTCACTCACCAGTTCTTGCCCTGTGATTCTTGGTTCTTTGATCTGAGTCCATCTTCAGACCTCTCCCTGTTTTCCTGGCCCACCTGGACTGACCATCTGTTCTGGGCTGGATATTCTAGCCACATGGAGTACTCCTTTTCTAGCCAGGTCTTTGGTAAATGCCGAGCTTTTTTCTGCCTTCAGCAGCCTCTGTGTTAGTAGAGGGGCATCAGCCAGTGCACTGGGACTGAGAAGCCAACGTATTCATTCAGGCAACATGAATCCCTGCCTGTGGGCTAGTCTTTTTGAGCTATTTCAAACTCTGCTTGTTCACCTATGAAATGTGGATAGTGAAATATATGGTCCCACTATATGTTATGAATTAAGAAACAAACATTATTTTTGGTGCTGGATAGTATTTGTAATAATATTGAGATATACAAACAAACAAAAAATGTTTCCTTCAAATCAAATGCAAATTTTTGCCCTGTAGTATTTCTAGAGCATTCGAAGTTCTCAGTTTTTGACAGCACCATAATGATATGGAATTTTTAAAAAGTTAAATCTTTGAAAAAATGGAAAACTTTAACCAGTTACACGGCATTGTCGCAAACATTGGTACGTATTTTCCCTTCTGAACAGGGAAAGATGAAGGATGATTAGAGAGTTGATATAATGGAAAGACATGCTACAATCCTGGCATTAATATTATCTTAAAAGACTGGAGTTTTTATTCACATCAACTTGAAAATATAAGCAAAAGCAATGGAGAAATTTGCCCAAGACTTGGTCTTCCCACCTTTATTCAAATTATCCTCTTTATTACTTTCCATATCTTAACGAGGGAAAAACTGAAAGTAAGGGAGGTGTGTGCATCACAATGATTGCAGTCATACCTTCCATCACCAAAAATGAGACTGAGCAAGCAATTTGTTTTTCCATATTCAGAAATTTTTTTGTTATTTTTTGTTATTTTTCTTTTTTTCATATTCAGAAATTATATTTTTATAAGCTCAATTTTTAATGGCATTAAGATTGAAAGCAATCAACAAATGCAAGGAAATTCACTGTGAAGGAAATGAAATTCCTTCTTAAATGACAAACCCAAGAAAACATAGTGTAATAATTTGATCATATCAGGAATCCCCTGCCCATACTCAAAAACAATCTTTTTTCCTGGTAACACTTCTTTTTATTCAGGCAAAGAATCATCTCATACACACAATCATGAAGACATTTTTTAAAAATCAAATCTTAAGAGTCTCATTAAGTTGGGCTGTTTGTACCTTTCTTAGAGGCACTTTTGACAAGAATTATCAAACTACAAAAACTTTCTAAGATTTCAAACCTGAAAAGATTAAAGAAAAAAAAATATTTTTGGTTAGTCAGTAAATACAGGTCTACTTTTTATCTGTAGTGAAATCTCGATGAGTAAACTGAAAGGAAGATTGGGTTGGGGTTTATGCAAATATGGTTTCTTCCTCTCAATTCCTCTACCCTGCCCTGTCTGCAGAGAGATGAACCTTTGCATTTCTATATTTCAGTCCTTCATTTCCAGAGCATTGCTAATTCAGTACTGGGCAATTCTAGCATTTCACTATATAAAGTTTTCAAGTGAGTGAACATGATCAAGGTTTCTTAGAGTCAGCCTGTAAAAGCAGTCTCCAAACTGAAAAATGTTTTAATACTTACTGGTCATTTTAACAGGAATCATTCAGTGGAAAGTGGCCATAAATACCAAGAAATATTTTTTCAGGCACTCATTCACGTATAAAACTGAACTCAATAAAATAGTGAATAGCGTAGGCATAGTCCTAACACTAGGAGACATAGTTGATAGCAATAGTGATGATAATAGCAACTAACACTAAACTGGTACTTACCATATGACAGCCATTTACATTTTCATTTAATCTTTACGGCCACCTTCACAGTTAGATATTACTGCGACCATTTTAAAAACAAACAAAGAAACCATTAAGCAATTTGCCCAAGAAAACTAAGTGAAGGTTTAGTATGTAAGACTAGAGACACCTTCTCCCTCACCTGTCTGCTTGATTTTAACTATGTAAGTGCATGGGGTCCTTGGATGAAGGGCAAAATTCCCAATAGAAAATTAAATTTTCTATTCAGAATTTAATCATTTTCTTATTGATTTTACTGATGGAGACAGTAATAGAATCTGGAGAAAGTAATAGAATCTCTGCTCTAGATGGTCCAGAACACAGTCTCCTGGAATAGCTCTCTAGAAGTGATGAAGAAGAAGCAGATACTAAAGGAATCATAAAATATCTATATAGTTGGGTCGTTTTATTTGGAGGACAGATAGAAATATATCCTAGTTAAAAATTCAGGCAAGGCAAACAGTATAAGCATATGTAAGAGTTCAGTCAGAGAAGATTGCTATTAATGGTTTATGTGTATTCTAGATTTTTCCCGCGTATTAATATATAATTAGTTTAAAATGAGATTATAAAATACATATATACATTTCTTATAATATGCCTTATACTTTTTTCCATGACTCCTTAGTACCTCATTGTGTGGCTATACCATAATTTATTAAATATTTTTATTGACTTGGACATTACATTTGTTTTCAAGTTTTAATTATTACAAATATTCTACAATAAATATTTTATGCGCACATTTTTTCAATGTGTGAATAAATTCCTAGAATTGGAATTATCAGATATTTTAAAAGGCACATTAAAAATTATAGTGGTTATTGTCAAATGCCCTATGAAAAGTTGTACCATTTTACATTTCCACCATAATGTACAAGAGCATCTGTTCTCCTACACCTTTCTCAACAATGGATATTGATGTTTTTAACAATTGCTGATATGATGGGCAAAAATTGTATCTTGTTATTTTGATTTGAATATTTTTCTTTTTTATTCTTTTTTTTTTTTTTTTTTTTTCTCTCTCTTTCTTTTTTTTTTTTTTTTTTTTTTTTTTTTGAGACAGGGTCTCACTCTGCTGCCTAAGTTGGAGTGCACTAGTGTGATCACGGCTTGCTATAGCCTCAAATTCCAGGACTCAAGCCATCCTCCTACCTCAGCATTCTGAGTAGCTGGGACTGCAGGAGGACTCCACCATTTTAGATTTTTTTGTAGAGATAGGGTCTCACTTTGTTGCCCACGAAGTTTTCTCATTGTTAGGGAGTTAAAATGTCTTTTTATATGTTTATTTGGGACTTGTGTTTTTTTGTCTATGAATTCTTCAGTCTGTCTTCTTTTTTATTGGGAATTTAATCATTTTCTTATTGATTTTACTGATTTTTCTTGTATATTAGCGATAGTTGAGAATTTGCCTAATATACATATTGTAAATTTTTTTTTACCTAATTTGTCTTTAGGCTTCCTCCTCTTCTTCCTCCTCCTCCCTTTCCTTCCCCTCTCTCTCTTTCTGTCTCTTTTGCAATTTATATTTTTAAATTTTTACATAAAAAGTTCTTTACGGATTTTGGACTTCATATATTAGAAAAACATTTTATCTCCCAAGAGTATACAAATAGCAACTCATGGCTTTCTTCTGATACTTGAATGATTTTTTTTCCATATTTACATATTTGATCTAACTTGCATTCATTCCAAAGAAGCTAGAAATCCAGGTTTTTACATGAAATCTTCTGTTTGGAAATGTCTGCTTTTTAAATATAATATTAAAGAATAAGCCAAATAAAATAAATGTGATGGGAAGATTTAGCCATGGGCTGCTAGTTTGTGACTTCTAGTTACAAAGATTCCACATAAGAAATTAAACAGACCATACTGTTTCTATTATATTACTAATGGATAAAAGGAGTACATAAAATGTGTAATTAAATGCAGGAAAAACTGTACAGGTACCTACTTGAAGATAATAACATTTTAGCTTTATCTCTTGAGGAAAATTACTTAACCTCTATCTTAGTTTCCTCATCTGCCAAATGGAGGTAATAATAGGTTTGGGGGAACAAATAAGTCATAAAGTGATAGCTATAATGAGGGAATATATATTAGGGAATTATAAATGTAGTATCTACCACTCATAGCTATCTTTTTTTTTTTTTTTTTTTTTTTNTGTCACCCATGCTAGAGTGCAGTGGCAGGATCTCGTCTCACTGCAACCTTCATGCCCCCAGTTCAAGCAATTCTCCTGCCTCAGCCTCCTGAGTAGCTGGGATTACAGGCACCCACCTGCCACCATGCCTGGCTAATTTTTGTATTTTTAGTAGAGATGGGGTTTCACCATGTTGGCCAGGCTGGTCTCAAACTCCTGACCTCAGGTGATCTACCCGCCTCAGCCTCCTGAAGTGCTGGGATTACAGGCGTGAACCACAGTGCCCATCACATCCATCTTTGTGGCATGTTCTAAGGTTGTTTCAGAAAGAACTGACTCAAGTGGAGATTCTATTCAGTCAAATTCCCAATTTGTCTGTGATTTACTAATGGATTCAGTGGGACCTAGAAGAATCCCAGAACCAATAAACATAGTCTTTACTCTTAGGAAGTCTCGCATTTGGTTGAAAAACTTAAATTTTCATTCAAAGAACAAAAGAAAATATGAATAAAGGTGCTATAATTAAGTACCTAATTTACATAGACAAGATGTGTTTTAGCTCAAAAAGATAAAGTTCTAAAGCTACTTTTCTTTAGGAATTGAAGGCTTTAACGGATAGGTAGGATTTGGTTTGTGCCAAGTAAGTGGCATTTCAGGCTTGGGAAACAGCATGAACAAAGGCACAGATATGGTATTGCATGTGTCACTGTGTGCCACAACAGATGATGGGGAGAGTGAGAGAGAGTGTGTGAATGGGGCTGTGAGGCTGGAACAGAGAGAAAGGGGCATGGTCAGGGCAGAGTTGTGGGAGGTAAGGTGGGGTAGCCACATTGAACTCAATAAAGAGAGGGTTACAATTCTAAGCTGATTTTGGAGGGAGAGGCACAGGGCCTGCAACAGTGCAATGTTTGGTAACAAGGGCTTATCAGTAATTAGAAATTATGAGCATTCACATAAAAGTTGAAGTCAAGACTATGAATGATAATTTAAAATTAATAATAGGTATTACTTATTGTCACTAACATTACTAATAATATGTCATTAACATAAGACATGGTTTAAAGAGATGTTTATCTTATCATTTAGGCTAATCACTTAAGTATTACAATTGTAATAAGTTAGATGCTATTGCTATTCTCATTTTATAATGAGAGCAATTGAGATGCAGAGACTTGTTCAAGAAGAGAGATAATTCCTCCATAACACTAAGGGCTGCCACTTTGGGATCCTCTTTAGGTTAGAAGTAAAGCAATTTTTATAAAATCAATTCAGTGGCCATATTTCAAAGGATGAATGCCAAGCCCTCATCCTCTTTTGAAGGTACCTTGGGATGCAGGTCAATAGGCAAGATGAGGATGGGGTCATAGTGTATTTACCCTCACCATGTGATATGTCCAACAACCATTCAGAGGAGTCAAAATTAATGAGACAATAAAATTTGCAGAGCAGAGATAGTCTATTCAGGTGAAAAATTGTTTATTTTTGACTCATCGATTTTCTCTGCTCATTAAGTTATGATTGCTTCATGCTGTCAGGTGCTTCAGTAATTCCCTTCCTCCTTTTTTGACTATTAGGTACTTTCTCTCACTTTTCCTTTTCAGTTTTGGGGATTTTTCAGATTTTAATTTGCTACCAAGCGACCGAAGGAGAGAGAATAATTGATGTAACTATTTAACATTTAGGTAAATGAAGTCATAGAATAATCAAAAATTTTGTCCAGGACAACAAAGTTAATCTCTGTCAGCAATAGAACTTTCTTAATATTCTTCAGATTTTTATTATTCAAGGATATTTTAAAGCATCAGCTTCTAGGATATTGTGTTACTTTCCTTCCTGAGAACTGATAAATGCAGCTTTTATTTCACAAGTCCCTAAAAGCAAATCACCTAATTATCTTGATACTTGTAGGTTAGCTAAATGTGTCAGCTAAAAAGTGGAGAATACTAGAATTCTGCCAGGTAATTTGTCCTGATGTTAAGTTTATCTCATCAAAAGGCAATTGTGGGCAAATTCTTTCATATGATGAAATCCGTGTTCCTGGAATACCAACTCACAAATCTAGTGTTGCCTTCATTGCTGCCTATCTAGGGCTAAACCAAATCTAGTGTTTAACAGTGTGAACCCAGAATGAGTGTAGGACCTATTGTTCTATGCCAAGGAACAGAAGAGCACAGACTGTGATTGTTGTGAGTTGACTCTACTTTTCTTTCATGTTTTTATGACAGATAATGCCAGATGTTCTGAATCTGGAATATGAGTGGCCACTAGCCACCAGTACAAACAGAAATTCTACTATATATTAATTTCCATGTGTTCCAAAGAGGACTGTTTTGAATTTTTATGATTCATTTTTTGATAACCTAGGAATAGTCTGAAATTTGATTGTTGTCTACGAGCTTGACTTTGGGTTGGTGATATAAAAAATTAAAACTGCCTGTATATCATTTGAGACACTGATCTCTAGGCTAAAATGTTAAAATGCTCTGATTTATCAACATATTTCACCGGTAGTATTTCAGTAATCTACTGTATTTGGTTACAAAGGGACTGGCACAAACTCAAGTGTGTTCAGAAGAAAAAAGATGAAGGAATGTCTAGAAATTTTGGAGTTTTCATGGGGATTCACTGAGAAGGAACAGAAGATGAAGATTTTAATGTCTGCTAGGGATAGAATTATGAAAAAATGAAATAAGATGGACATCAAAGTGCTGTTATATAGAAGAGATTTAAATGTATTCAGAATTGTTCCAGAAGGGGAACTAAGGTCTGAAAAACGTATTCAGGTCATCATAAAGAAGAACTTCCATAGTTGTCCAAAAATAAAACAAGCCTCCTTGTGAGGAACTAAGCTTTTGTCAGACAAGGTCAGTAATATTTTCAAAAATATTAGTGTGGGCTGGGTGCAGGGGCTCATACCTGTAATCCCAGCACTTTTGGAGGCTGAGGTGGGCAGATTGCTTGAGCCCAGGAGTTTGAGTCCAGCCTGGGCAACATGGCAAAATCTTGTCTCTACAAAAAATCCAAAAATTAGGTGGTGTAAGCTTGTAGTTCCAGTTACTTAGGAGGCTGAGGTAGGAGGATGGATGGAGCCCAGGAGGTTGAGGCTGCAGTGAGCATGATTGCACCACTGAGCTCCAGCCTGGTTGACAGAGCAAGACCCTGTCTCAAAAATATATGTATTATATATAATATATAATTTATATACTATATTACATATATATATATATATATATATTAGTGTGAATAATCTTATACATAGTGACTTGTAAATCATAAATACTCAATTTATGTTTGGTAAATCAATGAGCATATTACTATACAAGGTTAGATCAAGTGACCCGGGAAGTATGGAAGAATGCTGGTACTCTTTGATTTGTCTAGTATCTACCCCGCCCCGTGTGGGAGATACAAAAAGAAAACAGGCCTTGTCCCTTGCTTTAAAAGTAGCTGAAAAGGTAGAGGAAATTCTTGAAACAATGAGAAATTATAATAAATTGTTTTAACAGAGGATTTTAGAGAAGATTTAAAAACCCTAAGCTGGTATAAAACTTTTCTTAACATAAGAGTTGTATGAGTTGGTCTTCAAAATATTAAGAAAAACGCAATAAAGAAGTTGTGGCATTTAAGAGAATTAATACAAAGTTCTGGAGATAAAATTGAGCATGGTATGAGGTACGGTAAACAGACAGATTAGTTGGAGTGGTGTGTTTCCCCTGGGGCAGGAAGAAATGAGGCAACAAGCACATACAAACTAGACTGGGGAGTTTGAACTTGATGCGGGGGATGTATGGAAGTTTTGTAGATTAAGCGAAGGAGAGGCATAATTAACAAACATGTCAGAAACACTCACCTAGCAGATACACACTGCATGAAGCAGAGCTGTGCTTCTCAAACTGAGGTGTACACTGCCCTCATATTTACACACCAAAATGTTCACAGAGCATGGATTTCACTTGAAGATTTTGGGAAATGGTAACTTTCTTATAAGTAATTGAAGATATTATTTAATATCAAACAAATATGATAAAACTTTATATTTCAGAGGAATGACATTCTTGTGCTGAATGGCTGTAGGCTGTACTTCGGAGGCCTGTCGGCTCTCTTGGGATCTCTGTGGCCCCCAGGTCCACAGACAGGGAAGTGTGAGAAGTCTGTGAGAGAAGGCTTAAGAGCAGGAGTGTCTTATTACTACACACTGAAAGCATGCTGTGCTCGGTGCTGTGCTTAGAGCTGGTGGTAGAAGGATGAAGATAGTGCCACCCTAGAGAAGTTACTGGTCTGTTAGAGGGATAGATACATAAACAGATAACTTCATTAAATTTTGGAAACCAATAAAAACCATTTATGCACATAATGGGGTCCCATGTAAATTAGAGGACACACCTAGAGAATATAGTGGCAAATGCAATGCTAAAGGAGATGAAAGAAAGGCCAGACTAGGATTTCTAGCCCGGGAGGCCTGAAGAATGAAGCTGCTGCTAAGAAAAAAAGATAAGATACGTGATTATGTGCACAAAGTGGGTGTTGTTACTAAACATCTTCTGCACAACTGAGAACCCATGCTAGGGAAGAAAACAAGCACATGAAAAAGACACCCACTTAGAGAACTTATTGTTTACACCCACGCTGTCTTACCTCATTCTGGAGCTCTCCCACCTACTACCACCTAAACTCATCCCTATCAATAGTTCTGAGACCCAAGTTCTGATATTTTCCAATTTTTAACTTACCCTGCCTATTGAGAGTAAAACCAGTCAAAAACTTCAGAATAACCTTAAAATAACAACTCAGAATCCTACAGCTCTTGAAAAAAATTAAAGTTCTAAGTTGTAAAAATGGAATAGACCTTGATGAGGATGATACTTGAATGACACACGACTTAGATTTTCAGCTTTTGCAAAGAAAATAGAATTGCAGCAAATTCAAAATATGTAGTTTCTACCTTTCTTTTAGAGTAATGGTTTTTATTCATAATGTTGAATTGAATACCAGTGGAATACAGATAAATGAAGTCATTAGTTATTAATAATAGTTTTAAAATAATAGTCATAAGTAATTAGCTGTTGCTACTAGCTACCCTTTTTTAAATGTTTAGTACATGCTTAGACACTGTTCTATCTCAGTGATTTTCACTGATGGCACAAAAGATAAATTTATTTAATTTGCACACATAGTGTGGATATCATTATCATCTATGTTTTATAAAATTTGGTAGATATCATTATCATCTATGTTTTATAAAACGAAGCAGGAGAGGTGAAGATATTTGTCCAAACTTATAATTAGGAAGTGACATAAACTGGATTGTTTAAGAACTCCAGAGCCTAAATACTTAAATACTATACTTTGCTCAAATAACGCTAATAATCATTACAAATGATCTATAAGTTTTTTTAAAAGATGATTATTTCTGTATGACCCTCTCAGCAGACATTCCCTTGATCAGGAGAGCGAGGGAGAGAAAGAGCATGTTGCAATGAGAACACCAGGAGGTGTACCCACCTTAGGAAAGCCCATGAGAGTATATGATGAATAGGTACATCATCTGCCATGTGTATCTTAGTGAAAAAAAAAAATTCTGAGAATTATGCCATAGAGAATGGGATGATGTTCAGATAAATTCTATTCCAAGTAGAATATGAGAAAACTCAGTGAGCAACTTTTTGTGTATTACCAATATACAGAATCATAGCATATATTTTCTCAAAAACATGTCACATTTGACCGTATAAAATGAGTCTGGAAGTACTCCCTCTTCCTTAATTTTCCGAAAGATATTTTATTAACTGTTTAATATAATTCTCCAGTGAAGAAAATGAGTCTGGAATCTTCTTTATGAAAAGCTTATAATTATGAATTGAATTTCTTTACTAGATATGAAATTATTTAGTTCTCTGTTCTTTCTTGCAAACCTTTTAGTGATTTGTGTCTTTAAAATAATTTGTCCATTTTATCTGATTGATTGTCAGATTTTTTGGCATAAAGTTGTTTGTAACATTTCCTGATTACCCTTTTAATATCTGTAACCTCTGTGTTGATATTTCTAACATCTGTGTTGATATCTCCTTTTTCATTCCTGATTCGGTAATTTAGATTTTTTTTAGTTTTTGTCTTGATCAGTGTAAGCTAGAGGTTTATTAATTTTATTGATTTTTCAAATAATCAGCTTTTGATTTCATTTATCTATAGTTTATACATTTTATATTTTGTTGATTTCTGCTCTCATCTTTATTATTTTCATTCTTCCTTCTACTTACAAGCCACTGACGAAACAGTTTTCAAGAGGAAGACTAGCAACTTTATTTGCATCTCTGAGGACAGTCCACTAAGCTGGACCTCATACTACTTGGGCTTTAATTATCAAAAAATGGTACCATTCTTTTAAATAAACTAAGAAATTACTTACTGATAATTTGAGGAACTAGTGTTCTGATAACTTTATAGGCCATATGAATGTTATTTTCTGATGACTAAGTGATTTAAAGGTTGACATTAGAGGAAATGAGAAAAATTAGTGTGGGAAGGAGGGAGATTTGGGCAATTAGCTTTTAATGAAAATTAGGTCTCTAAATTCACGTTTTTTTCCTTTAGTCCTCAAAAAAATGAAAGATTTAAGTTTGGAGAGATGCATAAATCATATTCTACCTAGAAGTCCTGTGTAAGAGAAAAGATCCTAGGTCACTTATACTTGTATTTTTATTTTTAGAATAATTTCACTTGACTAAATCCCTTTTTTCCCCGATTCTCTCCACATAATTTTGTTGAGTGGATCCATTTATTTTTCACTGATTTAAAATATGGGAGTTTTTTTTTTATTTTTGTGAGTACGTTATAGTTGTATATATTTACAGGGTACATGAGGTGTTTTGATACAGGCATGCAATGTGAAGTTAGCATATCATGGAGAATGGAGTATTCATCCCCTCAAGCATTTATCCTTTGTGTTACGAACAATCCAATAATATTCTTTAAGTTATTTTAAAATATGCAATTCTGTTATTATTGGCTGTAGTCACCCTTCTTTGCTATCAAATAGTAGGTCTTATTCTTTTTTTTTTTTTTTTTTTTTGGTACCCATTAGCCATTCCTACCTCCCCTTCAACTCTCCACTATCCTTCCCAGCCTCTGGTAACAATATTTCTACTCTCTATGTCTAGGGCTTCAATTGATTTTGTTTTTAGATCCCACAAATCAGTGAGAACATGTGATGTCTGTCTTTCTGTGCCTGGCTTATTTCACTTAAAATAATGATCCTCAGTTCCATTGATTTTGTCACAAATCACTGGATTTCATTGTCTTTTATGACTGAATATTACACCATTGTATATATGTACCACATTTTCCTTTCTATTCATCTGTTGATGGACACTTAGATGCTTCCAAATCTTAGCTATTGTAAACAGTGCTACAACAAACATTAGAGAGTGAATATCTCTTTCATTTACTGATTTCCTTTCTTTTGGGCATATACCCAGCAGTAGGATGGCTGGATTATATGGTAGCTCAATTTTCAGTTTTTTGAGGAACCTCCAAATTTTTCTCCATATTGGTTGTACTAATTTACATTTCCACCAACAGTGTACAAGAGTTCCCTGTTCTCCACATCCATGCCAGCATTAGTTATTGCCTGTCTTTTGGATATAAGCCACTTTAACTAGCATGAGATGATACCTCATTGGCGTTTTGATTTGCATTTCTCTGATGATCAGTGGTGTTGAGCATCTCTTCATATGCCTTTCTGTTTGCCATTTATATGCCTTCTTTCAAGAAATGTCTATTCAAATCTTTTGCCCATCTTTTCATTGGATTATTAGACTTTTTTTCCTGTAGAGTTGAGTTTCTTAAGTATTCTAGTTATTAATCTCTTATCAGAGGGGTAGTTTGCAAATATTTTCTCCCATTCTGTGGGTTGTCTCTTCACTTTGTTGGTTGCTTCATAAACCATGCAGAAGCTTTGTAACTTAATGTGATTCCATTTGTCCATGTTTGCTTTGGTTACCTGTGCTTGTGGGTTATTGCTCAAGAAGTCTTTGCCCAGTCCAGTGTCTTGGAGAGTTCCCCAAATGTTTTATTTCAGTAGTTTTATAGTTTAAGGTCTTAGATTTAAGCATTTAATACAGTTTTATTTGATTTTTATACATGGCAAGAGATAGGTGTTAATATGGTTTGGCTGTGTCCCCACTGAAATCTCATCTTGAATTCCCACATGTTGTGAGAGGGACCCAGTGGGACGTAATTGAATCATGGGGGCAGGTCTTTCCTATGCTGTCCTTGTGACTGAATAAATCTCACAAGATCTTATGACTTTATAAGGTTAAGTTTCCCTGCACACACTCTCTATCTTTGCCTACCATCATCCATGTAAGATGTGACTTGCTTCTCTTTGCCTTCCATCATGATTGTGAGGCCTCCCCAGCCATGTGGAACTGTAAGTCCATTCAACCTCTTTATTTTATAAATTGCCTAGTCTCAGATATGTCCTTACTATCAGCATGAAAATGGATTAAGACAGGGGTCTAGGTTCATTCTTTTGCATATGGATATCCAGTCTTCTCAGCATCACTTTTTGAAGAGACTATCTTTTCTCCAATGTATGTTCTTAGAACCTTTGTCAAAAATGAGTTCACTGTAGGTGTGTGGATTTATTTCTGGGGTCTCTATTCTGTTGCATTGGTCTGTGTGTCTATTTTTATGCCAGTACCATGCTGTTTTGGTTACTACAGCTCTGCAGTATAATTTGAAGTCAGGTAATTTGATTTCTCCAGTTTTATTCTTTTTACTTATGATAGCTTTGTCTATTCTGCGTCTTTTGCAGTTCCATATAAATTTTAAAATTGTTTTTCTATTTCTGTGAAGAATGTCATTAGTATTTTGATGGGGATTGCATTGAATCTGCAGATTGCTTAGGGTAGTATGCACATTTTAACACTATTGATTCTTTCAATCCATAAACATGGAATATTTTTCCATTTTTTGTGTCATCTTCAATTTTTTTCATCAGTGTTTTATAGTTTTAATTATAGATCTCTTTCAACTCTTTGGTTATGTTAATTCCTAGGTATTTAATTTTATGTGTTTTTACTGTGAATGGTATTACTATTTTATCCCTTTTTCACATTGTTCACAGTTGGCATATAGAAATGCTACTGATTTTTGTATGTTGATTTTGTATCCTGCAACTTTACTGAATCTGTTTGTCAGTTCTAATAGTTTTCTTGTGGAGTCTTTAAGTTTTTCCAAATATAAGATCATATCCTGAGTAAATCAGGATAATTTGACTTCTTCCTTTCCAATCTAGATGCCTTTTATACCTTTCTCTTGTCTGATTGCTCTCACTAAGACTTCTAGTACTATTAATATGTTGAATAACAGTACTCACAGTGGGCACCCTTGTTGTGTTCCAGATCTTAGAGGGAAGACTTTCAACTTTTCCCCATTCAGTATGATACTAGCTGTGGGTCTGTCATATATGGCTTATACTATGTTGAGGTACATTCATTCTATACCCAGTTTTTTAAGGGATTTTATCATAAAGCAGTGTTGAATTTTATCAAATCCTTTTCAGCATCAATTAAAATGATTATGTGGTTTTTATACTTCATTCTGTTGATACAATGTATCACATTGATTGATTGTTGAACCATTCTTGTATCCCAGGGATAAATCTCACCTGGTCATGATAAATGATCTTTCTAATGTATTGTTGAATTTTGTTTGTAGTATTTTGTTTAGGATTTTTGCATCAATATTCATCAGAGATATTGGCCTATAGTTTTCCTTTTTTGATGTGTCTTTGTCTGATTTTGGCATCAGGGTAATACCAGCCTCATAGAATGAGTTTGGAAGTATTCCTTTCTCCTCTACTTTTCAGAATAGTTCGACTAGAATTGGCATTTGTTCTTCTTTAAATGTTTGGTAGAATTCCGCAGTGAAGCCATTAGGTCCTGGGCTTTTCTTTACTGGAAGACATTTTATTATGGCTTCAATCCCATTACTCCTTTTTTTTTTTTTTTTTTGAGACAGGGTCTCACTTTGTTACCCAAGGTGGTGGAGTGTAGCGGTGCAATGATCTTGGGTCACTGCAGCCTCAACCTCCCAGGTTCAAACTATCCTCTGCCTCAGCCCCCGAAGTAGCTGAGACTACAGGCATGCACCATCATTCTCAGCTAATTTTTTTGTACTTTTTGTAGAGATGAGAGGTTTCACCATGTTACCCAGGCTGGTCTCAAACTCCTGAGCTCAAGCAATCTGCCCTCCTTAGCCTCCCAAAGTGCTAGGATTCAGCATCAATTAAAATGATCATGTGGTTTTTATCCATTCTGTTGATATGATGTATCAACATAGGATACATAGGATTTTTAGTATTACAGGCGTGAAACACCACACCTGGGCTCATTACTTCTGTTTGGTCTGTTTAGGTCTTAGGTTTCTTTTTGGTTCAATCTTGGTAGGTTTTATGTAACTAGGAATTTGTTCATTTCTTCTAGATTTTCTAATTTATTGGCATATAGTTGCTCAGTAGCCACTAATGATCCTTTTAATTTCTGCAGTATCAGTTATCATGTCTTTTTTATTTCCGATTTTATTTATTTGGATCTCTCTTCTTTTCTTAGTTAGGCTAGCTAAAGGCTTGTCAATTTTGTTTAACTTTTCAAAAAACTAACATTTTGTCTCATTGATTTTTTTTTATTTAAATATTATTTATTTCTGCTCTGATCTTTATTATTGCTTTTCTTCTGCTAATTTTGGGTTTGGTTCATTCTAGCTTTTCTAGTTCTTTAAGAAGCATCATTAGATTGTTTATTGAAGTTTTTCATTCTTTTGATGTCATCACTTTTAGCTATAAACTTTCCACTTAGTACTACTTTTGCTGTATCCCATAGGTTTTGGTATGTTGTGTTTCCATTTATCATTTATTTCAAGAATTTTTTCAGTTTCCTCAATATTTTCATTGACATACTGGTCATTCAGGAGCATATTGTTTAATTTCTATGTATTTTTATAGTTCCCAAAATTCTTCTTGTTATTAATTTCTAGTTTTATTCCATTGTGGTCAGAGAAGATGCTTGATTTTATTTCAGATTTTTAAAAATGTTTTAAGACTTGTTTTGAGACCTAATATATGGTCTATCCTTGAGAATGATCCATGTGTTGTAAAAAAGAATGTTTATTCTGCATCTCTTAGATGAAATGTTCTGCAAATATCTATTAGATTCATTTGGTCTATAGTACAGGTTGAGTCTGATGTTTCTTTGTTGATTTGCTGTCTGGAAATCTGTCCAATGCTGAAAGTGGGGTGTTGAAGTCTCCAGCTATTATTTTATTGAGGTTCATCTCTCCCTTCAGCTCTTATAATATTTTCTTTATATATCTGGGTGCTCCCATGTTGGGTGCATAAATATTTAAAATTGTCATATTCTTTTGCTGAAATTGATATCTTTATCATTAGATAGTGGTTTTCTTTGCCAATCTATTTTGTCAGATACAAGTACAGGAACTCCTGCTCTTTTTTGTTTTCCATCGGCATGGAATATCTTTTCCCATCCTTTTATTTTCAGACTATGTGTGTCTTTATAGGTCAAATATAGTTCTTGTAGGCAACAGACCAATGGGTCTTGTTTATTCATCTATTCAAGAGTCTATGTGTTTTGATTGGAGAGTTTAGTCCATTTACATTCAATGTTATTATTAGTAAGTAATGACTTACTCCTGCCATTTTATTATTTACTTTCTTGTTTTGTTCTCTTCTCTTCCTTCTTTGTTTGATTCCTATCTTCCTCTAGTGAAGATGATTTTCTCTGGTGATATGATATAGTTTCTTGCATTTTATTTTTTCTGTATTCATTGCGTATATTTTGGTTTGAGGTTACCATGAGGCTTGTAAATACTACCTTATAGCCCATTATGTTAACCTGATAGCAACTTAACACTATTTGCATAAGTAAACAAACAAAAAGAAAACTAATAAAAACTTGCTTTAACTTCATCCCCCAACTTTTTAACTTTTTGTTGTTTCTATTTATCTCTTATTGTATTATATCTTGAAAAGTTGTTGTTGTAGTTATTATTTTTAATTGGTTCATCATTTAGTCTTTCTACTTATGACAAGAGTAGTTTACATACACACAAGTTGCAGTGCTATGTATTTTGTGTTTTTCTGTATACTCACTGTTACTAGTAAGTTTTGTACATTGAGGTGACAATTTATTGCTCATTAATATCGTTTTCTGACTGATTGAAGTACTCCCTTTAACATTTCTTGTAGGACAGGTCTAGTGTTGATGAAATCCCTCAGCTTTTGTTTGTCTGGGAAAGTGTTTAGTTCTCCTTCATGTTTGAAGGATATTTTCACCAGATATACTATTGTAAGGTAAAAGTTGTTTTCTTCAGCACTTTAAATATGTCATGCCACTCTCTCCTGGCCTATAAGGTATCCACTGAAAAGCCTGCTGGCAGACATATTGGAGCTCCATTGTACATTATTTGTTTCTTTTCTCTTGCCACTTTGGGATCCTTTCTTTATCCTTGACCTTTGTGAGTTTGATTATTAAATGCCTCGAGTAGTCTTCTTTGGGTTAAATCTGCTTGGTGTTCTATAACCTTCTTGTATTTGGATATTGTATATTTCTTTAGGTTTGGGAAATTCTCTGTTATTATCTATTTGAATAACCTTTCTAACCCTTTCTCTTTCTCTGCCTCCTCTTTATGGGCAATAACTTGCTCCTTTGGGGCTATTTTTAAAATCCTGCAGGTGTGCTTCATTTTTTTTTCTTTTTTTTTTTTGTCTCTTCTGACTGTGTATTTGCAAATAGCCTGTCTTCAAGCTCACTAATTTCTTTTCCTACTTATCTGTTCTGCTATTAAAGGACTCTGATGCATTCTTCACTATCCCAATTGCATTTCTCAACTCCAGAATTTCTGCTTGATTCTTTTTAATTATTTCAATCTCTTTGTTATCTGATAGAATTCTGAATTCCTTCTCTGTGTTATCTTGAATTTCTTTGAACTCCCTTAACACAGCAATTTTGAATTATCCATCTGAAAGGTCACATATCTCTGTTTCTCCAGGATTTTTCCCTGGTGACTTATTTAGTTCATTTGGTGAGGTCATGCTTTCCCGAAAAGTGTTGATGCTAGTAGATGTTCTTTGGTGTTTGGGCATTGAAGACTTAGGTATAATTGTAGTCTTCATTTTTGCTGTCTGGGCTTATTTGTAGCCATCCTTCTTGGGAAGGCTTTCCGACATTTGAATGGACTTGAGTGTTCTAAGCAGTTTCTGTGTTAGAGGTTACCTCAAGCTTAGTAAATCTGTGGTTCTTGCAGACTTGTAGAGGTAAGGGCTTGATGGTCTTGGACAAGATCTGCGAGAATTTTCTGGGTTACCAGGCAGAGACTCTCATTCTCTTCCCTTACTCCCTCCCAAACATACAGAGTCTTCAACCCATAGCCACCACTACCCCTGGCCATAAAGAGTACTGCTAGACTACCATCAATGTTCCTTTAAGGCCCAAGGTCTCTTATGTTAACTTGTGGTAAATGCTATCTGGCCTGGCAGCCACCCTTCAGGGCAATGGGATCCCCTCTGTCCAAGGGAAAATGCCATCTAAGAGTCAAGTCCTGGATCAGGGATCTCAAGAGCCTGCTTGTTGTTCTACTACCCTGTGGCAGTGTTGGTACCTAAGGTGCAAGACAAAGTACCCTTTACTTTTCTTTATGCTTTTCTGCAAAAACTGCACAATTTGGCATATTGGGTAACTTCTTGTTTCTTAACTGTATCATACACCTGTTGTAACAACCAGGGAAAGTTACCAGATTTACATTTCAGAAACGCTATCCTTCTAAATAGAAGTCTAAAAAATATTTATCTTAAAACAGCTCAAATTCTTTGCTCATTAATTTCACCAGTTGAATGCAAATGCCATTGTAATAGCGTTCTTCAGAATATTCAGAGAAACAAAACCAGTAGGATGAAGACATAAAGATAGAAGGCCAGGCTTGGTGGCTCTCGCCTATAATCCCAGCACTTGGGAGGCCTAGGCAGGTGGATCACCTGAGGTGAGGAGTTTGAGACCAGCCTGGCCAACATGGCAAAATCCCATCTCTACTAAAAATACAAAAAATTAGCTGAGTGTGGTGGTGGGTACCTGTAACCCCAGCTACTCAAAAGGCTAAGGCAGGAGAATCTCTTGAATCTGGGAGGTGGAGGTTGCAATGAGCTGAAATTGCACTATTACACTCCAGCCTGGGCAACAAGAATGAAACTTTGTCTCAAAAAAAATTGATAGATAGATATTTATACATATATATACACACAATATAATATATATTATAAAATTTATAATTTACAAATGTCTAATATATAAAATATATATTACACACATATGTAATATATATTATAAAATGTATATGTATATATAATATATACTATCATATAATTATACATAACATAGTATGTTGTATTATACTATATGTATTATAGTATACACATGTACAATGTATATTATAAAATATATTTTTTTCCATCTTATTGGTTTTATTTCTCTGAAGACTTTGAAGAACCCTATTACGGTGGCATTTTCATTGTAATGGAATGGAATTACATTCTATTTATATAATATATATACGAAAAATAGAATTACAGTGGAAAGAATTCCATTGTAATTCTTTCTGTGGTGAAGGATAAGTTGCTGTATCTGACCCTTCCTGTATTAGTCCATTCTTATATTTCTGTAAAGAACTACATTAGACTGGGTAATTTGTAAAGAAAAGAATTTAATTGGCTATGGTTCTTCAGGCTGAGCAGGAAGTATGGTTGAGGAAGCCTCAGGAAACTTACAATTATGGTGGAAGGTGAAGGGGAAGTAGGTACATCCTATATGACTGGAGCAGGAAGAAGAGAGTGAAGGGGAAAGTTCTGTATACCTTTAAACAACCAGATCTCACAAGAGCTCATTGTTATAAAAACAGCAAGGAGGAAATTAGCCCCCATGATCCAGTCACTTCCAATCAGGCCCCTCCTCCAACACTGGGGATTGCAATTTGACATGAGATTTGGTTGGTGATACAAACTCAAATCATATCACCTCTTACAACCAAAACAGAGGCACAACACCTAGTGGGCCTCTTTGGATTTTGGATGCAGCATATTCCTGCATAGCAGCCTGGACCTGTTGCAGAGCCTTCTTTTGTTCTGGACCCTACTCAGAACTATCAGCTTTCTGGGACACTTAGTAAATGTATCAGAATAACACACCCAAACATACCCTTCATATATATGTTATGTATGAATATATATATGCAAATATACTTTATAATATATATTTTAATATAGATATATATTTATATTTATTTATATATTTTATATTTATATGTATTTAATATATTTTTATATATTAAATATAGCAAGATATATATTATAAATTTATTATTATATAAAATTTATAGAATTTAAAGCATATATTATATATATTATAATATATATCTGTATATTTTATATATCTGTATATTATATAGAGATATATTTTATAATATATATCTCTTATATACAGCTATATTTTATATATATATTATAAAGTTATATCTATAATATATATACACACACATTTTATATAATATATGTGCATGCTTTATAAAGGATTGGCTCACCCATTATGGAGCTAAGTCCCAAGATCTACAGTCAGCAAGCTGGAGACCCAGGAAAGCCTATGTATAGTTCCAGTCTAACTTTGAAGGTCTGAAAACCAGGAAAGCTAATGATATATATGCTAGTTCCAAAGCTGGCAGGCTTGAGACCCAAGAATTGCTGATGTCCCAATCTGAATCTGAAGACCAAATGTCCAGGTCCAACAGTCAGGTAGTTGGAGTTCCCTCTTAATCGGGTTTTTTGTTTTATTTGAATCTTCAGTTGACTAGATGCAGCCCACCCACTTTAGGGAAGCCAATCTGCTTTATTCAATCTACAATTCAAATGTTAATCTCATCCAGAAACATCTTCCAGACACACCCCAAATAATGTTTGACCAAATATCTGGGCACCCTGTCAAGTTGGCACATAAATTAACCTTCACAAGTCTGCAGCTTGTTATCTTGGTGCCCATATGCATTTCCTTAAACCATACTTAATTTCCAAATGAAGACAATGGCAAAGTCATAATTCCATCTAACATGATACAGCCATCCCATGTGCAACTGAAGATGTATCAGCCCCTTCTTCAGAAGAGTAGGTAGAGTCCTTGAGTGATGGTTACTTTTCTCCTTGATATCCCATAACTTGAATACTAATATATACAATTAACAATGCTTAAATACTATGATATAAAGTTAATATATCTTACATAAGAAGGAAACAATAAAGGAAAGAAAGCTGAGATTATACACACACACACACACACATATTCTTAACAAAATAAGGAGGAAATACTCATAATAACTACAGTGCTCATTTTCATAACTAATCACATGGTGACACCTGGTACTTATTACCACTTCTTTTACTATTCATTCTGTATACCCTCTGCCTTCAGCAATCACCTCAGCTGGTCATGGTTCTTTATCTGGTGGAGCAAAATACATCTTTAATTCCTGAAAGGTCTAGGCCATATATTAGTTCTTTTAGGATTGGGTTTTTGTAGTTTTTTGTTGACTTTAGTTATAGGGCATGGTAATACTAAGAGATTCTCTAAGGAATCTCCTGTGTTCCAGAAATACTCTTCCTTATATTCATTGTGAAGTAGAAGTTCAATTTTCCACTGGTGGTAAGGATTAATCACCCCAGTCAGTACAGTAACTCTCTTCTTTGCCTGTTGATTCAAAGGAAGCCAAAGTGGCTGAGCAAGGCCATGGTACTCCAGTCTGAGCAACAAGTGCAAGACTCTGTCTCAAAAAAAAAATTCTCTTCCTCTAGAACCACTCTCAATACCAACTTTGTCGGGGTTCTCTAAAGAAATAGAACAAATAGGATCTGTGTGTATGTAAATGAATTATGGAGAGAAAAAGAGAGATAGACAGACAGACAGACAAAGATTTATTAAAAGGAACTGGCTCTCATGAAGGCCATGAAGGATGAAGATCTGCAGTTGGTAAGCTGAAGATGCAGGAGAGCTGATGTGTGAGTTCCAGTTCAAAAGCCAGTAGGTTCAAGATACAAAAAGCAGCACTATTTCAGCCCAGGTTTAAAAGCTGGAAAAGACAAATGTCCAGCTCAAATAATCAGGTAGGAGGAGCTATCTCTTATTCAGGCTTTTTCTTCTATTCAGGTATTCAACTGATTGAATGAAGCCCACCTATATTAGGAAGCCAACCTACTTCACTCTGTCTACGAATTAAAATGTTGATCTCATCCAGACACATCCTCACAGACACGCCCAGAATAATACTTGACCAAATGTCTGGGCACCCTGAGGCACAGTCAAGTCGACACATAAAATTAACCATCATGGTCATCTCATTATTTTCATAAATATTTTCTATATTTGTAGAATCAATTTGATTCAGGCTCTCATCATTTCTCACCTAAATTAATGGAATAGACTTACTAGTAATCTCATGATCTCCAACTTCTTCTTTCTTGCATTCATCTCCTAAGCTATCACCAATAGTAAGATTAATAGTGTTTTTCACCCTCATCCTTTCTCCTGAACACTGTAGCAATATCCAATGATTCTCCTAGGCATTGGGATCTAATGTAATCTTAGTAGCATAGCCACAAGGATGCCTTCTTATCATCTTCCTCTTCTTCTCTCCTCATCAGGAATGACTGCTTGTCATTCTGATGCTAAACTAGTGCAACACAATATAGTACCTATTAAGTTGAACCATATAAAACTGCCATTTTTGTAAGTAAAAAAAAAAAAGGCAAATTGGTAGAACATGATTCATTTTAACCCAATAATATAAAACAAGAAATGTACTTTTAACTTGTCAAAAGCAGAGCCCTTGTTACATTCATCTCAGTTTACCTAGTAGCTAGCATGATTTTTTGCATACTATAGGCTTAAGGAAATGTTTACTGAATCAATAAATCATTTATATCTTAAAGAATACTCAAAAAGTAAAAGCATTAGAATATATCATAAATTTGCACTATCTCCAGTTTTGCTTTGACTTTATACAAATGACTTTGTCTTTTAGTTTTTAGAATTATTTTCAAAGATTCAAGTTAAATATCAATTATTCTTAGAGTTAAGTATTTTTAGTTTATCTAGACATTTTAAAATGTTTTTAATCTTAATGGAGAAGAAATAGACAAACACATTTAAGTCAAGCCACATTTGACTTCACTTGAAAAGTATTCCACCACTTGTGGCCAAAAACTCCCTTCTGAAAATTAGCAGTTTGGGTAGTTGGGATTTTTGGGTGACTCCTTTTCTGGCTTCAGAAAAATGCTAAAAATATAACCTATTGAACTCATGGGAAAAGTGAGCCACCATTATCAGATAGAGCCTGTTCAATCCATGAATGCACTGGAAACATTTTTGAATTTGACAGGAAATAGAAAGTTTTGCAGTGGAGGATCTGTCAAGGCTAATAATCTCTCAGACTTACATAATTGAAGGGCCAGTAGGGAGTTTAAGAGATCAATTTATCTAATCTGTGTTTTCCAATAGTATAATGTCTAAACCATATTCAACAAATAAGAACCCATATCATGTTATTTTGTATTTATTTATTTTTGAATGCCTTAACTGGCTTTATTTGCAGTTCTAGAAGCAGACAACACCACATTCTATAAAATAAAATAAGTGTTACCTATCTTTTTTTAAAGCAGTCTGTAAAACAGTGGAAGTTTTAAATCATTAAGCCTCTTGGGAATATCAACAGCATATCCCCCATAGGAATTGTCAGTACTACAATTATCTAACACATGAAGAAATAAAAATCAGACTCATTTTAAAGATTTGTATATGTACAGAACCACTTTTAATTCCTCCCTACCACTGTTTTGAGATGAATTCAGCATACCATAATGCTTCTTAGGTAGAATTTGGCACACTTCTATCATGTAGACTATGATGGCAAACCTGTGAGTCTCTCATGAGCAAAGTGTCTCAACATAGTACATACTGGCATTTTTGAGTGAGACAATTCATTGTGCAATATACCTGGCTCCATCCCACTAAATGCTAGCAGTGCCCCCTAGTTATTGTGACAACCAAAAAAAGCCATCACCAAATATTACTGGACAGAGTGAAATCACCCCAGCTTGAGAATCACTGCACTAGCCTATGGACTTGTTAGGAAAGGCTAATGCTACTAGTAGACATAAATTTATTTATTTACACATGCAAATGTATAAACAGTTTATTCAATGTAGAATAAAATTGAGGTAACAGCTTTTATTTTCGAGAGATTTACTCAGTCCACTGGGGCCTGTTCCCCACAGGGTTTCTATTGAAGCATAAGTGACCCAGCTTGTTCACTGCTCTGAGAAGCTCATGCTGGTCTAGGGCCAGCTCTGTCACACTATCTCCTCTTGCTGAACCACTATTTACAATGGACAAAGAAAGTAAGGCATCTGGCCTGTGACCCATTCTTTTTTTTGTTACCAAGGGCCAACCTCTGGGAGAAAGAAAAGAGGGCAATTGACCCAATCTGATTTTCTTATCAATTGAGCCTCTAAGTAAATAGATTAATGAGGTATGTTAGCAGGAAGAGATTTCATCTGTTGAATACATATTGACTTATAGTTTATAAACATATGATATATGGCGGCATAAGGTACAGCTCCCTGGAAAATGTCATTCTTTGAGGTATAAAATGGAGATATTTTATGACTCAAATGCTCCTTCTACTGCGTGAGAAGAAAAAAACCTTTAAATGTCACTAGAATATCCTCATTCGTTATTCTGGGCCAGAGACTGAATGTTTGACATGAAAAAATAGGACCCAGGGAACTATGCTCAATGTCTCAGATTTTTCTTTGCTTCATCTGAGTTTCTTGATTTCCTATATCTTGAAATTATTGTAAAAGCTCAATATTGGGTAAAGGTTTAGATTTAGGTGAGTCTGATTTGACCAGCTGATTCTTGGTGCTAGCTCATTCCCCAAGCCCCTTTTTGTCTCTGGTGTAAGAGCACAAAGGTATTCTGCCACTAGTCCCAAGACTATACTCACAGTAACCCTCATTCATGACCATCCTTGAGCCCGGATGGCCATCCTAGACTTTGCCTTTCTCTAAATAATTTCATTTCAAAGGCCTTAATTCCTTTCCCTGTCTCCTGGTCTGGATTTGTCCTAACAGCTTTGAGCTCTTTAAAAACTTGATCCGTTCTTTGACAAAACAAGCAATGGGGAAAGGATTCCCTATTTAGTAAATGGTGCTGGGGAAACTGGCTAGCCTTATGCAGAAAGCTGAAACTGGGCCCCTTCCTTACACCTTATACAAAAATTAGCTCCAGATGGATTAAAGATTTAAACATAAGTCCTAACACCATAAAAACCCTAGATGAAAACCTAGGCAATACCATTCAGGACATAGGCATGGTTAAGGGCTTCATTACTAAAACACCAAAAGCAATGGCAACAAAAGTCAAAATAGACAAATGGGATCTAATTAAACTTAAGAGTTTCTGCACAGCAAAAGAAACAATCATTAGAGTGAACTGGCAACCAACAGAATGGGAAAAAATGTCTACAAGCTACCCATCTGACAGAGGGCTAATATCCAGAATCTATGAAGAACTAAAACAAACATACAAGGGGGGAAAAAAAAGTGGGCAAAGGATATGAACAGACATTTTTCAAAAGAAGATATTTATACAGCCAAAAAACATATGAAAAATGCTCATCATCACTGGTCATTAGAGAAATGTAAATCAAAACCACATTGAAATACCATCTCACATCAGTTAGAATGGCTATCATTAAAAAATCTGGAGACAACAGATGCTGGGGAAGATGTGGAGAAATAGGGAGTGTAAATTAGTGCATTGATTGTGGAAGTCAGTATGGTGCTTCCTCAAGGATCTAGAAATAGTAATACCATTTGACCCAGCAATCTCATTACTGGGTATATACCCAAAGGATTATAAATCATTTTATTATAAAGATACATGCATATGTGTGTTCACTGTGGTACTGTTTACAATAGCAAAGACTTGGAACCAACCCAAATGCCCATCAATGATAGACTGGATAAAGAAAATGTGGCACATATATACCATGGAATACTATGCAGCCATCAAAAAGCATGAGTTCATGTTCTTTGCAGGGACGTGGATGAAACTGGAAATCATCATTCTAAGCAAACTGACACAAGAACAGAAAACCAAACACTGCATGTTCTCACTCATAAGTGGGTATTGAACAATGAGAACACATGGACACAGGGAGGGGAACATCACACACTGGGGCCTGTTGGGGTTGGGACTAGGGGAGAGATAGCAGGGGGTGGGGAGATTGGGGAGGAATGATAACATTAGGAAAAACACCTAATGTAGGTGACAGGGGGATGGAGGCAGCAAACCACCATGGCATGTGTATACCTATGTAACAAACATGCAAGATCTGCACATGTACCCCAGAACTTAAGGTAAAATAAAATAAAATAAAATAAAAACTTGATCCGTTACCAAAAAAAAAAGTGAGAGTAGACTGGATTCAATACTAGTCACAGTGGGATCTTACAAAGATGTTTCAGTGAGCTGAAATACATGAAAAATACTTAAGATCATCACTAATTATTTTTTTTAAAAGCCGTACAGGTATTTGGCAATACTCTCATTTTGAAATGAGATAGGTTGAGAATATTTAAACATATTATAGATAAGTTAACTTCCTTTTAAGCCAGGAAAATACAATTATAATAAATTTTGATTTTGATATAAATAAAATGTAGAAAATTCAAACAAACAAACGTAATCTACCTCCTCTCCAGTGACAGGGGTCTTAGGAAATGATAGCACTGATGGAGTAAGTCATCAATATCATCAAGAAATAATAACGCCTTGTTATATTCTAATCCATGATAACTGGTGTCTCTGAATGGGAGACAATAGAGTATAGTGAGTGACAGCAAAGGCTTTAAAGCCAGACTCCTTAGGTTTAAATCCCAGCTTGCCCACTTGCTGACCAGGACATTGAGCAGGTTATTTGGCCCTTTAAGCCTTAATTTTTTTCATCTACAAACTGGGAATAATAATAATATCTTCTTCATAGGATTAGTTTAAGAAATGAATTAATACAGGTAAATAGCATAAAATGGTGTTTGTGGTACCTGGTTGTACTTGGAAGATTATAAGTCAATAATTATTGACTATGATTATTATTTGCATAATTAAAACGTTCAGAAAAAAATAAGCATATTTCCTGAGACTAAGAGAAACTAGTTTCTCTTAATTGAAAAAAAATAGTGTATTTACCTATCTATGTAATTATTGTGTAACTGGATGATACACATGGTATACTGGAAAACATATGAGCAATAGAGACATCAGAAGATGTAGGATTAAATTCTCTCTCTTCTAAATGTCTTCTTAAAATGGGTACATTTATACAAACCTACCTCACAGGAGGACTGTTGTGCCGATTAAATATCTTATTTGTAAAATATTTTGTACAGTGTTTGTCCATTGCGGGTCCTTTACAAACAGTTCCTATTACTAGTACTAGGACTCAGCATAAGCATTGAACACATGCTTGCGGAAAGAGTGAATAACAAATGTGTAGTACTTTGCAGTCAATTTGTGAAGTGAGAAGTGATAAGCATGACTCTACAGGGAAGGCCACATTTCTTAAACTGTTTCTACAAAAGCTGGATATTCACAAATCAAGTATGTGAAAGTAGATATTCCTTCATTTGAAGGGAGAGAGAAATGTATAGTGGATAACAGACTGAGCTAATGCTCTGAATCACGTTGGGAATCTTCTAAAAGTATAGATTCTAGAGCTCGAAGTCAAACCTAGAAAACAGTATTTCCGGGGGTGGGGAGAAGAGAGAAGGAATCTTGCATTTTTTAAAAGCAACTTATCATTCCTGTGATAAGTCAGTGGGATGACCTCTCTATTCCCTTCAAGATTTAAATTCTATGATTCTAATCACACCTTCTAAGTGAGTCAGAGCCCAGAATTATCAGGCAAAATGAGGTAATTTGTGGTTTCCTGTCTTTCTGATTATGGTAGAGGGAAGTTTCACATAATGGGCATTGTCTAAGATGCTGTAACAGAAAAGTGAAAAATTGCCTGATTTATAAACCCTTCAGTTTTAGATCCCTAATATTCTTATCAATAAAATTAACAAAGCAGACTACATTTTAACACTGTGATATATTCTGCACTATAAAAAAAAAAAAAAAAAAAACCTGACAAAAAGAAAAAACACCCAGGGAATACCCAAACAAGCTGCAGACAAGGGAGTGATGATGAATTAAGCTAAAGGTAATAACAGACAGGGGGACACCTCATTTTACCTCACAATTGAACAACTGAAATCTTGAGGCTCAGTTAATAAAGAAAAAGAATAAGTCTTCGGGGGACTTGAGCAATATTCTATATAGAATTACAGGCCAGGATTGCTGTCTGAGATCCATATGGTCAAGAGAAATATTGATAAATTAGAGTTGACAAACATAGTTGATTCAATCAAAGAAAGAAATCTCGTACCAGTTTTGCAACATGCCACAGACTGATACAGCAGATTGTGACCCCCATGATAAGTCACTCTTCTCTGGAGTAAGAGCAAAGTTTTATATTTTCAGCACCATGTCTGGCTTCCAGAAACAAATTAAGGTTTTTCATGGCTGTTTTTCCAACAAGCAGATGAATTCTCAGTGAAAGTCTCGCTCTGGGAAGAAAGCAGCAAGGGTTGCCTTTCCCTTCTGAATTACTGCAGGCAGAACTAAGTCATGGACAATTGATGATGCCACCCTCAGAAACATTTACCTACCACATGTACATACATGGAGTCAGTGCCTTTGCACTTATAGTGGGCTGGTCACACTGCACTATTCTTGGAAATAGATACCCTGAAGGCCTCAACTCTTAGCATAATAGTAGAACCATACTATGCTTCCAACTAGGTATGTAATTTTTTTAAAATTTCTCATTGACGTATACAATCTTAGGTTCCCATCAACAATAGTATTAGCATACTTTGGAGAGAGCAAGTACCCATGTAATTATCTCTAGGACCCTGATCAGAAAAAGCCAGTAAGTCACAGGATGGAGAGGGGTGTGATTCTTGAGTGTCTGATTCTGGCTAGAACTTTCACTAAGACTTTTCTGGCTTTCCAACTGATAGAGACAGGAGGCAGTGAAATTCTGGGGAGAAGAGTGTGGGTGCCTGACAAGGGCCCCACCCTCAAGCCTGGAACTACAGCCCAAAGTTAGAACTTTACATCCCTGTTTTCCTGCTCAAATGTTGTCTTTTCCAAAACCACCCATAGCCCACGCTGCCCCCCATCCTGTGCCCATAAAAACCCCAGCAGAGGGAGGAGAGGAGGAGAAGAGGAGAATCCACTAGCAGAGGGAGCTGAGGAAGAGAAAGGAGAAGCAGCTGGATGTCAGGGACTACTGTTTGATGTCAGAAAGAAGCAGCTTGATTTTAGAGGGACAGCTTGATGGCATGGCTTTGGAAAGAAGTCTGGCCATCCCTGGGGAAGATCACCTTCCCGCTCCATCCTCTTTCCAGCCCCCCTTCCCACTGAGAGCCACTTTCATCAGCAATAAAATCCTCCGCATTCACCACCCTTCAATTAGTTCATGCAACCTGATTTTTCCTGGACGTCAGACATGAGCTTGGATATCATAGGTGCAGATGCAAAAGGCTGTCACACTGACCCTCTCCTGAGCTGTTAACACTTAAGCCGTCCATGGATGGCAAAGCTAAAACAGTGCTGACTGTAACACTTCTTCTGGGGCTACAGGGGTCATGGCTATTCCCCTTTAGATGCTGCCATGGGGCCCACACAGTTTTGTTCCTGCCAGCACCCAAAAGCACTCACCCCAGCTCCTGCACCCACTCACCTGTGTACTCCCTCCCACAAGGGGTTGAGTGCAATGGATTCGAGTGAGTAGAGTTTGCCACTGCCAGCACCAAAGCAGCTGGCTAGCTCCAGTGCCCACACTCCAGTTCCCACCCATGAAAGGGTCAGGGAACATTTCCTGCTTCACAACCATACACCATCTCATAACTAGAAAACCCTGTCCCGTCACTTGCTAATCGGCATCATGATGAACCTTATCAGGGTTGATAAAGTTGAGGTCCAAGGCTAACACTGTCTTCTCTACAGGAAAGAGTTCTCATGAGCTCTACAGCCTGTCCTGTTTTTAATGCTCTGAAATGTACTAACCTATTCACCCCTTGCATAAATGACACCAAAAAGGAAATGATCAAGTTTTATAACTATTTATAACTTTCTGATTCATTCTCGGCTTCAGAGATCTGTGGGTGTTTACTACAGTTTAGCAACTTTCTTTCATAAAGAAATGCCCAGTAAACCTCTTCTTGGACCTCAGCCAGGTAAAAATGGTCTCATAGTCCTGTTTTGTGTAACTGCTCTTGATTGCCTTCAAAGAAGGTAAGAACCCAGCAAAGAGAAATTCCTCTTGGTATCTTATCAAGAAAAGGATTCTTGATGACTAATGCATATTTTCAATTACAACTCCTAGATTCAGGGCTGTATTTAAAGAGGCCTACTTAATGGAAGAATTTAAGTCTAGTTCTAGGGTGATTTGGGGGAAAACATACAAGGCTGTTTTCCTTCCCTGAATGTCAACTCTGTGGCAACAAGGGAAGAGAGTAAACCTAGCTTCCTCAGAGAGCTGTCTTTAGAGCAAGGCATTCAGTTTTAAAATAGTACCAAAGTGCTTGAATCAGCACTTCTAGCAGTATTTCCTCTCTATGATGAATTTAAGACAGGTTGTCTTTTAGGCTTTTCTCACTTTCTCTTTCTTTCTCACACTTACGCTGTACCCCCTTGTTTCCCTGCATTCCCATTATCTGCTTTTTACCCTCAATCCCTCTTTCTCTTCTTTCTCATCCTTTAAGAACTTCTCAGACAATATATGGATGGGGATGGTGGAAAAAACATGCTTATCTAACTTAAAAAACTATATGAGAAACAGCCAGATAAAGTCAGGGATTTTTGTTTGTTTTGTGAATTCAAAACATCTAAACATGTTAGAGATCATGGCCATGAAATCCTAGTTAGATGCACTACTCAGAAATTGTCCTGATGAATTTTTTTTTTCTTTTTTCAGAGATAGAGTTTCTCTCTGTTGCCTAGGCAGATATAGTATAGTGTATAGTGTATATAGTACAGGAATATAGTGGCATGATTATAGCTCACTGCAGCCTCTCACTCCTGGCCTCCCAAAGTAGCTGGGACTACAGTCACATGTCACCATGCCTAAGTTTTTTATTTTTTACAGTGATGGAGTCTCACTGTGTTGCCTAGGTGGGTCTCAAATTCCTGGCATCATGGAATCCTCCTGCCTTAGCCTCCCAAAGTACTGAAATTTCACAAATGAGCCACTCTGCCAGGCCTTCTGATAAACTCTTTGATATTGTCTTCCAAAGTCTGCTTTTGGTTTGAGATCACTTTGGGAAAGAGCTTGGAAGCCAGCTGGCATTATCTAAATTCCTAAATGTCTAAATAGGAGGCCTGGCAGATTGAGTTAGGTAAAGACCTTGGCTGGCAAGAGAGACCCCAAGGTGGTGTTGCATGAACCTGTAAAAATCCAATCTTTTTCATACAAATAAAGGAAGAATTGGTTGGAAACAATCTATTAGATTTCCCCAGCATACATGAGAATTTCAGTGAAAGTTGTTGGCAAATGATACAGAATTATTGGTTTCGAAACAAGAATCCTAAAATGGCCTGTGACATTATTTACTGCCTGAGGAATAGATTGTGTCTTTTGATGTTTGAATTATAACGGGGCATTAGACTGACTGACTAACTTAGGTCTTGGGCCCTGCTAACGTGGATAACATGCTCTCTTTTTCTCTCACACCCTTCCCATCCTCAGCAGTAGTTTTTGCATCCACTTAAAAGCCAGAGAATTTTGAAGAGAGGACACAGGAGTGTTGTCGGGTCTGGGCCACAGCAGAAGAAATAAATTGTGGCAAATGGAGTGATGGTATAAGATGTGTTCCCTGCCTGGTTCCTTGAACTGGGTTCAAACCTAGATAATGAAGTAGAGATAGCACTTGTCCTCTGTTACTTTTTGGGCTGAGAGAGAAGAGAAAGTCTGGGATTGAAAGGAACTATTTTTTGGATAGGCTGAGTGACAAAATGTGTACCAAGTTATAAAGAAGCCTGGTCCTCTTCTGAAGCCCAATATGGATATAGTGCCCTGAGGATTGTCAGCTTTGGGAGCACTAGAGAAGCACCCTTGGCACAGAACTTTATATTTTCATGAAAGGCTGTAGTGATGCTCCCTTCAGTGGCCCTCTCGACTGTGGGAAATTGTGACAGAGCCAAGACAGACACATGTGAAATACACCCTTTTCGCCGATACTATTAACTGTGAAAGATTTTTAGGGCAAGTTGAAATCCTGTAATAAAAAATGAGGACATAGTAATTTGGAAATTTCTGAGGTAGCTTGATACGTGCCCATTAGGTAGTTACTGAGAAAGTAACTATCTGAGAGGGTGTCTCACATGTTGAGTCCAGGGAAACCTTCAGACATTCTAAACCCTAAATGAGTGTTCACTGAAGCAAGTTCAGCGCACCCCTATGGATTTTATTTGAGACCAGGAATAAGCCCAAGAATTGCTTAACTAGATTTAAAATATTCATTGATTCATTCATTCAGTATACCTTTACTGAGCACATACTGTGTATGTAAGGCTCAATAGTAGACTTTGGGGGCAATAGAAAGATGTTTAAATTTGATTTCCTGAGTCTTTAATAAGGACATAAGACACGTATACACTTTAACACTGGTAAAAGTAGTGTCATTTCAAATGTTCTTTTTTAAAGGCTGAAAGGTGCTACAGAATATTATTGATTTGAAGAGAATATCAGTGTAGAGGGAATGATTAAAGAGTCAAAACAAAGAGAATTTTTTGAGAAAATGATGTTCTTGAAGTGAAATGTGGTGGGATCAACTTTGCAGATATCTTAGGAAAGAGATATTGAAAGAAAGATGAGTTTAGGTGGTGAGAAATACTGAGAAAATGTAACTTGAAAAAGCAAATATAAGAGATTTATATTGAGTGATCTTGGTTTGTGTTAAATTATATGGGAAACTATTCAGTGAATATTCAGCAGTGATTTTGGGGCTTGATTGAGGAAACATTTAGAACAAGTATCCTTAGACCTGTAATGGGGCATATGTTAAAGGGAGAGCAAATTAAAAAATTAGCTGGGTGTGGTGGTGTATGTCTGTAGTCCCAGCTACTAGGGAGGCTGAGATGGGAGGAAAGCTTGAGCCTAGGAGTGTAAGGCTACAGTGAGCTATGATCATACCATTGCACTCCAGCATGGGCAACGGAGCAAGACCCGGCCTCAAAAAAAAAAAAAAAAAAAAAAAAAAGATTTGATTTAATTTAACTTTTAAAATAAAAATAAAGAGAGAGTATTGTCAAGTAGCAGGAAGGGCCCAACTGGATTATGTAACTTGGTTTTGTGGCTTCATTCAGCCCAGGTTTGTAGCTTTTCTTTGGTTAAACACAGGCACAGAAAGAATAGGTTGAAGAATACAACTAATTGGAGTTTGCCAAGAAGGCATAGGTAAAGAAGAGAGGGTGAGGAACTGATGACTTCCCTGACCCTATCATTTAATTTCTACCTGGTGATCTCCACTTTTGCCTTGCAGGTGAACCTCCTCAAACCTAAGGGTGTTCAGAGGGGGAAGAGGTGACTGTGTGTGGTGACAGGGCCCCAGAGGACAGAATATTAATAACATAGTTGATAACCTTCAACACAGGTAGGCTTGCTGTAGGTATAATTTATGGAAATAAAAGTACTTAACATTCTTTCCCATTTAATTTTTTAAAATGTAAATAATGAAGAGCAAAAATGTACATCTATGTATAAGTCATTGTTAAAAATACAGAAAGATGATTAAATAAATAAAACCAGAAACTCAGTAGGTACTTTGCAGATTCTTAACTGTCATCAATCATCATTTAATCTTGCCCTGTTTTCATTTGATTTACATATATTTCTTTTTTTCTTTTCACCTTGAATCTTTATACTTAATTGGTAACCTTTCCAGAATTGGAAAAACTACCCCAGGAATCAATATATCTTTGCCCTTCATTTTGCTATAGACTTTAGTTTCCCTGAAATGGGGACTTTTCTTTTTTCTCTATTGGTTCTTCCTTTGTGTTCTAAAAAGAAAAAACCACTTTCCTCCATTGCTGCTTTTGAAAGGGAATGTGTTAAGTGACTAAGTAAAGCCCTATCTTCTCTTCAGTCAAGATTTTCTAGCTACTTTTTTCTTCTCGGAAAGGACTCACTCCTCTTCCTGTCCCCCAGCCAACATACTTTAGTGATTATCCCCTTTAGGAAGGCTATATCTCCACTTTGCTAGGTAAATTCTAACACAGAATTTTAGTTGTAAAGTCAGACCTCCCAGAACATGGCTTTTAAGGTGAGAATTCACCAAGCTGTTAAGGCAGAACTTAAATCTCAGATAGACCTGTCCTGATAGTGGTATCATTTCCACAGCCTTGGGCCATTGGAAAATCGAAATCTATAAGACCACCTAGGATAAAACTTACAAGGTGTTGTCCTTGGTCCTAGCTACTTTTGGCTGATTTGATAATGATGTCCTCTCATTGCCCAGGTTCTATTTTAGCCATTCTGCCATGCCAGGCCTCACTGATATCAATGTTGCACACTCGCTGCTCAGGTTCATCGATTATATGGGTAACATTTAAAGGAAAAGAGGCTCTTTGAAAAAAGTGCACTGAAAATAGTCAATTAAAGGGATTACAACTGAATCAATGACTTTTCCCTAGGAAACACTAGGCAGCCCCAAGTTTGAAACCTGATTTCCTCACTCACTTTTTGTGCCTATGCTGGGTTCCAGGCTCATGGGAAGTCCAAGCTCTGCAGTAGTACATTATCTTTTCTTCTCAGGTCTACTTTTGGAGGAAGAACTGAGTGAAGCACTGTGAATTCCAGCTTTGTAAAGCGAAATCAATTTGGAGGGAGGCAGGGAAGGAAGGAATTTCTGCCCCTCTCCCTTGTTCTTATCTTTTGGTCTCAGAGTAGGAGTCACCCACTGTGGTGTCCCCTCCCTGGTGAATGGGATTTGTATTCTTATAAAGCCTCTTCCAAAAGGTGGCTGGCCTTCCCCAAGGCCCTGACCTTGGACCTGTTGAAGTTGGGTAGAGGAGGATGCACTAGAAGAGTAGAGTTGGATTTCAGGTTCAGCTTCAGGACAGGAAAGTATGAAATAGCAATGGTAGAAGCCTACAGTGTGTCTAGAGCAGTGTCTCAAACTATCAGCTCTTTAGAATCAAATCAGTTTTTCAAAAACTGCCAATGGCTCAGGTCATCCCAGATTAATTAAATTAGTAACTCTGAGAGTGGAGTCCAGGCATGGTATTTTTTGAAAAGTTCTTTAGTTGTTTCTAATACATAGGCGTGTTTGAGAGCCACTGGTTGAGAGCGTCTTTTTTTTTCCAGTCCCTCTCTCTTATCTTTGAGGACTTCAGCTTACTGACCTATCCCAAGATGCCTCAGAGGAAGTAGACTTTAATCCATGTTTGCAGTGTAGCCACTGATGCCACAGATGTTCTTGAGACTGTTTCTCTTTGTTTCACTGTGAGCCTTAGTCCAGCAGCTATCTGTGGGTCATCTGGTAACTTGTTTAGTTTTCACAAAATAGTACATTGTTTATTTAAAGACAGAATGTGTCATGGTTAAGGCCACAGGCTCTGAAATCAACCTGCCTAGTTCTAATTCCAACTTCACCACTTACTAGCTTTGTGAACCTGGGTAATTTATTTAACCTCTTAGCTCTTAAGTAACTGTCAGTTTAGGTAAAAATGGTATCTTCTGTGTGTGTGTGTGAAAATAATTATTTCAAGTGCTTATAATAGTGTCTGACAATAATTGTTCAACAAATGGTAGTGGTGTGTTCTTATTATTATTTTGTTTTGTTTTTTCTTTTTCTTTTTTTTAAATTATACCTTAAGTTCTGGGGTACATATGCAGATCGTGCAGATTTGTTACATAGGTATACACGTACCATGGTGGTGGGTTGCTGCATCCATTGCCCTGTCATTTACATTAGGTATTTCTCCTAATGCTATCCCTCCCCATCCCCCCACTGCCTGCTATTCCTCCCCTAGCCCCACCTCCCCAGGCCCCGGTGTGTGATGTTCCCCTCCCTGTGTCCATGTGTCCTCATTGTTCAGTACCCACTTATGAGTGAGAACATGTGGTATTTGGTTTTCTGTTCTTGTGTCAGTTTGCTGAGCATGTTTGTGTCAGTTTCCAGTTTTATCCATGTTTCTGCAAAGGACATGAACTCATCCTTTTTGATGGCTGCATAGTATTCCATGCTGTATATGTGCCACATTGTCTTTATTCAGTCTATCATTGATGGGCATTTGTGTTGGTTCCAAGTCTTTGCTATTGTGAACAGTGCCGCAATAAACATACATGTGCATATGTCTTTATAATAGAATTACTTATAATAATCCTTTGGGTATATATCTAATAATGGCATTGCTGGGTCAAAAGGTATTTCTAGTTCTAGATCTTTGAGGAATCACCACACTGTCTTCCACAATGGTTGAATTAATTTATACTCCCACCAATAGTGTAAAAGTGTCCCTATTGCTCCACATTTTCTCCAGTGTCTGTCATCTCCTGATTTTTTAATGATTGCCATTCTAATTGGTGTGATTGGCATCTCAATGTAGTTTTGATTTGTATTTCTCTAATGACCAGTGATGATGAGCTTCTTTTCATATGTTTGTTGGCTGCATAAATGTCTTCTTTTGAAAAGTATTCATATCCTTCGCCCACTTTTTGATGGTGTTGTTTTTTGCTTGTGTATTTGTTTTAGTTCTTTGCAAATTCTGGATATTAGCCCTTTGTTAGATAAGTAGATTGCAAAAATGTTTTCCCATTCTGTTGGTTGCCGGTTCACTCTATTGATAGTTTCTTTTGCTGTGGAGAAGCTCATAAGTTTAATTAGATCCCATTTGTCTATTTTGGCTTTTGTTGCCATTGCTTTTGGTGTTTCGGTCATGAAGTTCTTGTCCATGCCTGTGTCCTGAATGGTGTTGCCTATGTTTTCTTCTAGAGTTTTTATGGTGTTATGGTTCATGTTTAAATCTTTAATCCATCTGGAGTTAATTTTTGTATAAGGTGTAAGGAAGGGATCCAGTTTCAGCTTTCTCCATATGGCTAGCCAGTTTTCCCAATACCATTTATTAAATAGTTTCCAGTGACATGATCCCCATCAATTCTCTACCAGCTGTGAGAGATTCAAATTCAAAAGGAAAGTAATAGAGGCTAAAGCAGTTCTCAGTGACCACCACCTTTTGAAAATTTTGCTCTATTGAGAAAATAAAAACATAACTCAGACTTTTTAGCATAGTTGATTGAACCTTATTTTTTATTATTAATGATCAAATGTATAACATGAAACTTGCTGTATTTAAATAGGGACACTTACTGATTGTACTACACTATAGGTTGAGTTCCACAAATACAAGAATTCTGTTGAATTCTGTTTGTGTAGTCCCCATAAAAATCTATGTTCATATATATTTGTACATGTTGCATTATGGTGACAAGCAAAATTTCTATTTTTTTACTTAGTGTGAGTCAACATATAAAAAAAAGTACAATATTACTAACCATCAGAGAAATACAAATTAAAACCACAATGAAATACTGTCTCACACCAGTCAGAATGGTGATTAATAAAAAGTCAAAAACTAACAGATGTTGGCAAGGATGTGGTAAAAAGGGAATGCTTATACACTGTTGGTGGGAATGTAAATTAGTTTAACTCCCCTGGAAACACTATGGAGATTTCTCAAAGAACAAAAAATATAACTACCATTTGACCCAGCAATCCCACTACTGGATATCTACAAAAAGGAAGAAAAATCATTTTATCAGAAAGACCCCTGCACCTACATGTTTATCTCAATGCTATTAACAATAGCAAAGATATAGGATCAACCTAAGTGTCCCTCAGTGGTGGATTGGATAAAGAAAATGTGGTAAACATGCAACATGGAATACTATATATAGCCATAAAAAGAATGAAATCATGTCCTTTCAGCAACATGGATGCATTACCCTAAATGAAATAACTCAGAAGCAGAAGATCAAATTTTGCATGTTCTCACTTATAAGTGGGTACTAAACAATGGGTATATATGAACATAAAGATGGAAATAATAGACACTGAGGATTCCAAAAGAGGGGGGGTAAGGAAGGGCATTAAAGGTGACTTACTGGATACAATGTTCACTATTTGGCTGATGGATTCACTAGAAGCCCAAACCCCAGAATTATGCAGTCTAGCCGTGTAACAAACCTGCCCATGTACCCCCTAAGTCTATAATTGTAAGAAAAATTGAATCCTTTATTTATACATTTACATGTCTGATGATGAAAAGAATTTTTCACTGAGTAGCTTCTAACTTTTTGCATTTCAAGCCCCTTTTCCCCTCTCTTCTACCTATATCTTTGGGGCTGGGCATGGCAGGAAATATTCATATAACCTCTAGCTCTGTCATATCATGTCATAACATAGATAAGATGTTACAGAGGGTGATAGGAGCATTTCTGGAGGCCATTCCTACAGTTGCTTAAATGTAGATCAAAGGGAATGCAAACCGTATATGCCACCAAACCTAAACTAAATGTATTAATATTTCCAACTTAGTTTCTCCCTTAGCACAGTGTGTCTCAACTTATTTTTCATCATTGCCCCTCTCTAAGGAACATTCTTAGACTTCTTTTTTTCTAACTGTTACCCCATGAAATTTTAATAGCACAGATATATTGTGTATTTGTTTGTATTGTATGTATTTGTGCTTTATAAATAAATAAAAAGAGTAGGATGTTTTGCCCCTGTTGGGAGCGTTATCACCGCATTGAGAAAGTATGGCTTAGCAAAATCTCCCCAGATGTTCATGCCGCTCAGCCCAAGGGAAATATGATGGCGGGTAAGTGGGAAAGCAGGAAACATAGGACCATGTGAATACATTGATAGGTGACTTCCCGGTGCCTTGGAATGAATCAGTTTATGTGAGGAACCCCGAGGTTTAACCTCCTTTTTCTTCATGCTAAATCCATCTCTGCTAACATGGTATGATTTTTGTGGCATGACACGTAAGAAAAGCACTGGAAAAATTAGAACACATTCTCCCTTCAGAAAACCAGGCAAATGTCCTAATGTCATTCTTAGACCTCAGAAACAAGACACTTGCTCACTTCAGGTCTGAAAGAGCAAAGAAACAGAGAAATAAAAGTCCTCAGAAAAGATTGTGAGAAACCTGCAGATAAGTGAGTCTCTCCTATTATCTCAAAAGTGTGTGGTTTCTCATAGTGAATATATTTTGTATTATAATTGTGCAGTTCTTAAAGCTTAAGTTTTGTTGTAAAGTGTTCATAGCATTTACAATGATGATTGAAACCATTTAAAATAATTGAAATACTTTTATGGTTGTCGGTATATTATCCTAATCACTGGTTTTTTAAAACAGCCTTAACTTCATTTTAATAATGTGTTAAGCCTTGAAAAGTAATAAGAAAGCATCCAAATTATAACCAGTATGTGTAAATATTGGTATAGTACTACAAGTAGAATTTACTGATTTTCACAAATCTTTATGCTTTGAAGGACAAGTAAATCTGTAGGATGTATATATTTGATACCACTATGATTACAAAACGTGGCGTTTTGAGGATCGGTAGGGTCTTATATAGTTAGTTATTTAATCCCCACAATAGGGTCTAATATATCTAGTTATTTAATCTCCCCTGGGTAGTGAAATGTGGGTTGATGCAGCTGTTGTTTGCCAATTGTGGAGCCTGAGAATATTGACTGTAATGTAAAGGGTCATTGAACATGTTTTTACAGACTTAAAATAGAAAGACAGGTTTTACTTTTTTCCCATGTAGGAGAGAGTGGAACATTTTAAAATCGAGAAACTTAAAAAGAATTCCAAGATAAAAGAAAGTGAGACTTGAAATTTCTAAGTAGTTCTAGGTGTCTTTTAGTCACAGTGCCCAACCTATTTCTCATAAGGTGCTTTTATCTTTGGTAAATTGTGCCCCTGCACATATAAAAGGAAATCTTATTTATAATGTTTATGAATACAAATAGTTTAATTTAGAAAACTGATAAAAATTATCAAATAGTATTCAGTACAGATATGCTCATAATGAACACAGCACTATGTGCTATTTGTTGTCGTTAAGATGTGAAAGCAGTCCATCAGAGTAACTGAGCTTCCTTAAGACATAGTTTTCTCATCTGTGAAGTTATATTTTCAAAAAGCTTGTTATATGGATTAAATGAGATAATATTTGTTTCAGAAGTTTATAACTTGTCATATACTTTACATGTATGAAGAATTATTACCATTATTATTGTTATGAGTTGGAATATCAGGCAAAACACAATCCTTCTTACCAAAGCTCTTCTGATTATTGTGTGCTAGCCTACTTGTAATCTCATCACTCTCATTTTTTAAATACAAGGATTCAGGACTTGCTTTGACTATCCTGTACATAATTGTCTGTTAAGTGTATTATAATTGTGCTCTATTGAAATATCCTGTTTACTTGTCTGTATCTACTACTAGAGGATAAGCTAGAAAGGCAGCCTGTCTATCTCATTCATTCATATTCTATCCCAGTATTTAGCATATGTGGCTTAGCACCCAGTCAAGTAGGTACTGGACTATGTGTTGAATGAATACAAGAACAGATGAATAACGATGTCATCATAGATGATTATACACTTTGATTTCCTCAGGTAAAATGTTTTTCCCATGTGGTTTTAAAACCTGCTTCAATTGTGACCTGAAGCCCTCCATGACTCATTCAGCCTCCTATCCAAAAACACCAGGATTGCTAATTACTGTAAAAGACAATGTCTTCAGAAAAAAAAAATTGTCTACCTACAGTAACTAAACACCCACCTACCATCTAATTTCATGTTGGCCCATGAACCACCAGAGAGGGCAGGAATTTTCCATCCCCATCTAAGAAGACTGCCATCTAACAAGTGGTGTAAATCACTTTGGACAGTGTTTGGATGAGAGCAAAGAAAATGATTATGCCGTGCACTCATTAAGGTCTTCTTGAGCTCCTACTATGTGAACCACATTGTACTATGTTCCTTGTAGGTTACAAAAGAAATGAAAGCCCCCTGCCCTTGCCCTGCAAGAACCTGTTACCGCTTCAAAGAGATAAGTGCATACTAGAGAAGGGAGGATTGATTCAGAGGTTACTCAAGGGATGACAGCCAAGCAAGTTATTGGTGTTTGGCTTGTGATGTCTGGTGTTTTTTACTAAGGGAAAACAAAAACTGTATTGGTTTTTTAAAAATTTTAGTCTTAGAATTTAATTAGCAATTTCATTTGTATGAATGGTATATGAAAAGGTTGGGGTGATATCAAAAGAAAGAGCCTAGCAAAATTCTCCTATTCTGCTGTCTACAAATTTTTGCTTCTTCTGCATGGCACTCTAGTTGAAAAGAACCTTTGTCCCAGAGTCCTTCCTGTTCCTCTGAGGATGGAACAGTTCATAAATGTAATGCTGGCTCTGGGAAGCTGAAGAAAAACCTCATTCTGGTTAGAACTAGCGATGGGGGAAATGGTCCCATGCTCTCCAGTCATTTCTGTCCCCGTTATGTTATCTCTGCTCTGTTTGAGTAGGACATGCTATGGCAGGTGGGAGCAGCAGAGAACAACATGGGACAGGCTAGAACAGGCTAACAAGGCAAATGGCAGGAGGGGGCGCTGAGTGCTACTGAGTGAGGACACCACTGAAGGTTTAAAGTCTGAAAGAATGTAAATACTGGGACAGTGAGAGTGATAGAGACAATATTCATAGGTGGAAATAGAATGATGAATGGTTCAAATTCAAGGCAGATTAAAAATAAGAGGTCAGATTGATAGAATTGTACTATGGTAATTGGATTAGATCTAGACTTCAGCATTTTCCTTGAGCTGTTCACCTTTTCATAAAGGAAATGTTTAGGTGAAGTAGTAGCCAGAAGCCTCCTGCACAGGCTGGACTGGCCAAGGCTTAACAGGACCCAACCCTACTGGGATTTGCATTGCCTCTGTATCAGTTTAGACTGCTTTCTTCCTTGTCTGTCACTTCATGTTTACAAGATGGACACTACAGCTCTGAACATCACATCCATGTTCATCTAAGACTGTAGAAGAGGAGCAGGCAGAAAGAGGCTAGTTTCAACATATTTTCTCTGGTGTTTTTGTTTTGGAGACAGCGTCTCACTCTGTCGCCCAGGCTGGAGTGCAGGGATGCAATCTTGGCTCACTGCAACTTCTTCCTTTACAGGCCTGCACCACCACGCCCAGCTAATTTTTATATTTTTAGTAGAGATGAGGTTTCATCATGTTGGCCAGGATGGTCTTGAACACCTGACCTCAAGTCTCCCAAAGTGCTTCGGCCTCCCAAAGTGCTGGGATTACAGGCGTGAACCACCACACATGTCAGTTCTCCAGTGCTTTGTTGCCAGAATGGTATTACTTGGTAATTCTAGGTATTCTGGCAAGGAAGACTGGGAAATAAGCTATTTAGCTTTTGCATCTTCTCAAATAGAGATAGTCAGTAGGGAGTTGATCTTGGGTGTGAGGGAGTCAGCATACAGTATCTATCACTGGCTCTGACACTATCCTCACCACTTGCTCCCTTCCCACCCCACCCCACCCCATTACTTTTAAAATTTTTTTATAAAAAGGAAAGCGAACACTCAAGAATGTTTCTAGTGGAAATAGTCATTAAACTCATTCAAGTCTTCATCTTGTACCCACCCCCATCTGCTCCGATACTCAGAAAGCCTGTTTCTCTAGTTTATCACATTTCATTCTTAGAACGGATGTGTTTTTCTCAGTTTACCTGTGATTTCAACTGCAGCCATGGTGAACAGTACTATGCATGCCATTAATCATTACATCAGGCATCCATCATAAACCTGCCCTCTTTTCTGTTCTGTGGTTCTCATCAAAATCAGTGGAATTCATTGGCCTAAACATATGAGCAGCCCAGGAGTGCAAAGTTTATTTTCCTGGAGATAACTTTCCTCCAGGGGTAGATAGGAGTCAGTAGATAAATGCCTCTTCCGCACTTGAACAATCTTCTGGGACATTCTGCATTACTTCCTTAGAGGGTCTCCTTGGCATTGGGTCCCAGTTGTTCATAGTAGAAACCAGCCCAGTAAACCCCTCTTTCCTGTTTTTTTTCCTTCTCTAACTCTTCCCTTCTCCCTCACTCCTGCTTCCTGGGAGCACCACCCAAATATATAGAGACCTGCTGCCATATTCTTGTCTCAGGCTCTGCTTCGGAGGCCACCCAAACTAAGGCAAATCACTCTTCATTGAAACTCCTTAACAATTTTTACCTTCTGGCATTTTCATATGATCCTTTCCTTTATGAATTTCCTTTTGAAGGGAAAGTGGGCTTGATTTCACTATAGAAATTAAAAATCTTGATTTCTCCATAGAAACTATAGTAAGAACTGTAATCCACTAGAGAAATGTAAATGTATCATGCGCTTTTCTATTAGGAGAAACAAATATATAAAAGGATGTTCTTCTCCCAGAATCCCTTACTGCAGCAGTCCCCTATCTTTTTGGCACCAGGAACCAGTTTTGTGGAAGACAATTATTCCACAGACAGCAGGTCCGGGGATGGTTTGGGGATGGTTCAAGCACATTACATTTATTGTGCTCTTTATTTCTATTATTATTACATAGTAATATGTAATGAAATAATTATACAATTCATCAAAAGGTTGAATCAGTGGGAGCCCTGAGCTTATTTTCCTGCAATTAGACAGTTCCATCTGGGGGTAATATGAGACTGTGACAGATCATCAGACAGTAGATTCTCAGAAGGAGGACGCAACCGAGATCCCTTGCATGTACAGTTCACAATGGGGTTTGTGTGCTCTTATAAGAATCTAATGCTGCCACTGATCTGACGGCAGGTGGAGCTCAGGTCACAATGCTCACTGGACCACCGCTCACCTCCTGCTGTGCAGCAGGATTACTAACAGGCCACGGACTAGTACCAGTCCCTGGCCTGAGGGTTCAGAACACCTGCCTTATTGGACCTAAGCATTGAGCATGCTTGTAAATTATATGTGTCCAGGAGAATCAGCAATAATACAGAAACATTTGCAAAGCAGCTATTGTATCAAGTACCAGGCTCAGTGGTATAAACTAAGGATTCATAATTGAATAAATATAGTTTCTGCTTTCAAATAGTTCATGTAGTAGAGTTGGGACATGGGGAAGGTCAAGTCAACAAGGATCTGTGTGGCATGTGCTGGAAGAATCCACCTATCTTGCTGACTGATGAAATGTGAGGTGGGAACAAAAAAGATACAAGAATCTAGGATGACTCCAAAGTTTCTTCTCTGGGCAAGGGGGTGAATAGGATGCCATTAACCGAGACAGAAAATGAAAGAACAATGGCATATTTGAAAAGAATATGTGTTGACTTTAGAATGTCTGGAAGTTATTAAGGTGGATATATCTAGTAGACAGAAATATAGGTCTGGAGATAAGGAACAAAATCAGGACTGGAATGTAGACGTGGGAGTCATTTATACATAAAGCTAAAGCTAAAAAAATTAGATCAGCAGGGGGAAAAAAGGAGAAAAAAAGCAAATGAAGGAAAAATCCAAGGAAACAGCAGGACTAATAAAGGGATTAAGAAACAGGAACCAGCAATGAGTCTGAGGAGGACTGACTGGAGAGGCAGAAGAAGAATCAGATGGAAGTGTTCCTCAATTCCTTTTTAAAAAAAAATACAGGGGTCTTACTGTGTAGCCCAGGCTGAACTTGAACTCCTGGGCTCAAGCAGTCCTCCCACCTCAGCCTCCCAAATAGCTGGAGCTACAGTCCTGTTCCCCCAAACCTGGCTTCAATTCTTAAAAGCCAAGAGAGGAGGCTTACAGAGATGATGCAATTTATAGTGCCTGATGCTATGGAGAGCCAGGTGGAAAAGATGAAGACAAGGACCTTCAGCATTAGTGACTTCAGAGGTATCAATTTTATTAGAGAGGTGAATAAAGAACCTGTAGTTTATTATTTTACTGACCTTGGCCTATGTTTCCTGAACAGCCATCTAAGTTTGGCATCAGCATTACCTTCTAGAGACTGTATCATGTGAGCTTTTTCGGACAACTAAAAGCAGATTTCTTTACTTTCCTTTTTTCTTTCTCCCTTCATCTCCTCAAACACATTGAGATTTCTTTTCCTCCTATATGATGTATTTATTGTTCTCTCCATTTCTGTTTGCCATATAGAATATGCTGCTATTTCTTGGCTTACTTACACAGCAAGTTCTCACAAAAAGAACTCCCTGCTCCTATCTGAACATAAGTTCTCTGAGCCAGTGGATGGCTTCTAATGTGTACTAATGAACTTTGCAAATAGCACTCCCATTAGACCCTTGCCCTACCCACAATATCATGTGGCACACACGAGATGATCTAATTAAAACAGTTTTGATTGAAAAGATGAATTGGTGGAGACCCAGAACTCGTTGCAAAGTCATATTTCCAGTCTTTTGTTTTGCATCCTTTCAAGTAATAATGCTTATTTTACTTTCATAATGGTAGTGAATATAAAGAAGCTAGTCCTACATGTTGGGGAGGCTTTCCCAAATGTAGAAAAATTACCAAAAATAATTGGAAAAAAATTTTACAAAAATTATTATGGGAACTACATAACACATAAAAATAGGAAGTTGTGATGTGAATCATGATACAGGTCATAGTAACCTGTGTTGTCAGAAGGCAGTAAACACAGAGGGTTCAGAAAGCTGCTTCATGTGGTATTAGTTGGTTGTGTGCCAGTAGGCCTTAAGCCTCACAGAACTATGTGAAAATTAGTTTGGGGGTTTAGAAAGATGATCATGAATTTAGTCTAGATGTTTTGAATTTGAGATTATAATCTATCTAGAGAAAGATCTGGATGGAAAATTCTACCAGGAATTTGTAAATTAGAAAGGGAAGGCTGAAGGGAAGCAGAAGCTGAAAGAGATTTGAGAGGCTATCCATGGAATGGTGGGATTGGTTCAGATTACCAGTGTATAATAAATATGCTGTTAGATAAAATAAGGTTTACAGAGACTGCTAGGTACCTACCCAACAGCCATTTCCCCCATCTTGCTTAGTAACAAAATGCTAACTTTTTTTTGAGACAGAGTCTTGTTCTGTCTCCCAGGCTGGAGTACAGTGGTACAATCTTGGCTCACTGCAACCTCCACTTCCTGGGTTCAAACAATTCTCCTGCTTCAGCCACCTGAGTAGCTGGAATTACAGTCTCCTGATACCACACCCAGCTAATTTTTATATTTTTAGTAGAGACAGGGTTTCCTCATATTGGCCAGCCTGGTCTTGAACTCCTGACCTCAAGTGATCTGCCCGCCTTAGCCTCCCAAAGTGCTGGGATTACAGGTGTAAGCCACTGAGCCCTGCCTACAAAATGCTTTTAGCTGAGCCTATCACCTCCTGAAATAAAAGACCACATTTCTCAGCCTTCCATGCAGTTGTGGCTACATGACTAAGTTCTGGCCAATTATTTGTAGGCAGAAGTGTTGTATGGAAAGAGTAAAACCAATTTCTCCATTTCTCCTTCCTGTTGCTTGAAACACAGAAGTGATGGCTGACTCTAGCATCACATTGGCCATGGGGTAGACTTGGGGAAGCCATATTTGGTGGATGGACCAAAGTAGAAGGACTTGAATTCTGTTGACTTTGTGGAGCTGTTATATAGCAGCTCTGGGCATTCTGTAACCAGATTTATTTTACTGCAGAGAGTAAACCGTGGTGTGTATAAACCACTGTAGTTGGGCCTTGGTTACTTTTAGCTGAACATAATCTAATTAATACAAACACAGAGTGAAAAAAAAGATACTAAAGAAAAAGACAAAGAAGACATAATCAGAAAGGTAAAACAGCATGTATCAGGGAACCAATGGGGAAGAAAATGGGAGTGGATCAACAGTATTAAATATTGAAGACAGAATAATTATTTTTCTTTCTATGCACATTACACTTGTGTTAGAAAAATAAATCTGTTAATCATAACAGATTATGCATTATTTATTTGATGTTTAAAAAGACCCAGAGCTTACAATTTTTATTTTAAAAGACTTTATAAAATATTTCTTGATTCTCTTTCAGCTGAGCCACAAAACTTCATAAATTGTGTTTCATGTTTAAGTGTGACAATAATGACTATGTCATAGTAGCAAAGAGGCTACAAAAATATTCCAAGTATGAAAAATAGAATTTACACATCTCTAAATAAGTTAATTATAGTGCTTTTTAATGGATTCTAAGCTATATGATCATACTGGATTTTTGTTTGTTTTCAGTGTCTTTGTTCTAAGAGAAAATTTATATCCATTTTATTGACAGTGTTCATCTTCTAAAATGAAGATGTTGACTAGAGCAGAATTTTATTAAGAGAGACTGTGCAATCACTTAAAATCCAAAATTGGATAAAAATCTCATACAAAACAAAGAAATGAATTTTAGGAGATTTTCTTAATCAGCAAATTCCATTTCACAACCTGCTACACTTATGTCTGAAGACATTTAATAACTTTCATGGATTGTATATAAAACAGATTATATACAAAATTACTTCATCTTTCCAAGGTCTCCTTCATTACTACAATATGCTAAGACTTATCCTGAAATCCTTTATTTGGTAGTCTCGCTTATTGAGAAAACCAGGAATCTGGAAAAAAACCCCAAAAGACTTTGGAGCGGGTAAAAATAGTACTTAAACACACATACCTGCATGGGCACCTGTGTACTTTACTTAATAGGAGATTTCCTTGGATCTCTCCTCGAGTTCTAATTATTCTGGCTTTTTAATATAGTGCTCATAGCAGATTTAAAATAAAATGCATCATCCATGTAAGTGACATATCGTACATGGCTAAAGGCAAAGCGTAGCCAAGGACCCAGTTTGTGTGTGTGTGTGTGTGTGTGTGTGTGTGTGTGTGTGTGTGTTTCTGCAGGGTTCTGGTTTTATCTCAAATGTGTCTTTCTGCCTAGTTGTAAGGTGTCTCTCAGCAGCACCCAGTACAAACACCTCCTCATTTATGCCTGCCAGACGTCTGTTTTGCTAACTCTCAAGCATGAAAAGGGAAACTTTTTTCTCATAAGCTCTCAGGAAATTCTCTTCATAGCTCAGTCAGCCCAAACTAAGTCACATGTCCACCGCTGCAGCAATCACCATGATCAGGAGAATGTGGTATTTACACTAGCTGGCTTCAGCCTGGGTCTACTCTAGAACTGAGATTTGGAGTGCATTCTACTAAAAATATATGACTGGAAATTTAGAGAGCTACTAGGAAGGTGGAAGTGAACTTAAGGAAAAAAAGGAGAATCTATTATCAGGCTATGGAGATACCTTATGGATCCTAAAAATAGGAATGTTCTGGGCCCCAGGAAGGAATACAACTGAGAATGAGTCCATTGGCAATCTTTGGCACTTTTTCACACCTGCTATTTCTCCTTCTTGTGAAGCCTATCTTTTCTTTCTTATTAAAAGAAAGTCTCCAGGCCATGTGATAAGCAGAAGACAGCTTCTCATAGTTTCCAAGTTCACATGTTACAATTACAGACACACAGAGAATTTAACACTCACTCTGGCTCCAGATTCCCATGACCTGGGAAGGAACCTGAATTAGCCTAACAACAGTCAGCTGCCCACCCTTTATGCAATTAACTGTTCCCAGAAATGGGGTCATTATAAACAAACTTGGCTTCTAGAATCCTCCTCTTGTGTATCAGGGAGTAGTTAAAGGGATCACAGGGAGCTAGGCAGCCTTCACGCAATGTGTTATCACAGGCAGTAACTGGTGGAAACCATTACATTGCTGCAACCTGCCAGCAACAAGAGAAAGAAAAAGAATTTACAAATCAGTTACAGAAATATAAGTGTATGGCACAGAATCAGGACAGACCATTCCATATGCTCCAATTGTCCATGGTCATGACAATAATTCTGGGTCATTTAATGTTAGATTAGCTTCACACTCTTGTAGTTAAATTGAAATTTTACACAATTAAATGTATGGGCATTTTTACACTACTTTGTATGACTTAAAGCTACCTTAATTTTGTCTTCTTAACCTCTATACATTTTTGTTATTTGTTGTTAATAAAAATCATGTTCTAAATGATCACAGTGATTCAGAAGTGATATCAAAAATAATTGTGAATCATGATCATTTCTAACATGAATTATTTCAACAAACACTTCAGTATCACTAAGTAGTGTGCTTGCCTTCTTCCATAATGTATGCAGTTTTATTGACATAGCTTTGACTGAACTAATGAAAGTCAGTTTTATTTATCTTAGTTCCCAGGGGTTCACTTGCCATTAAACTGTTTATAGATTTCCTAATTCACAAGTTTTGGTAGCAAAACTCAATATATCTACTGATTTCTCTACATTGAAGTCAGATTCACTTGAGAAGTAATGTGGCTGGGATGAAGAAACCCTAAGCACACAGTCCTGAATTTTTTTTTAAAAATGCAGATATTTATTACCAAAGAGACTCAAATCATGCTTATCTGTCAGTATAACAGGAATACTGTGAAGCTATACCCAGGACCTCCTCTATTAAGCCTCTGCTCTGCTTTTCCTTAACTGTTCTAGATTCACAGACCCTTCAGGAGAGGACAGCATCATGGTTAGGAATCCAGCCCCTAGAGTCAGGAGTCCATGGGAGAAGTTTAAAAGCATGGGCTGAATTAGAATCCCACCTCTTCTACTGACGATCTTTAGAAAAATGACTCACCTTCCCTGGCTCAGCTTCCTTCTTTATGCAAGAATAATAATACCTACCCATAAGGGCTTGTACAAACCCAACTTAAGAGATTAGTAAAATGCCCATATTCAGTACACTCCACTCTGTAAATTCTTCTTCACTTCTTACTCTATCCTAACCTGTTTGCTTTGCTCTGGTCTACGTTACCGAACAGTTTGGTCCTTGCTTTCCGTTCTTAATGAATCTTTGTATTCTAATAAAAGATACCTGAAAAATCTTGCCATACTGAATACCAAATCATCCTTATTTTCTTTTTCAAATATTTTCCAAAACTTTTCTGGAAACCCTTTACCTTGGTGAAATCCTAATAATTCTCATCCCTTTCTAAGGAAAAGAGGCCAGATTTCTTTGTGGTGACTGGTGATTTCTTCTGATCTAAAGATTTTATTTTCTTATCTAGAAAGAACCTAGCAAACCTCTGGTGCTCATATTTTTTAAATTATTTTTAATTTTGTGGATACAAAGTCAGAGTATATATATGTTAATTACAAGGTACATGAGATATTTCAATACAGGCATACATTGTGTAATAATCACATCAGGGTAAATGAAGTATCCATCACCTCAAGCATTTATCATTTCTTTGGGTTACAAACATTCTAATTACACTCAGTTATTTCGAAGCACACAATAAATTTTTGTTTACTCTAGTCACCCTGTTATGCTATCAAATACTAGATCTTATTCACTCTATCTAACTACATTTTTGTGCCTATTAACTATCTCCTCTTTTCCCCTCCCGCTACTACCCTTCCCAGCCTCTGGTAACCATCCGTTTGCTCTCTATCTGCATGAGTTCAATTGTTTTAATTTTTAGCTCCCACAAATAAATGAAGAACATGTGAAGCTTGTCTTTCTGTGTCTGGCTTATTTTACTTAACGATGTCCACCAATTCCATTCATATTGTTGCAAATGACAGTATCTTATTCTCTTTTATGGTTGTATAATACTCCATTGTATATGTGTACCACATTTTTTATCTAGTCATCTGTTGGTGGAATTCTGATTCCTTCCAAATCTTGACTATTGTGAATAGTGCTGCAGTAAACATGGGAGTGCAGGTATCTCTTACAGATATTGATTGTTTTGGTTTTGGGTATACACCTAGCGGTGGGATGGCTGGATCACATGGTAGCTCTATTTTTAGTTTTTTGAGAAACTCCCTTACTGGTCTCCATAGTGGCTATACTAATTTACATTCCCACCAACAGTATACAAGAGTTTCCTTTTCTCCACATCCTTGCCAACATTCCTTATTGCCTGTCCTTTGAATGTGAGCTATTTAAGTGGAATGAAATGATATCTGATCATAGTTTTGATTTGCATTTCTCTGATGATCAGTGGTGTTGAGCACATCTTCATATACCTGTTTGCCATTTGTCTGTCTTCTGAGAAATGTCTATTCAGATCATTTGCCAAATTTTTAAAAAGATTATTAGATTTTTTTCTATAGAGTTGTTTGAGCTCCTTATATATTCTTGTTATTAATCCTGTCAGGTGGGTAGCTTGCAAATATTTTCTCCCATTCCGTGTGTTGTCTCTTCAGTCTGTTGGTTGTTTCATATACTGCGCAGAAGCTTTTTAACTTGATGTGATGCCATTTGTCCAATTTTTGCTTTGGTTGCCTGAGATTTGGGGTATCACTCAAGAAATTTTGCCCAAACTCATGTTCTAGAGAGTTCTCCCAATATTTTCTTTTAGCAGTTTCATAGTTTGAGGTTTTATATTTAAGTCTTTAACCATTTTTATTTTATTTTACTTTTGCATATGGCAAGAGATGGGAGTCTAGTTTCATTCTTCTGCATATGGGTAGCCAGTTTTCCCAGAACCATTTATTGAAGAGACTGTTCTTTCCCTGATGTATGTTCTTGGCACCTTTGTCAAAAATGAGTTTGCTGTAGTTGTATAGATTCATTTTTGAGTTCTTGATTCTGTTCCATTGGTCTATGTGTCTGTTTTTATGGCAATACCATGCTGTTTTGGTTACTACAGCTCTGTAATATAATTTGAAGTCAGGTAATGTGATTCCTCCAGTTTTGTTCTTTTTGCTCAAGATGGCTGATATGATTTGGCTGTGTCCCCACCCAAATCTCATCTTGAACTGTAGCACACATAATCCCCCATGTGTTGTGGGAGGAACCTGGTGGGAGGCAATTGAATCATGGGGGCAGGTTTTTTTCTGTGCTGTTCTTGTGATAGTGAATAAGTCTCATGAGATTTGATGGTTTTATAAAGGTTAGTTCCCCTGCACATGCTCTCTTGCCTGCTATCGTGTAAAACATGTATTTGCTTCTCCTTTGCCTTCCACCATGATCGTGGGCCTCCCAGCCATGTGGAACTGTGAGCTCATTAAACCTCTTTTTCTTTATAAATCACCCATTCTTGAAATATTTCTTCATAGCAGTATGAAAATGGACTAATACAATGGCTTTGGCTATTCTGGCTCTTTTGTGGTTCCATATAAATTTTAGGATTTTTTTTTTCTATTTCTGTGAAGAATGTTAATTGATATTTTGATAGGGATTGCATTGAATTTGTAGATTGCTGTGGGTAATATGGACATTTTAACAATATTAATTCTTCCAATCCATGAACATGGAAGATTTCTCCTTTTGTGTGTGTGTGTCCTCTTCAATTTCTTGCATCAATTTTTTATAGTTTTCATTAGATATATTTTACGGCTTTGGTTAATTACTAAGTATTTTATTTGTAGTTATTGAAAATGGGGTTACATTATTGATTTCTTTTTCAGATTGTTCACTGATTATATATAGCAATGCTACTGATCTTTATACGTTGATTTTGTATCCTGCAACATTACTGAGCTTTTCAGTTCTAATAGTTTGTTGGTGGAGTATTTAGGTTTTTCCAAATATAAGATTTTGTTATCTGCAAACAAGGATAATTTGACTTCTTCCTTTCCAATTTTGATGCTGTGAATTTTTTTCTCTTGTCTGATTGTTCTAGCTAAGACTTCCAGTACTATGTTGAATAACAGTTGTGAAAGTGGGCATCCTTCTCTTGTTCCAGATCTTAGAAGAAAAGTTTTCAGGTTTTCCCCATTCAGTATGATACTAGCTGTGGGTCTGTCATATATGGCTTTTATTTTGTTGAGGTACGTTCCTTCTATATTTAATTTGTTGAGAGTTTTATCATGAAGAGATGTTGAATTTTATCAAATGCTTTTTCAGCCTCAATTAAAATGATTATATTGTTTTTGTCCTTCATTCTGTTGATAGAATGTATCACACTGATAGGTTTGCATATGTTGAACCATTCTTGCATCCCTGGAATAAATCCTACTTGGTCATGATGAATGATCTTTTTAATGTGTTGTCAAATTTGATTTGCTAGTTTTTTGTTTTTTTTAAGGATGTTTGCATTAATATTCATCATGAGTATTGACCTGTAGTTTTCTTTTTTTTGATGTAGTTTTGGTTTTGATATCAGGGTACTACTGGCCTAATAGAATGAGTTTGGGAGAATTCTCCCCTTTTCTATTTTTTTGGAATAGTTTGAGTAGGATTGGTATTAGTTCCTCTCTAAGCATTTGGTAAAATTCAGCAGTGA
>NW_016107368.1:376747-387020 GCF_001604975.1 Cebus imitator | reverse complement strand
CTAGGAGACTTTTTATTATGGCTTCAATCTCATTACTTGTTGTTGGTCTGCTCCAGTTTTAGATTTCTTCATGGTTTAATGTTGATATGTTGTATATTTTTAGAAATTTATCCATTTCTTATAGGTTTTACAATTTATTGATATGCAGTTGTTCATAGTACTCTCTCATGATCTTTTGACTTTCTGCGGTATCAGTTGTAATATCTCCTTTTTTATCTCTATTTATTTGGATCTTTTTTTCTTAGGCTGACTAAAGGTTTGTTGATTTTGCTTATCTTTTCAAAAACCTAACTTTTCATTTCATTGATCTTTTGTATTGTTTTTATTTCAATACTATTTATTTCTACTCTGATCTTTATTGCTTCTTCAACTACTTTTGAGTTTAGTTTGCTGTTTTTTTTCTAGTTCATAAAGGAGCACTGTTAAGATTGTTTATTTGAAGTTTCTCTACTTTTTTTGTTTAGGTACTTATTGCTTTAAACTTTCCTTTTCATACTGTTTTTGGTGTGTCCCATAGGTTTTGGTATATTGTGTTTCTATTTTCATTTGTTAAAGAAATTTTTTAGTTTTCTTCTTAATTTCTTCATTGACCCACTGGTCCATCGGGTGCATATTGATTAATTTCCATATGTTCGTATCATTTCCAAAGTTCCTGTTGACTTCTAGTTTTATTCCATTGTGGTCAGAGGAGATATTTAATATGATTTCATATTTTTTTAATTTTTAAAGACTTGTTTTGTGGCCTAACATAGGGCCTATCTTTGAGAATGATTTATGTGCTGAGGAGAAGAATGTGTATTCTGCAGCCATTGGAGGAAATGTTCTGTAAATACCTATTAGATCTATTTGGTCTGTAGTACAGATTATGTCTCATGTTTCTTTGTTGATTTTTCTGCCTGGAGAATCTATCCAATGCTGCAAGTGGAGTGTTGAAGTCTCCAGTGATTATTTTATTAGGGCCTATTTCTCTCTTTAGCTCTAATAATATTTGCTTTATATATCTGGGTGTTCCAGTGTTGAGTACATATATACTTTAAATTGTTAATATCTTCTTGCTGAATTAATCCCTTTGTCATTATTACATAATGAACTTTTTTGTCTCTTTTTATAGATTTTGTCTTGAAATCTATTTTATCTGATATAAATATAACTATTCCTGCTTTTTTTATTACTATTTGCATGAAATATCTTTTTCCATCCCTCTATTTCACTCTATGTGTGTCTTTATAGGTGAAGTGCATTTCTTATAGGCAGCAGATAGTTGGGTTTTATTTTTTTTTCATTCAACCACTCTGTGTCTTTTGACTGGAGAGTTTAGTCTATTTACACTTAATGTTATTATTGATAAGTAAGGACTTATCTCTGCCATTTTATTTGTTTTCTGGTTGTTTTATGTCTTCTTTTTCTTCCTTTTTTCTTTCCTCTCATTATTCTTTTCTGTCTTCCTTTTTGTGAAAGTAATTTTCTCTGGTGATATGTTTTAATTCCTCGGTTTTTATTTTTTGTGTATTTGTTGTAGTTTTTTTTATTTAAGGTTACCATGAGCCTTGCAAATAACACCTTAAAACTCATTATTTAATTTATTTATCTATTTATTTATTTGAGACAGGGTCTTCCTTCATTGCTGAGGCTGGAGTACAGTGGGGTAATCTTGGCTTTACCACAACCTCTGCCTCCCAGGCTCAAGTGATCTTCCCACCTCAGCCTCCCAAGTAGCTGTGACTATAGGTACGTGCCATCACGCCTGGCTAATTTTTGTATTTTTTGTAGACATGGGGTTCCTGCATGTCACCCAGGCTGCTCTTGAACTCCTAGGCTCAAATAATCTGCCCACCTCAGCCTCCCAAATTGCTGGGATTACAGGCATAAATCACTGAGCCCAGCTATAACCCATGATTTTAAACTGATGACAGTTTAAGTCTGGTTGCAAAAACAAAGAAAGAAGCAATTAGTTTTTAAAACTAATTAAAAACTCTATGCTTTTACTTAATCTCCCCTTTTAACTTTTGGTTGTTTCATTTTATATTGTATTATACTGTGTCTTAAAAGTTATAGTCATTTTTGATAGGTTCATCATCTTCCTACTCAAGATATGAGTGGTTTATATACCACAATTGCAGTGTTTCAATACTCTGTATTTGTTTATGTACCCACTATTGCCAATAAGTTTTATACCCTCAGATGATTTCTTATTGCTCATTAACATCCTTTTCTTTCTGAAAATGAAAGCAAAGCAAATACTATGTCCACATTATGAGTCGACACTTAGCGATAATGGAGCAAAGCAACTGGCCCTCAGGCAGGGCCTGGTAAGGTCACCATGCTTCACTCAACACCTGGAGTCTATCATAGCAAGCTCAGGTGTGCCAGTTTAGAGGGTCTCACTCACACTAACCAAATTCACAATATGCTGATCAGTTCCCAAGGGTCTTTATAATAAAGAAGGAAACTACTCAACAGGCTGGATATTTGTAAATACGTAGTTTTTACCCACAGGAGAGAAGCCTCCTTTAAAGTTTAGAGAACCCCTTATTTTTCAGTCCTCTCACAACACTGTCTGAAAGGGCTAATTCTAAAATACACCTCATCATCAAAACTTTGTGGCTGGTTCCCTCAAGAGGCCATAGTTCAATGTAATGGCCTCTAGGCTTCTATTTTGATGTACATGTCACAGCACTATGTGCTAAGAGATGTTTTAGAGGCCTGAGAGATTTGAAGACAACCTATTCATAGAAACATTGATAAGAATATAGATGTGTAAATGTGCATATCGTCTTAATATGAGTTTAAAAGTAGAGCGAAAAAATGTCAGGGAGAAAAACAAGTCTTTAAAGCACAATATACAGAATAATTTTACAACTGAAACTTTATGGCCTGGAACAGCGTCTGTTAATTCATCATTTCTTTAACTGCACTGCCCCCCAGTGGTAAAATGGCATTAGTCCTTTGAAGGAAAGAGGTAGGTTGAGAGTAATGGAGACAAGCTGGACAAGAAAGAGGCAACAGGTCAGATAAGAAATAAAATGGAAAAGAAGGGAAGTTTTTGTTTTCTGGAGCAGTAATCAGGAAAGCTTGGCATGAGAACGTTGGGGAGAGCCCCTAGCACCTTCAGGAGCAGCTTTTGCTGCCCATGGACATTGGTCAGGTCTCTTGTTTCTTACAACTGAAGAGGTTTTGCTTTGCTTTGTTTTGCAGCCCTGTGTAGGGTGGGTGTTGTGATACTGAGTCATATTGCTCAGCCACCACTGTACCCTGCACTCCCCATCATCTCAGAGAAACGTGGCCTAGGAAATTGGATGACATAGTCCATAGTATGCTTTTAGCAGTGGAGATGTTGGCAGAATAGCTCAGTGGCCCAGATGGAGGGTATTCTACCCTTTTTAGCTACCCTGGGGACTCACAGACAGAAGAGGGCCTTTTAAAGTGGGTGTTTGTTTATAAATTATGTCCATCTATTTTTAATGAGACAAGGAGACCTACTATGAATATCACAGTCAAAGGGACTTTAGAAAAGTAAAGGAGGCAAACTACAATCTTGAAGAAGGAGCAGACATAGTACAGGGACTTTGGCACAAGGTGATTACCACAACTAAGCATTGCATTTAGTTCTAAATTTCCTTGTAGCTAAGGCAAACTGGAAATTAAGGGAATTATATAGTTTGCCTTGCCTGGAGCAAGAAAACACAACTTTCCTTCAGAGATACACAGCTCTTGGCATTATATTACAAGAATTCCAGAAATCCTAGATCCATAAGTAAATACTGCATTGAAAGGTATCCAACTCTAAAGTTGATTCTCTTCCACGTGAGCTTGCAGACCTGTTACTACTGTACTCCTAAATACAATTAGTTCCCCTAACTGGTGAGACCTCTAGTGGTCCATGGAGTTATTGCAAAGTGTCTGAATCCCAAATCTAGAGGGATAGTTTCCGTAGTGAAAAAATGTTTTGTGCAAATAAATGTACCAATATTTTTCAAAAATATTTAATATGAGAATTACCATAACTAGGAAAATATAAATTTCTGTAAAAGAGCTACTGAATTCACATTAGCTTTTGGTTGTTAACAGATTTTCTTAGAGTTTACTACTGATGCCATTATATTAAAATTTTATATTACAAGTAGGTCCTTGTGCTTGAAAAGATTGTAAACCATCACTGGTACAGACTATCTAGATGATGTTATGAATCTAAGCAAAGAAGGCAGACTCCCCCACCGCTTCTTAATCATACTCTCAATAACTTTCTCATGTTCTGTGATGAGCTCCAAGGAAGGCACCTTGTGCTCGGATGCTCAGGGGCTTTGCTCAGTAGTCAGCTTTGTGGTTTTAGGAGGCCCAAAAGAACTTCAGGCTTTCCACTCTGAGCACTTTGTTCAGGAAGCTTAAGAGACTTGTTGTGGTTTCGGAAATGACATGCTTGAAGTTGGAGTTGGCACAAACTACTGCTCCTCCTTAAACAGATGGTAGGAAGAAAGACAGCCATAGGGGCTGGTGGCCTGAAAACCGAAGCTGTGGTTGTCTCCACAGACAACTGTTCTTCAACAAACTTGCAATTAATTGCTCCACAGAGACATACACACTTCTTTCATGTGGGCAAAGAAAGAACTTCATCAGACAAAAAGCCTCATTTCTCTTAAAACGTTGGAGTGAAGGGGAGGAAGTTAGAGAGTAAATCGGGGCAGAATTTACAACAGTGAAAATCACGTTTTTGTTGAGTTTTCCCTTAACATACGGGTGACTCCATGCTGCTGTAGGTGCTTCATAGATGTTTGTGTTACTGTCAACTTCTGGCTGATGCTCCAACTGCCATAAGGCCCCCACAGACAGGGAGGCAGAGCTCCCTCAAGCAAGCCTAAAATCTTAAGCCACTGTACTCTGACTCAACCAGCTTAACTTGGCTGTTTGGGAACAGAGGCTGATGACAACAAGATTTCAAAAGTAAAATGGGCATGTGCAAAGCCTTGTGAGAAGCAAAGTATTTCAGCCTCACCTGGTGCAGTGGTACCATTAAACCAGCTACGGAATTGCCATCGCAAAAGCAGACTGGCATATTTGTTAAGTATAGTACCAAGCTCACAAGTAGTTTCTAGTTATAACTTTAAATGTATATATAGACACATATAAATTTGAATGTCTAGACAAAAATGTCTCTTCCACAGTCTATCATGGCTCCTAAGTTATATCATTGGAAATTCATTGATTTGAGCCAAGAGTCTATCTCTTAATGTGAACATTCTGGTGGATGTGTCTGGTAGAAATGGGGAAAATGACAGACATTTGAAGATGGAACAAGGTGCCAGAAAGGAAAAGAGAATAAAGGAGAATATAAGGTAAGACAGCTAGTTCTTACAACTTGGAATGTTTGGAATCTATGGTCAGAAACAAGGTGGCCAAAGATAAAATCACAAACTGGGCAAGGTTCTTCCCACTTGTGGCCCAACCTCTCAGCTCCCCTCCCCTTCCCTGCCATGCCCTCCTTTCCTTAGGCTGACTTGATCTCAAGCTTTAAGCTCTTTTTTACCCTCTTTGCTTCAGCAAACCTGTCATATAAAGAGCACAGAACCAAGGAAACACACATTTACATTTTGCTTCTTTGGGTAAGGCATTCCATCTCTTTCCATTTTCTCATGAAGTGTGGTTAATGCTATCACAGCTTCTTGAGGCTAAAAAAAAATTTTTTTTTTCTTGCATCTTCACATTACTGAAGTCTGGAAACATTTTTTAAAGTGTACCTTTTTTTGTTTTTGCTCTTTGTCACAGGTTAATGTGAAGGCTGAATGTGGAAAACTTTTTCTAAAATGTATATTTATAACCATAGACAAATAAAATATCATGAACTCATTCCCTAGAGCATCTGCTATCTGTGGGATGATGGTCCAAATGATTCCCAGTGATATCTCAGTAGGTTCCTACACAGCATGCACATGAGGCCTTTTCTAAGGCACATTATAGTGCTGGATTCTGTTGTTGAAAAACCATTTTGTATCATAAAAATGCCATTATCATTAAAATAAACTCAAAAAGAGAAAATGCAAATACTTTTTCAACATACATTAAAGGGTGTGCGTTATACTGATTATATATAACTTACATATCATTGGCTCTCCATATCCATTTGTTCCACAGCAAAGATTCAACCAATCACAGATCAAAGATATTAGAACACACACACATACAACAATAAAAAATAGCAATACAATACTATAAATAATACAAATAAAAATACAGTCTATCTAAATAGCATTTATATTTTATTAGCTATTATAAGTAACCTAGAGATTAAAGATGTGGGAGAATGTGCACAGATTATATGCAAATTCTATACCATTTTATTTAAAGGGCTTGAGCTTACTAGGATTTTGGTATTTGCTGGGGATTATGAAACAAATCCCCCACAGATACTGAGGGATGACTCTATATTTAAAGGGAGCATTATAAATGTTCCTTTTAAGGGATTTTTCTGCATGGTCTAGATTAACCCAAGCTTCTTAAAATGTAAATTCAATGAGATTTTGATAAAAAATATGTTTTTCTTTTCCTAAATATCACATAGAATACGTAATATTTCTTGGTTGTTCCAAGACTTATAAAGTGTAAAGGTGGCTGGCAGATGAATGTTGGTCTTCTGCCAGTTGAAGAAAGAGGAAGGTTTGAGGACAGGCCAGCCATGTGGTACTTCTCAGTCATCCAGGTGGATGATCCTCACTCTTCTTCCTGGGCTATCCTTCAGCAATTTTATAGTATACTATCTATTGTCTTTAAAGTATTACGTCAGGGAATGCATGGCGTCAGGCCTACTGGGAGTCTGGCTGTGATGGACATTTTTTAAATTCCAAGAAGAAGAATTTCTCAAAGTTAGGCAATAAGTTCTTGGCAGATTCTGGATTCAAACTTAGAAACCCCTGCCCTGTGTCCTGTGCAGATAAACATACCTTTGCAGCCAATGAGTGGAGAGGCAACAAATATTTATCAAATCACTGCTATGTGCTAGGTTCTACACCAGCCATAAGACATGCAAAAGTGAATACATCCTCTTACAAATTGATAATAAGAAAATTGGCTGAGAGAATGAAGTAGAAATTCACAAAAGAAAATTTCAAATGACCAATAAACGTTTAAATGTGTGTAATTTACTAGCAATTAAATGAATTTAAGGCCAGGCATGGTGGTTTGTATCTGTAATCCCAGCACTTTGGGAGCTAAGGCAGGAAAATTGCTTGAGCCCAGGAGCTCAAGACTAGCCTGGGAACATAGCAAGAACCCTTCTCTTTAAAAAAAAATAAATAAGAATTAGCAGGTTGTGGTGCATACCTGTAGTACCAGCTACCTGGGAGGCTGTGGTGGGAGAATCACTTGAGCCTGGGAAGTCAAGGCTGCCATGATCATGCCACCACACTCCAGACTGGGTGGTAGAACAAGAGAAAGACAGAAAGGAAGGAAGGGAAGAAGGGAGGGAAGGGAGGGAGAGGAGAGAGAAAAAGAAAGAAGGAAGGAAAAAAGAGAGAAAGAAGGAAGGAAAGAGAAAGAAAGAAGAAAGAAAGAAAGGGGGAGGGAGGGAGGAATGAAGGAAGGAAGGAAGGAAAAAGAGATAAAGAGAAAAAAAGAAATTTAAAATGAGAAACTTTTTTTTTTTGCTCTGTTTGACAAAGGTGAAAAACAATGACTGTACTCAGTGTTAGGAGGATGTGAGGTCACTTTCCTATCTAGTTCATGTTAAAATACTACTTGCTAGGGGAGTTTGACAATATGTATCGAAATAAAAATGCCTGTCTTTATCTTGGCAAGTTCCATTTCAGGAATTTAATAAAAGGAAATAATAGAAAATGGGCTTAAGGATGTGTATACAAATATTTTCATTTAAGTATTGTGCATAACAATGGTTTCATTTAAATGTCATTTACAATATTGTTCAATAATTTATGGTCCATCCTTTCTATGGAATGCTGCGCAGTTAGTTGATAATGTATACCTATGTTAGGATGGTTATCCACAATATATCACTAAGTAAAGATGACAGCATGCTATATACAGCTCAATCCTCTATTTTTTAAAAATGTATACGTGCTTACATACATAGAAATAAATTAAGAAAATCCTGAAAGATTGTAACCCTGAACTAGCCTTTCATTTTTATACTTATTTCTTTAAATGTTTGCAGTGACCTTTGATTCTCTTTATTATCTGAAAAAAGTGTTAAAATACAAATATTAAACACTCTATCGTAGAGGATATCACATTTGTATATACAGCATATTTTTTCAAGTTGAAATGTAAGTTGTCTGCCAATTCTAGAATCTACAGAACTGATAGATCTAGCAAAGCTGTGAGACTGTCCCTCTTTTCAAAAACCTAAGCCCCGTCTCATGAAGAGGGCAGGGAATCCAGAGAAGGCCTGCCGCCAGTCCTGTTCTCTGCATTTTTCTGCTTAGGATAAATCAGACCCAGGTGATATAATCATTTCTCTTGAGCAGGAAAGGAAGTAAAGTTTACTGGGAGGTTCTTAACTTCTAGGCATTCTGCTGGATACTTCTATATCCTCCACCAGTGAGTTGGGTACTACTAGACAAAGTAACTGGCCCTAAATTGCACAGTTAGAAATTGGCAGAGTTATGACTCAAATCTAGCCCTCTGATTCCAAAACCTATGCTCTTTCCCTGGGTTTCTTACTATCTGTTTTTGTGTATTTGTGTGTTCACTAAGATATAGATGCCTGCTCTAGTGTGAAATAGCCTAAGCATTAAAATTTGCACTAACACTGAGTCTTCCTTAGAAGAGTCCTACAGTAGGAATATTCCTGACATGGACTAGCTTTCTTTAACTGGCTAGAGACTCATACATTTATCCATCCATCCATCCAACCTTACATATATCATCTGCATCCAACTATCCTTTTGTCTAGAATTTGCTAAGAGCAATATAGTTTAGAGTTTAAAAGTATGATCCATAGAACCCAGTTGGCTGGGCTCAAACTGTGGCTCTACTGCTTAGTAGATATAATGGACAAGTTGCTGTAAAACTTTGTGCCTTCTTTTTCTGTAAAATGGGAATGATAATAGTACCTACCTCATAATATTACTGTGAACACTATATGAGTTAATCAGTGTAAAGTACTTAAAGCAGAGCCTGGCATGTATTAAGCACATCATCCCCATCTTTATTATGAATAACATGCACCAGGAACTGGGCTAGATGCTGAAATTTCAAAATAGAACAAAATAGGGTTTCTGCCTTCAGGGAGCTTATAGTCTAGTGAAAGAGATAGATATACCAATACCATAGGGACAGAGTGTTGTGCTGGCACCACTGGTAGCATGGAATCAAGGGGGGATTTCTAGGAAGATGTTGTCTAATCTGAAGTGAACCCAGTAAACATGGCAAAAGCCTGGAAGCAAGGGTGTAAGGCAAGGTTGAGGCACAAAATGGTGAAGAATTACTGAGATACAGAATGCCAGAGAAGTACAGGAGAGATGGAACACTGGAGAGAGGACATCAGCCCTTGTTCTTTGGAAACATTTTTTTTTAGAGACAGGGTCTCACTCTGTCGCCCATGCTGGAGTGCAGTAGCACGATCTCAGCCCACTGCAATCTCAGCCTCCTGGGTTCCAGCAACTCTCCTGCCTCAGCCTCCCAGCTAGCTGGAATTACAGGCATGCACCAGCACGCCCAGCTAATTTTTGTATTTTAAGTAGAGACGGGGTTTCACCATGTTGGTCATGCTGGTATTAAACTCCTGACCTCAGGTGACCTACCCACCTTGGCCTCCCAAAGTGTTAGGATTACAGGTGTAAACCACTGCGCCCAACACTTTGGCAACTTTTATAAAGTCTCCTGAATCTAATGCAGCTGATCATACTCCCTTTTCTTGCTTTTAAACCTTTCTCCCTATTACAACCCTTAATTATATCAGACCTAAAAGATAAGGTCAGGGTCATAGCAAAACTCTCCTTCCATTATGCGTTCAGTTTCTGTGGTTAAATGACTGAATTGGAGCTACATTTGTGTCTGGAAACTTCAGCATATTTACAGTGTCAGACCATGAAAGTGTGATCCAAAGTATCCCAGGCTTTGGGGAAAACTGACTTCCCAGCCATCTGGGTGTGGCAGGCTTTTCTGGACAAGCTGCCTCCCAGTACACAGAGCACCATCATGTGCTGGGGGCCACACCCCTGCCTTCGGCAGAAATCACAATGTGCCTCCAAGGCAGGCTGACCAGTATAGGCAGGCAGAGTTCATTACAGTTCTTTTTTTTTTCTTTTTTTTTTTTTTTTTTTTT
>NW_016107368.1:370282-376732 GCF_001604975.1 Cebus imitator | reverse complement strand
TCTTATATTGTCCTTCTCAAAAATAATTATGTCCCAAGGACAGAATACGAGTGATGCAACTTTACTTACTCTTGAGTTTTACAAGTCTGTCTTAATCAGTCTCAATGACTGCTCTCCCTCTATTTCTTCATTTCCCTTTAAAGTATCAAGTAGCACATGTTTTCTGTTTATTCAGCTTTAATTTATGCCCCATTCATCATAAAAACCATGTATTTTTAATTTTGGTCTTCAGTCATTACATTCCACAGGTTCTCTCTGTGTAAAATATAGGTAGGTCAAAAGATTCTCATTCTATTTTGAGATTCCTTTTGAAAGTGAATTAAGGGTGCTCACAAAACTGGTTACCATTTTCCAGAAGTGGTTCAAACCCTGTTACCTATATTTATCTTCAAAAAGACTTTTGTAGTTTTATCATAATACCCTTGGTGTTTCTCTTTTGGCTTCAGCTTGCTTTCTGTTTTCTTTTTTTTTTTTGGTATAACATCCTCCGTAGTGTATTTTTGGCAACAGATCTAGTCTGAATCAGTCTTCTTTTTGTTTCTGAGGCAAACCGGTGATTCATCTTTAGCATGGGAGCCACTTTTACAAACACGGCTGTTACTGTTTTCTATCATTGGGGTTTGAGTTAGGGAGAGAGATCAAGGAAAGTTGTCTCAAAAGACATTCAAGTTTCCAATTCGTTCACGGTTGCTGCTGTCTACAGCACCCAAAAGAATGTGAGTACAGGTCAGGCACCTTTGGCCTGCCTTTGACCCCACCCCTGCTTGAGGGGGAAGTTGAGATGTGTGGAGGAAGACAGGCTGAAAGTTGCATGGAAAAGTAATAAAATCGTGTGTCTCCTCATGTGCTATACTGAGAAGGGCCTAGCATCACCTATATTGTATTCCTGCCAAAAATGTATAATCTGAATGTAATGGTGAGGAAACAATTGAGCACATTCAAATTGAGAGGTATTTTGCAAAACAGCTGCCTTAGGCTCTTCAAAAATATCAGTGCAATGAAAAACAACAACATCAACAATAAAAACTTGGGGAATTGTTCTAGATTAGTTCTCAAAATGTAAGCCCTGGACTAGCAGCATGGGTGTCACCTACGAGCTTACTGGAAAAGCATAATCTCAAACCCCACCACAGAACTATAAAGTTAGAATCTACATTTTAACGAGATCCCAGGTGATTTGTATGCACACTCCAATCTGAGAAGCTCTGCTCTAATATACAATTAATATTCAAATTGTCCCAATAGTCTCAGCAATATCCCTCTTTGCTGTTCCCTGCCCCACGACCTCTCCAATTCTTAATCTAGTCAGATATCTCACATTACATTTAATTGTCAAGTGTCTTTTACTTTAGAACTGTGGCTCTAAAACTTTAGCATGCATCAGATTCACCTGGAGGGTTTGGAGAAACACCGACTGCCACCCCTCCCCCAACCTTATTTCTTCCTGGTGATGTTAGTTGCTGCTGACTCTGGGACCACACTTTGAGTACCAATATATCAAATAATAGTACATATTATTTCAGTGTTAAATTTCTAAGTGTAATAATCATGGTTATATAGAAAAGGCCTTTGTCCCTAAGAGATTCTTGCTAAAATATTTGGAGATTAAGTATTACGGTTTCTACAACTAACTCACAGATGACTCTGTAAAACAAAGAAGCAGCTAGATGGATGAATGGATCATGGATGCATGGAGTGGATGGGTGGATGTGATATGGACAGGAGAATACTGGGCAGGAGAGGGTGCTGCCCTGACAAAGGCTCCACCCTCAAGCCTGAAGACCCATGGCCCTAAGTAGGAACAGGCATTTCTGTTTTCATGCCCAAAAAGTTGCCTTTTGGCCCTCCACACCCCCTATGCTGTACCCCTGTACCCATATAAATCCCAGGTTCCAGAAGAGATGAGCAGATGAGGAGACAAGGAGACAAGCAAACAAATGGAAGAAGGACATGGCAGAAGAGAAGAGAATGTCTAAACACCAAGAGGAGTTTGACTGGGGGCAGTTGGAAATGAGTTCAGCCACTGGAAAGCCAAACTCCAGGGGAAAATCATCTTCTCACTCCATCCCCGCTTTCAGCTCCCCACATATTGTGCTGAGACCCACCTCTACCACTCAGTAAAACCCCACAGTCATCCTTCAAGCCTGTGTGTGACCCGATTCTTCCAGGATGCTGGGTAAGAGCTCAGAATGCAAAAAGCTGTAACACTGGCCCTCTGCCCTTGCAAAAAAAGCAGAGGGTCCATTAAACTGGTTAATACTTAAGCCATCTGAGGACAACAAGGCTAAAAGAGCATTGTAACACTGGGTCCACAGGCACCAACCCCTAGACACTACCCTGGGACAGAGCCCAAAACACTCACCCCAGCTCCTGCACCTGCCTGTCTGCATGCTCCCCCATCTTGTCAGGGATTTGAGCAGCAAACAGGCGAGCCACATCCCTGTCACATGTCCTACAAGGGAAATCAGGGAACTCTCCCATTTCGGATGGATAATGAATAGATGGATAGAACAAACATGACAAAGTATTAACAATCAGTGAACATTAACATAGATGAACAATGAACATAGTGAACAAAATGGCTAAGAGAACACATTAAAAAAAAAAAACTGTAGGGGAGGAAAAAACACTTTTCCTCTATGATCTTAGTCTCATTACCCGGGATGGAAAATTAGACTGCTAAAAGACAGATCAACAAGTGAAAAGGCACACATATTTTATTTTATGTTAATTTTTACATAACAAGGGGGCCTTTTTTAGAAAAGAAGTGAAGATACAAAGAAGCAGTTGGGTCTGGGAACTTATATGCCATTTTAAACAAAGAACAATACATTGCAAGAGATGTGACAAGAAAAGAAAAGGGTTTGGGGCTTCCAAGCACTGCAACCTGTGGGTAGGTAAATATGTGGGGGAAGCTAATGGAAGATAAAGCTATCTTAGCAAGATTTGTTTGTGCAGGTCCACCTCAGTGCTGACCTTCTGTTTTCTTCAAGGTTGTGGTACTTTTCTGGGAAAAGAGATTTATGGCAGTCCTTATTTCTCAGGAGTCTCTGCTTTTACTCAGGTAGGGGAAGCTCTGGGAAGCCTTCCTTCTGCATCTGTTGAATCCCAAATGTCTTCAGCTTAAGATAATTTTTATGCCAAAGTGGAGTATTTTAGGGCAGCATATTCTGATATTCTTCAAAACAGTGTCAACCTAGAGGTTCTAGATTCTATGTGGAATCTGGAAAGAGCAGTGCTTGGGTGAATCCGATTTACAATTCCTTACTGCTTAGTGAGCAGAATATAGTACGTAACACAATAACCAGCCCTTATGATTTTAATCTAAAGAGTCGAATCAAAGCTAATCTTGTAGGTAGTGTTTTGTCCCATAATGACCAATGGGAGGGGTAACCATATTGAACTGATTTCACTAATATTATTTCAGTCTTCTGTCAGTCAACCAATATGTTCTTATCATCTGTTTATGGTGTCAGGAATATTTGACCCTTGGCCATCTGTGTCCAGTCAGCGACCATCCATGCGTGATTAAAGTAGGCAATGGGAGGAGTGTCCCATTAATCACTGAGCCGGGTAGGTCAGAGCACCATGGTCTAGCTGAGAAAGGAATGCAGATTCTGGTTCCAGCAATGCCAGTCAAGAGGTAATGTTGTAAAGGCAGGTCACTTAGGGCCTTTGGCTTTGTGTCTCCTTGTCTGTATCCTGACCATTGCACTAAAACAGGGATTTTCAAATTATGTTTTGTGGAACCTTCAAAGATTCCCTAAAGATAACCTCAGGGACAGCTGAAAGGAGTGGGGAGTACCCATTAGGCAGGTCTGGGGGGAAGGTTCCTCCCCTACTCCAACCACACACAGTGAACCATTCACTCCGGTGTGGTGGTGGCAGGTGGGACACTGATAGGAAGAACAAGGTGGTTGAGTGGGGAGAGAATACAAAGAAAGGCAGGGTGCTCCTTGGACACGTATGAACCATCTCATTCTTGTGAAAGTTTATTGAGTGCCTGCTAGTTCAGGCCATACATCCTCATGAAGACTGAAGAGGTGGCCAAGGCAGCACAGGGTCCAAGGACACAAGGCCTCTTAGAGGAGCTGTTTTCAGTCAGGTCCCCAAAAGCAGCTCCAAAACCCATGACTGATTCTAAGGCTGGTATATGCCCTTTCTTTGTTGTCCATAGCAAGAAGAGAGTACTCTTTTCATGTTGCCACTGTAAATGCCCTGTGAGAGCTGCGTGCTTCAGTAAGAAATGCCAAGTATCCCCTGGCACCAGCCAAAATTTGCCATAAATTGTGAACTGAAATAATTCACTTTTTGTTGGATTATTTCAAATGAACAACTTTGCCAGTGAGCTATAATGTTTACACTGACCATACCCAGTTTCTAGATGTCCAGATACTTTATTAACAGCACCTCCTGCTACAGTGTACTGGCTCACCAGTCAGGCCAGGTCTGCAGGCCAGGTCCCCTGCAGGAAGGCATGGCAATGCTAGCTAACATGTCTTGGGTTAGGCATCTGCTTCTCCTATGCATGTACAAACACACACACACACACACACACACACACACACACACACACACACCCCATTACTAGATAATTATTAGTCACCAAGGTATAAATTTTAAACTCTGAAAAATGCAAACTGACACCATATTCCCTATTGTTACAAGTTTAGTCCAGTAGTTAGTCCCAGTTTTGCTTCTATAGGAACTAGGAAACAAACCCTAATCACATTGGTGACCCACAATGTCAGATGCTGCAATAGGCAAGAGTTTGATACTATTTTTCTTTAAAAGCACATATATACACAAGCATACACACACAAAAACCTCATATTAAAGCCTCATATTAAAGATGTCTTCTTGTATTTGCATTCACTTCCTCTATACTCACTGTCGCACTTGCTTCTGCTCACATTGATCAGCCACAGTCTTGCATAAGTAACTTAGCCTTTCTCAGCCTTACCATCTCTATTTATAACATGAGAGAGTTTGCAGGTTCCTGAGGGGCCATGCTGTCTTTGGCCTAAATTCACACCAAGTTGTCTGCCTAGAAGCCTGTACCACTCTCCAAGTTTGTCCCTCAGGAGACATTTGGCAATACCTAGAGACATTTTTGGTTGTTACAACTTGGAGGAAAGGGGATGTGACTGACAACTAAGTAGAGGCCAGAGATACTATTAAACAAGCTATAATGTAAAAGTAAGCCCTTACAACAAATACTTATCTGGTCCAAATGTCAGTAGTGCCAAGGTTGAGAAACCCTCTTCTAGACCAAGTAATTCCTACAAGTTATTTGCCTTGAATTTTTTTTTAATTTTTTTCCAGAAAAATTTAGCAGGTTTATTTATAATTCTTATAAAGTTGAACCACTGAAACTTGTTCATTGAAACATTTTAACTTGCATTAATGCTTTACATCTCCACATTTATATTAAAAATTCACATGCAATGAAAATGGGCAAACTGCCAATACCTGATTTCTGTCCCCTATTTTTCTACTCACAGTCATATACTTAGGTATCTTTGACCCCACGGGGAAAAAAAATGTCTAATGTTCAGAACTATCAATAACAGGAAGAAGAGAAATTTTTTTTTTTTTTTGAGAATGAAATGTTTCCCATCATAGTGGATTCTTAAACACGTTCTCCACGTGTGTGGTGTGCTAGTTGGATGTCTTTTGGCATAATTGTTACATGTTTGGAATGGATAGCACACAGGCTGATGTCTTCAAAAAGGCCAACCAGATAGGCCTCACTTGCCTCCTACAGACCTGTTTTAAAGTTCTGAGCAATTTCTTGCACCAGACACTGGAAGGGAAGTTTGCAAATCAGAAGTTCTGTGGACTTCTGATTGCCTCTAATTTCATGTAGTGCCACAGGACCAGCCCTGTAGTGATGAGATTTCTTCACCCCTCCAGTAGAGGGTGCACTCTTGCAAGCAGCTTTTGTAACCACTTGCTTCCTGGTTACTCTACCACCAGTCGATTTGTGGGCAGTCTGCTTTGTAAGAACTATGGTATAAAGACCTCCTTACTTACCTCCATTTCTGGGCCAAAAAATTTGTGGGTTAAGCCGTAGGGGCTACGGGTCCCCTCCTGGCACTGCCAGGGCCTGTCTAGGGGCTGACAGCGAGCAGGGCTCAGTTCCGCAGAAGTGAGCAGACCTATCTTGAAATTTAAATATCACTGTCCTGGCTTCTGATGAGGCCTTTCATGCTGAGTCATAATGTGGTAGAATGGGTCAATGGAGAAATAGACATGTGCAAAGAAGACACAAAACCCAAGGGGAAAGGCCGGGCACGGTGGCTCACGCCTGTAATCCCAGCACTTTGGGAGGCCGAGGGGGGTGGATCACGAGGTCAAGAGATCGAGACCATCCTGGTCAACATGGTGAAACCCCATCTCTACTAAAAATACAAAAATTAGCTGGGCATGGTGGTGTGTGCCTGTAAT
>NW_016107368.1:357436-370177 GCF_001604975.1 Cebus imitator | reverse complement strand
AAAAAAAAACCAAGGGGAACCCTTGGCTTTATAACAAACCACTATCATGGGAACTCATTCAGTCTTGTCAGAGTGAGTACTCACTACCGTGAGAATAGCACCAAGCCATTCATGAGGGATTCACCTCCCATTAGGCCCCAACTCCCAACACAGCCACGTTGTCATCTGAGACTTCAGGCAAGCTCCTTTTGGCTATAAGCCTGCAAAATAAAAAAATTAGTTATAGTTAATCATTATTGAACAACATTGGTTTGAACTTCATGGGCCACTCATACATGAATTTTCTTCTGCTTCTGCCACCCCTAAGACAACAAGGCCAAACCCTTCTCTTCCTCCCCTTCCTCAGCCTACTCAAAATGAAGGATGTTGACTTTTATAAGAATGAAGACCATTATGATGATGAAGGATAAAAACCTTTATGCAGATGAAAACCTTTATGATGAACCACTTCTATTTGATAAAGAGTAAATGTATGTTCTCTTCCTTATTATTTTCTGAATAACATTTGCTTTTCTCTAGCCTACTTTACTATGAGAATACAGCATATAATACATATATAAAATATGTGTTCATCCACTGTTTATGTTATTGGCAAAGCTTCTGGTCAACAATAGGCTATTAGTAGTTAAGTTTGGCATGAGACAAAAGTTATATGTAGATTTTGGACTCTGCAAGGGGTCAAAAAGGTCAGCACTTAAACTCACACATTGTTCAGGGGGACAACTGTATTTACTTCTGAGATAAAATGGTTGTACAGGCATTGGGTAAACATTCCCATTCCAAAACAGAGAAATTAGTCAAAAGAAATAAATGACGAGCCCCACACAAGTCCAAAACCCAGAAGGGAAGTGATTACATCTTAAAACTTCAGAATAAACTCTTAGATTCCATGTTTCTCATCCTGGACTCAAGATACAAGGCGTGGACTCCCATGGCTTTGCTGGTTTCAGCCCACCTGGCTGCTATAACAGCTGGAGTTGAATGCATGTGGCTTTTCCAGGCTGTGGCTGAACACAGACACTGGCTACCATTGTGGAGTCCTGGCAGTAGTCCCACCCATGTAGCTTCACTAGGCATTGCTATGGTGGGGACTCTGTAGCAACTCTGACCTCACAATTCTGCTCAGCATTTCCCTAGTAGTCACGCTCTGTAGTGGCTCCACTTCTTCAACAAATCTCTGCCTGGGCCCACAGACTTTTCTATGAGGCCTTTGAAATCTACAGAAAAATAAAGCTACACCTCATAGCTCTTGCATTCTGTGAGTCTGCAGACTTAGCACCATATGGAAGCTGCAAAGGCTTGCTGCTTGAGCCATCCAGAGCTACAGCCTGAGCCATATGTGGGGCCATTTGCGACATGGCTACTCCAGCTCAAGCAGCCAAGATGTGGGGAGCAGTGGAGGACGTAGTGGAGGAGTGTGGCACCCTGGGACTGTCCCCCAAAACATTCTTCACTCCTTTGGACTCATGATGGGAAGGGCGTCTTCAAAGATCTTTGAAATGCCTTTCAGACCTTTTTCCCATTGTTTTGATTATTAGCATCTGGATCCCTTTGTCAATGTACATCTCTATAGCAAGCAGTAGCTGGGTGACACCCTTGGATTCCTCTCCTGAAAATTTCTTTTTTATTCTTTGTCACATAGCCAGGCTGTGAATTCAAGTTTTTCATACTCTGCTCTTTTAATTTTAAATTCTGTCTCTAGGTCATTTCTGTGCTGCCATAACTGAGCATAAGCTATTAAAAGTAATTACACGGCTTCTTGAGTGCTTTGCTGCCTAGAAATTTCTTCCATGAGATATCCTAGTTCACTGACTTAAGTTCAGCCTTCTACAAGGCCCCAGAGCATGGACACAATGCAGCCAAGTTCTTTTCCCTAGTATAACATAGGTGACCTTTGCTCCAGTTCCCAATAAGTTTCTCCTCATTTCCTTCTGAGACCTTGTCAGAATGTCCTTTACTGTCCATATTTCTATCATTTTGGTCATGACCACTCAGCCAATATCTAAGAAGTCCCAAACTGTCTCATGTCTTTTTGTCTTCCGAGCCTCCTCCAGAATCACCCTCAATGCTCTTTTCCTGGCCTGCTCTTCCAAACTCTTTCAACCTCTGCCCATTATCCAGTTCCACAGCCACCTCCACATTTTCAGATGTCTTTATAGCTACACCCATTCCTCCGTACCAATTTTCTGTCTCAGTCTGTCCTGTGTTGCTGTAACAGAATACCTGAGACTACCTAATTTATAAAGATAAGAGGCTTATGTCATAGTTCTGCAGGCTGAGAAGTTCAAAGGAATGACCCTAGGTTCTGGAAAGGGTGACCCTTTCATGCTGTATCATTTCATGCTGTATCATTAAGTGTGGAAAAGATGAAAGGGGAAGTGGACGTGTGCAAAGAAGAGACAAAATCCAAGAGGTGTCCTGGCTTTATAACCCATTCTGGAAGGAACTAATCTAGTCTTGCCAGAATGAGAACTCACTACCCCAAGAATGGCACTACATCATTCATGAGGGATGCACCTCCATGACACAAACACCTCCCACTAGGCCTCACCTCCCAATACTATTACACTGAGAATCAAATTTCAATAAGAGTTTTGGTGGGGACAAACAATATCCAAACTATGGCAGTTGGATAAAGTATTGTTAATTTGCTGGAGCTGCTGTAAAATACCACAGAGTGGATGGCTCCACTTACATAAATTTATTTTTTCACAGTTCCGGAGGATGGAAATCCAAAATCAAGGTGTCAGTAGATGTTATTGCTTGAATATTTGTAACCTCCAAAACTCATGTTGAAACTTAGCCCTCAGTGTGGCAATATTTTATTTATTTATTTATTTTTAAAAATTTGTTTGTTATACTTTAAGTTCTGGGGTACATGTGCAGATCATGCATTTTTGTTACATAGCTGTACATGTGCCGTGGTGATGGTTTGCTGGATCCATCGCCTTGTCATCTACATTAGGTGTTTCTCTTAATGCTATCCCTCCCGAATCCTCCCACCCACTGCTTTCCTCCCTTAGCCCCCCACCACCCAGGCCCTGGTGTGTGATGTTCCCCTCCCTGTGTCCATGTGTTCTCATTGTTCAACACCCACTTATGAATGAGAACATGCGGTGTTTGGTTTTCCATTCTTGTGTCAGCGTGCTGAGAATGATGGGTTCCAGTTTCATCCATGTCCCTGCAAAGGACATGAACTCATCCTTTTTGATGGATGCATAGTATTCCATGGTGTGTATGTGCCACATTTTCTTTATCTAGTCTATCATTGATGGGCATTTGGGTTGGTTCCAAGCTTTGCTATTGTGAACAGTGCCACAATAAACATATATGTGCATGTGATTTTATAATAGAATGATTTATAATGTTTTGGGTATATACCCAGTAGTGGCATTGCTGTGTCAAATGATATTTCTAGTTCTAGATCCTTGAGGAATCGCCACACTGTATTCCACAATGGCTGAATTAATTTACACTCCCACCAACAGTGTAAAAGCATTCCTATATCTCCACATCCTCTCCACCATCTGTTGTCTCCAACAGTGTAAAAGCATTCCTATATCTCCACATCCTCTCCACCGTCTGTTGTCTCCTGTCTCACCATTCTTACTGGGGTGAGGTAGTATCTCAATGTGGTTTTGATTTGCATTTCTCTAATGACCAGTGATGATGAGCTTTTTTTCATGTTTGTTGGCTGCATAAATGTCTTCTTTTGAAAAGTGTCTGTTCATATCCTTTGCCCACTTTTTGATGGGGTTGTTTGGTTTTTTTTGTATATTTGTTTAAGTTCTCCATAGATCCTGGATATTAGCCCTTTGTCAGATGGGTAGATTGCAAACATTTTTTCCCATTCTCTTGGTTGCCAGTTCACTCTATTGGTAGTTTCTTTTGCAATGCAGAAGCTCTTAAGTTTAGTTAGATCCAATTTGTCTATTTTGGCTTCTGTTGCCATTGCTTTTGGTGTTTTGGTCATGAAGTCCTTGCCCATGCCTATGTCCTGAATGGTATTACCTAGGTTTTCTTCTAGAGTTTTTATGATATCAGGCCTCATGTTTAAATCTTTAATCCACCTGGAGTTAATTTTTGTATAAGGTGTAAGGAAGGGATCTGCATATGGCTAGCCAGTTTTCTCTATTTATTAAATAGGGAATCTTTTCCCTATTGCTTATATTTGTCAGGTTTGTCAAAGATCAGATGATTGTAGTTGTGTGGCATTCTTTCTGAGGCCTCTGTTCTGTTCCATTGGTCTATAGCTCTGTTTTGGTACCAGTATCATGCTGTTTTGATTACAGTAGCCTTGTAATATAGTTTGAAGTCAGGTAGCATGATGCCTCCAGCTTTGTTTGTTTTTTGCTTAGGATTGTCTTGGCTATGCGGGCTCTTTTTTGGTTCCATATGAAGTTTAAGGTGGTTTTTTCCAATTCTGTGAAGAAAGTCATTGGTAGCTTGATGGGGATAGCATTGAATCTGTAAATTACTTAGGGCAGTATGGTCATTTTCACAATATTTATTCTTCCTAACCATGAGCATGGAATGTTTTTTCATCTGTGTCCTCTCTTATTTCCTTTAGCAGTGATTTGTATTTCTCCTTGAAGAGGTTCTTCACATTCCTTGTTAGTTTTATTCCTAGGTATTTTATTCTGTTTGTAGCAATTGTGAATGGGAGTTCACTCATGATTTGGCTCTCTGTCTATTATTGATGTATAGGAATGCTTGCAATTTTTGCACATTGATTTTTGTATACTGAGACTTTGCTGAACTTTCTTATCAGCTTAAGGAGATTTTGGGCTGAGATTATGGGGTTTTCTAAATATGCAGTCATGTCATCTACAAACAGGGACAATTTGATTCCTCTCTTCCTATTCAAATACCCTTTATTTCTTTCTCTTGCCTGATGGCCCTAGCCAGAACTTCCAATACTATGTTGAATAGGAGTGGTGAGAGAGGGCATCCTTGTATTGTGCCAGTTTTCAAATGGAGTGCTTCCAGTTTTTGCCAATTCACCATGATATTGGCTGTGGGTTTGTCATAAATAGCTCTTATATTTTGAGATATGATCCATCGATACCTAGTTTTTTGAGAGTTTTTAGCATAAAGGGCTGTTGAATGTTGTCGAAGGGCTTTGCATCTATTGAGATAATCATGTGGTTTTTGTCTTTGGTTCTGTTTATGTGATGGATTACATTTATAGATATGTGGATGTTGAACCAGCCTTGCATCCCTGGGATGAAGCCAACTTGATCGTGATGGATAAGCTTTTTGATGTGCTGTTGGATTTGGTTTGCCAGTATTTTATTGACGATTTTTGCATCAATGTTCATCATGGATATTGGCCTGAAATTTTCTTTTTTGGTTGTGTCTTTGCCAGGTTTTGGTATCAGGATGATGTTGGTCTCATAAAATGAGTTAGGGAGGATTCCCTCTTTTTGTATTGTTTGGAATAGTTTCAGAAGGAATGGTACCAGCTCCTCTTTGTACATCTGGTAAAATTTGACTGTGAACCCCTCTGGACCTGAATTTTTTTTGGTTAGTAGGCTATTAATTGCTGCCTCGATTTCAGACCTTGTTATTGGTCTATTCAGGGATTCAACTTCTTCCTTGTTTAGTCTTGGGAGGGTGTAAGTGTCCAGGAATTTAGCCATTTCTTCTAGATTTACTGGTTTATTTGCATAGAGGTGTTTGTAGTAATCACTGATGGTGCTTGTATTTCTGTGGGATTGGTGGTGATATCCCCTTTATCATTTTTTATTGCATCTATTTGAATCTTATCTCTTTTCTTTTTTATTAGTCTAACTATTTGTCTAATTGTTGATCTTTTCAAAAAATCAGCTCTGGATTTATTGATTTTTTTCAAGGGTTTTTTGTGTCTCCATCTCCTTCAGTTCTGCTTCGATCTTAGTTATGTCTTGCCTTCTGCTAGCATTTGAATTTGTTTGATTTTGCTCCTCTAGTCTTTTAATCGTGACATTAGGATGCTGATTTTACACCTTTCCTCACTTCTCTGGTGGGCATTTAGTGCTATAAATTTCCCTCTACAACCTGGTTTAAATGTGGGCCAGAGATTCTTGTATGTTGTGTCTTCATTCTTGTTAGTTTCAAAAAACATTTTTATTTCTGCCTTCATTTCATTATTTATCCAGTAGTCATTCAGGAGCAGGTTGTTTAGTTTCCATGTAGTTGTGTGGTTTTGATTGAGTTTCTTAATCCTGAGTTCTAATTTGATTGCACTGTGGTCTGAGAGGCTGTTTGTTATGATTTCCATTCTTTTGCATTTGCTGAGGAGTGTTTTACTTGCAATTATGTGGTCAGTTTTGGAGCAAGTGCGATGTGGTACTGAGAAGAATGTATATTCTGTGATTTTGGGGTGGAGAGTTCTATAGATGTGTATTAGGTCTGCTTGGTCCAGATCTGAGTTCAAGTCCTGAATATCCTTGTAAATTTTCTGTCTTGTTGATCTATCTAGTATTGATAGTGGGGTGTTAAAGTCTCCCACTATTATTTTGTGAGTGTCTATCTCTTTCCTTTAAACCTACCTATGCTTTTATATTTAAAGTTTGTCTCTTGTAGAAAGCATATAGCTGTGTTTTGTATTTTTACACAGCCTGTTTCTGCTTTATTATGGTGTTTAGTCCATTTTCATTCAATATAATTTGTTATATTGTTGGATTGAAATCTGTCATTTTCCTGTGTGTTTTGTCTTTATCCGATCTTCTCTTTATTTTTTTGTTTCTTCTTTCCTGCCTTCTTTTGGGTTAATTAAATTTATTATGATATTTTAATTTCCCTCATTTTTAGCTATTCCCTTTTTAATTCTTTTGAGCTACTACTAGGATTATAATATAAAATTTTAATTCATCATAGTCTATGTTGAGTTAAATTGTACCACTTCATGTTAAATTGTAGAATCCTAAAAATGTAATTTAATTTGCCATCACTCCATCTTGTGTGCTGTTGTTACAGATTTTGTATAATCTCCACAAGAAGATACTATAATTTTTAATTTTGGGCATTAAACAAGTACTTGTCTTTGAAGGAAATTAAGAGAAAAAATATCATTATATATCTACTATTTGTAGTAGTCTTCATTTTTTTCCTGTGTATCTGAATTTCTTTTGAGATGAGATGACACTGGGCATGTTCAGGGTGTTATGGCCATAGACAAATTTCTATCTGCTATTATTTTCTTTAGTTTGAAGAACTTCTTTTAAAAGTTCTTGTAGGAATTTTATTTGCTTTTAAAATTTTTTTTTGAAAATACATGTATTTTGCCTTAATTTTTGAAAGATATTTTTATTGAATGTAGAATTTTGGGTTGACTTTCTCATTTTTTTAATTTTTTATTTTTTTATTAATATCTTCTTTTTTAATTTTTTTATTAATATCTCCTCAAATTCCTCTTACCAGTTTTTTTCATTTTTTTCTGTCTTTTGTTGTTTCTGATGAGAAATCAGATATCATTCTTGTCATCTTTTCCCTGTAAATGATGCATCTTTTTTCTCTTCTGGATGCTTTAAATTTTGTTCACTTTCCCATTGGTTTTACCAGTAGATATCACCTTCTTTGCATTTATACTGCTTGAGATCCTGTAAGGTGCTTAGGTCTACACGTTAACCTTTTTTACCCAATTTGGAACATTTTTGGCCACCATTTTTATAGATGGATTTTTTTCTGCTTTATTATCTCCCTTGTTCCCCTCTGGGACTCCAATTTCACATTTTAGACCAATTGTTATTATTCTATATGTCCCCAAGATTCTAACCACTCTTCAACTTTCATTTTCTGTGTTCTTCAAATGGAAATATTCAAATATATGTGAACAAGTTCACTGACCCTTTATTCTGCTGTATTCAACCAATTAAGCCCATTCCGTGAATTTTTTACCTCTGATATTATACTCCTTGGTTTTATAATTAGCATTGCTTTTATAATTTCTGTGCCTCCTAAGACTCTCATCTGTTCACTCACTATAACAATTTTCCCTTTAAGCCCTTGAGCACATTTATAGTAGTTGCTTTAAAGTTATTGTCTGCCAATACCAATCTTTGGATTATCCTGGGATATGTTTCTCTTAAGTGCTTTCTACATTCATATTTTCCTATTTTTGTGTGCCTAATATTTTTATATACTGATGTTATGCATGATACATTATAGAGACTGCATTCTGTTGTTCTTCTCTAGAGATGATGCTATTTGTTGTAGTAGGCATTTAAATTACTGGCTGATCACTTGAATTTAGCATGATTTCACATTTTTGTTACAATATGTTTGTTTCTGTTTTGCTTTTAGTCTTAGGATTAATTCCTATATCTTTATTGCTAAGGACTAACCTCTGTGGAGTTTCCATGGAAAGCCCAAGGTGTTTACCAAATCTAAGTTGATGAGAACTCTATGTCTACACTGAAGTGAACACCAGCTGAAATCTCTGCTGAACCTTTCAGATATTGCTGTCCACTGGGCTCCTGAAGTCTCTCCTGTGCATGCACAGTTCAGGGACTGTCCAAAAATTTGAGGCAGTTTATGGGCAGGTTTAGAGGCTCCCTACTCCAACTTTCTCCTTCAATTCCCAGCTATTCTGCCACCCCAAACTATGTTCTCTGATCCTGCAAATCAATACGCCGAAGTCTTCTGCTTGAGTTCTGGTTTCCCCACATCTCATGGACTGAGAGATCCCCCAAGGCGAAAGTTACGTAAATGTAGCTCAGACTCTCTTCACTTTTTGCCTACTTTCCTTGTTCTTGGTGGGTGAATTACAAATAGTGGCTTTTCATATTTTATTTGAGGCTTATCATTGTTAACTGTGGAATAGTTGGTCTAATGAAAACTACTTGGCCATTACCAGAATCACAGCTTTCCCATAGTATTTTTTTAGAGATGGGTTTCACTATGTTACCCAGGCTGAACTTGAACCCTGGGCTCAAGCAGTCCTCCAGCCTTAGCCTGCTGAGTAGCTGGGACTGCAGGCATCCACTGCCACACCTAGCTACCCATAATAGCGAACATTCACCTATCACGGAGTGTGCCATGCCATGCTGTAATTATGAATTTTAATTATATATCTCCCTCACTAGACTCTAAACTCTTTACAGCATGATCTATTTTCTGCAGTAGATTCCAGACCAGAAAAAATAGAGGGCATTCCTCCAAATTCCCAATGTTTTAATATGGTACCAATCGTGCTTGGCAAAGTGATGTTTTCTGATTGTCAAAGGAATATAAACAATACAAACTGTGGGATCTCAGAATCTTTTGCTCAGTGTAACTCTTCTGCATGATTAGGGACTTCTCTGCCATTTTCATGGTTATGTAGCCTTACTACAAAGCATGCATTCAGGGAGTGGACTCTATATCTGGCTCAGTAACCTGCAAGAGGCCAGCCTACTACTGCCAAGACCTAATGCTCTTAGTTGACTGGTGGGCTTCATAAACTGATCAGGCTCATTTTACAGAGTGGGAAGGGGATTCTACATTCTTGTTTTCTACAGGCGGTTAGCCAAAGAGGATACTAATAAAGGCAGGTTTACACCTTAATTTCATTTAACTAGGGGTATGATAAGGATCTTGAATACTTTCATTCTTTTATAAAAGTTTTGTGGAAGATAATTTAAAGTGCTGGAATTGAGGAGTCTATGAATTCAGCACTCTTCATTTATAAGTGACAGAAATACAACTGAAACTAGGTTAAATACAAAAGGGGATTTGTTTTTTTGGGTTTTTTTTGGTTTTTTTTTTGTTTGTTTGTTTGTTTTTTTTTTTTTACTGATGGACCTTCAGGCACAATCTATCTCCCTTTCTCTTACTCAGCTTTTGTCTGGACTCAGAAAGCATTTCCCAAAGAGTGATAAAGATGGTACTCCAGCCCAAATTTCATCAGCTTAGCAACCCCAGTCAGAAAAGAATCTCTCTCTCTAAATGATTACAAGAAATGGCACAGAAAGGCTTCCCATTGCTCTGGCTTATGTTACTCACACCTGGAGACGGGGATGGAGTGAGAACAACCCCAATTGACCACATAGACTGATAGTTGATCAAGGAGGGATTTGCAAAGAAAAACAGGGGTTCTGATAATGGAAGAAGGAGGATAGATGTTAGGCAGACAAAAACAAAGGGTTGGGATTCTGGGGAAGATGGCCAACTAGAAACAGCTCAGGATTGCATCTCCCAGTGAAAGCGCAGAGGGTGAGTGGACGTCACATTTCCAAACGGATTTTTATTGCCCACAGACCAGGAGATTCCCAGGTGGAGGAGCCCCATGGGTCGCCAGTGCAGCTGTTTTGACCTGTGCAGCTGTTTTGGCCTGCGTGGCTGTTTTGGCCCACGCGGCTGCTGTGCCGACACCCTGGCGCAGCGATTCTCCGTACAAAATACACTGGTCTGGGTGCCCTATTAGCTAGCGATTGGAGTCCTGGGAAGGCAGATCGCCCATTCATCCGATTTAAAAGGAGACTGAAATAGGGAGCCAGGCCAGGAGATTCCTGGGCAAAAAAACCTGCCGGGAATCTCAGCGCTGCTGTTTCAGCCAGCACAGTGAGTCGCCACATGGGAAATCACGTAGATCCCAGCGCCTTTTCAACAGGCGACTGTAACACCTGGGAGAAAAAAAAAGACTCTGAGTCAGGGAGCCAGGTGATCAGGCTCAGCTGGTCCCACCCCCCCCACACACAAAAAAAACAGTAACTGAAAACACCCTGGGTTAAGAGTTTCACAGCAAGCACAGCTGAAGCTGGGACAGTCCAGCTCTGTGGGGGAGGGGTGTCCGCCATTACTGAGGCACTCCACCACTTTGAAGGCAGTCCACCATCGCTGAGGCAGCCTGCCATTGCCGAGGCAACCTGACACTACAGAGAGAGTCTGCCATTACAGAGGCAGGCCACCATTGCTAAGGCAGTTCTAACTACACCCATATAAACAGGACTGCAGGGAATATCAAATGGCATCTGGGCAGAGCCCACAGCAGCTCAGCAAAGCCTCTGCAGGCAGACAGTGACTAGGCTGCCTCCTCGCTGGGCAGGGCAGCCCTGGAAAAAAAAAATGAAAAAAGGCAGCAGCACAGCGGAAACTCATAAATAAAGCCATAACTCCCTGGGACAGAGCACCTGGGAAAAAAAAAAAAAGGGAGTTTATGAGTTCTGCTGCAGCAGACCTAAATGTACATGCCCAGCAACTCCGAATGAACAATGGAGCTCACAGCTCAGCACTTGAGCTCCAATAAAGGACAGACTGTCTCCTCAAGCAGCTCCCTGACTCCCGTATATCCAAAGAGTCACCTCATAAAGGAGAGAACAGACTGACATTTGGCAGGTATCCTTCTGGGACAAAGATAGCAGAAGAAGAATCTGGTAGCAACCCTTACTGTTCTGCAGCTACTGCAGGTGATCCCCAGGCAAGCAGGGCCTAGAGTGGACCTCAGCAGTCCTACAGCAAAGGGGCCAGACTGTTAGAAGGAAAACTAAGAAACAGAAATAACTTCATCATCCACAAACCAGAAGATCACTCAGAGACCCAATTGGAAAGTCAACAACTACAAAAACAACAGGTGGATAAATCCACAAAGATGGGAAGAAACCAGTGCAAGAAGGATGAAAACACCCGAAATCAGAATACCTCTCCTCCTACAAGGGATCACAACTCCTCACAAGCAAGGGAACAAGGCTGGATGGAGAAAGAGTGTGATAAAATGACAGAATCAGACTTGAGAAGGTAGGTAATAAGAAACTTCTGTGAGCTAAAAGAACATGTTCTAACCCAATGCAAAGAAACTAAGAACCTTGAAAAAACATTTGACAAAATGCTAACGAGAATGGACAACATAGAGAGGAATATAAGTGAATTGACAGAGCTGAAAAACACAACAGGAGAACTTACAAGTTTCACCAGCCGAATTGACCAAGCAGAAGAAAGGATATCAGAGGTCGAAGATCAACTCAATGAAACAAAACAAGAAGGCAAGAATAGAGAAAAAGGGTAAAAAGGAATGAACAAAGTATCCAAGAAATGTGGGACTATGTGAAAAGACCTAATCTACGTTTGATAGGTGTACCTGAATGTGATGAAGAGAATGAACCCAAGCTGGAAAATCCTCTTCAGGATATTATCCAGGAAAACTTCCCAACCAAGCAAAGCAGGCCAATATTCAAGTCCAGGAAATAAAGAGAACACCACAAAGATATTCCTCAAGAAGAGCAACCCCAAGGCACATAATCATCAGATTCACCAGGGTTGAAATGAAGGAGAAAATGCTAAGGGCAGCCATAGAGAAAGGTCAGGTTACCCACAAAGGGAAGCCCATCAGACTCACAGCAGATATCTCAGTAGAAATCCTACAAGCCAGAAGAGAGTGGGGGCCAATATTCAACATCCTTAAAGAAAATAACTTTCAACCCAGAATCTCATACCCAGCCAAACTAAGCTTCATAAGTGAAGGAAAAATAAAATCCTTTGCAAACAAACAAGTACTCAGAGATTTCATCACCACCAGACCTGCTTTACAAGAGCTCCTGAAAAAGGCTCTACACATATAAAGGAACGACCAGTACCAGCCACTCCAAAAACATACCAAATAGTAAAGAACATAGACACAGTCAAGAATCCACATCAACTAACGGGCAAAACAGCCAGCTAGCATCAAAATGGCGGGATCAAATTCACACATAACAATATTAACCCTAAATGTAAATGGACTAAATGCCCCAATCAAAAGACACAGACTGGCAAATTGGATAAAAAGCCAAAACCCATCAGTGT
>NW_016107368.1:326795-355816 GCF_001604975.1 Cebus imitator | reverse complement strand
AGATACCATCTCACACCAGTTCGAATGGCGATCATTAAAAAATCTGGAGACAACAGATGCTGGAGAGGATGTGGAGAAATAGGAACACTTTTACACTGTTGGTGGGAGTGTAAATTGGTTCAACCATTGTGGAAGACAGTGTGGCGATTCCTTAAGGACCTAGAAATAGAAATTCCATTTGACCCAGCGATCCCATTACTGGGTATATATCCGAAGGATTATAAATCATTCTATAAGGACACATGCACACGAATGTTCATTGCAGCACCGTTTACAATAGCAAAGTCCTGGAACCAACCCAAATGCCCATCGATGATACACTGGACAGGGAAAATGTGGCACATATACACCTTGGAATATTAGTAGCCATCAAAAACGATGAGTTTGTGTCCTTTGTTGGGACATAGATGAACCTGGAAACCATCATTCTCAGCAAACTGACACAAGAGCAGAAAATCAAACACTGCATGTTCTCACTCGTAGGCGGATGTTGAAAAATGAGAACACATGGACACAGGGAGGGGAGCACTACACACTGGGGTCAGTTCGGGGGAAATGGGGGAGGGAAAGTGGTGTGTGGGGAGTTGGGGAGAGACAGCATGGGGAGAAACGCCAGATATAAGTGAAGGGGAGGAAGGCAGCAAATCACACTGCCATGTGTTTACCTATGCAACAATCTTGCCTGTTCTTCACATGTACCCCAAAACCTAAAATGCAATAAAAAATAAAATAAAAAACAAAGGGTTTTGGGGTTTTGTTACTTTTCAACAGAGAAAAAGAAGTTATAACATTAAATGTAGAAACAATGGAGGCTAGACTGAGCCACTGGTAGGCTGGACTAGAAGTGAGCAGAAGCAAGAGATAAAAGACAATAAATAATGCAGAAATAGTTAAAACACTGAGACTATATTGAGGAAACTTACATTACATAAAAAATAATGATAAACTCTTGGAAGAAGGAAGTATGATCAGAGGCAGCTGTAAAAAAAGACTACATTTCTGTGTTTAATTAAAACGCTGCATTCTCAAATCTTTTCTCTGTGGCAAGCTCTAGGAACTTCTTTTTTTTTGAGATGGAGTCTCGCTCTGTTGCCCAGGCTGGAGTGCAGTGGCGCCATCTCAGCTCACTGCAACTTCTGCCTCCCAGATTCAAGCAATTCTCCTGCCTCAGCCTCCCGTGCACCTGGGACTACAGGTGCACGCCACCACGCGTGGCTAATTTTTTGTGTTTTTAGTAGAAACAGGGTTTCACCATGTTAGCCAGGTTGGTCTCGATATCTTGACCTGGTGACCCGCCTGTCTCGGCCTCGTAAAGTGCTGGGATTACAGGTGTGAGAGCTACTACGCCCAGCCAGAACATTTTTTGAAATGACTTCTTTATTTATTAAGAAACTATGTATTGAAATACAATTCAGTGAGACCAAGGTTGTGGAAAGGAGGTTCTCATGTGGGCTATTTGTCACGACAGAAATTCCCTAAGTGGGACGAGGTGAGAATTCAGCACAAGCTATTGTCACAACAGGCAAAATAAGTCTGAAAACAAGCTTCTACATTGTTGAATGTCTAAATGCTTTCCTATGCCTTATTCCATTTTATCTTTGTGAACATTCTGTCTTCTTAGAGAGGCTGAATTATTACAGCTATTTCACAGATGAGGACATCTGCAGCATGTTTCTGGCTTCTTCACAAATGAAGGATAAAGCATAACAATTTCCTGATTAAGGAACTAAAGAGAACCCTGAAATTAAGTTCACTTTACTAAGAGCCAGTGACCAGGCGTTTTACCTGTTTCAGGATCCTGCGAGCTCCCTTCTCTACTGTTTCTGTGTGAGCAAGTACACCCCAAAAGGTATATCACAGCATGTTTCAAACAGTCCTGTTCTTCTTCACACTGAGTTCTGTGGGTCCAAGAAGAAATTATTTTCCTGGCCCTGAGGCTCGTTTTAGAACTGATTTACATAGTGTAAATCTTTGTAAAGTCCAAGACAGAAAAAGTTGAGAATTTTTTTTAGAATTTATATTGGTTGCTTTTTGCCAGGTATGGGTGACAAGGTCCTGAGATTTTTAGAACGTCTGTATGTATTTGCATTGTTTCAATAGGTGGCAGCATGCCCTCTCCTTTAAAAGGTATTTTTATAAAAGGACATAGTGAAAAGCTTCTGTTGGGAAATGAAAAAGTGATAACAAGAGAGGCAAAGAGGAAATATTCCCTGTGACACACCATACATATATTGCTCATGGTCCCAACTCAAGTCATTTCAGAGGTTTTGATCCATCAGTAATAACTTTAGAACAAAAGTTGTATCATGACATGTCTACTTCAAACTGTAATACCATTTAGATCTCTCCTCACTGGGGACTCAGTATATTGGAAAAGTTTTGGGAAAGCAATGTGAAGCACTTTCCCACATGCCATATTGTCAGTGATTCTGTATCCATCTTGGCCGCACCCTTTCCTTGTCTACCTTCTTCAGTGTGACCAGCTCCATTCTCTCTTCTCTCATCAGGGTGGATTTATTAATCAACAGGTGTAAATATTTTAATTCTATTCACAATGGAGTTTCTCCCAAGGAGTCCCTCCAAGGAATGTTTGGTTCTCACTGGGTCAAACAAGAAAGGGAGAGGCTTACTAGAAGCTTAGAAACTGTCAACTTCCCTGTGTTCCAATAATATTGAAAGGAGTTAGCCAGCTTGCTTTAGGCAGACAGTAAGGGAAGGGTCCACTAGAATTTCTGACCCGTCCTGCAGGTGTTTATACCAGATGTTTTGTGCAGATAAGGGAACTTGCATGGGGCTTGCCTAAATATGCCCGCAGTGGAAAATTCCACTCCTTAACCCATGTGCAGTAAGGGAAACAAATCCATATGGAGAGGGAAACAAATCCACATGGAGAGGCTCAGTCTAAGGGCCCACGTGCGCACAGGGTAGAGCCTCCAGGAATTTGTGCCGTAAGCCCGGGTATTCAATTGTGAAAGAGGCAACCGGCTTTCAGGACCCCTCTCTTTTCTGAGAGCTTTCCTTTTGCTTAACAAATTCTACTCCGCCCACTCTCTGGTGTCAGCACACCTAATTTTTCCTGGTTGTGAGAAAAGAAGCAAGACCTAACTGAGCTAAGGAGCAAAAATCCTGCATCAATATAAATATCCCTATCTGGGAGAATCCATTCAGTTTGTGGCATGAAAGTGATGGCTGCCCTGAGGTGGGAGTTGGTTGGTCAGAAGGAAGTAGCAGGTCCTCTCCGTGTGTGGGATTTAGTGTGCACATCAGTAATGTCACATTCTCTCACTCACTGTTTGTGCTGCAAGTATATCTACATAAATTGGACTCCTTCAGGTTAAATGGGCTTAAAGACAAATTGTGACCAAAAAAAGAAATAATCTATGTGAAATATATAATAAATGTACGTAATTATACATAATTTTACATGAACAAATATATCCTAACTTTCCTGAAACTCCCTCTACTATGACAATATAATTAATCTTTGCCCTAAGCCTTCTTATTTTAAAAACAAACTTTTTAAAGGAAAAAAAGCACTCTGCCTGCCCAGATCTCCTTGGATTCTTTTTATCAGCTCTGTATGCTCATCCCCCAATCTTCTGTGTGCTTTGATGCTAGCTTGTGTTTGGGACACTCAGAGGATTGCCTTCTCTTCGTTATGCAATTTGTGTGCACTGGAGCAGCCTCATTGCCATTCTGAAGCTTGGTAGAGGTGAGTTGCTAGTGTGGGAGCACAAAAAGCCCAGCCCCTTTGCCTCCAAGCACAGCTAACAACTCTTCAGGGTAGTTTATGCTCTGAAGATCCCACGGGGTCAGGCTGAATCTGGGGAGTCACCTAAAATCATGCCCTGGCTTGGCTTTCCCCTTTCCAGTCCTGCTCTTCTCACGCAATTACTGATTGCTCTGGGAGCGTCTCCTTAGTAAATTAGAATCACCTGAATCCTTGACTCATCATCTACTTTCCTATGTATGAGGAACTTTATCTAGGACATTTACTGTTTTCTCTCTCTGTCTGATCATTTTTTTTCTTTTGTAAATTATATTTGGGGGAATTACTTGAATTAAGATTACAGGGAGTCCCAGCTCTTTGGAAGGCTGAGGTGGGTGGGTCACTTGAGCACAGGAATTCAATACCAGACTGGGCAATATAGTGAAACCCCATCTCTACTAAAAATACAAAAAGTTATCTGGGCATGGTAGCATTTGCCTGTAGTCCCAGCTTCTTGGGAGACTGAGGCAAGAGAATCACTTGAAGGAGGTGGAGATTCCAATCACATCACTGCATTCCAGCCTCGGTGATGGAGCAAGACTATGTCTCAAGAAAAAAAAAAAGATTATAGAGGAAAAACACATGTACATATACACACACACACAAAACACCCTTTCTTCCCCAAATTGACCACTTTTCAGACATCTCTCGCCAGGAATTTGGTGACATGATCAGTGCAAGTTTTAAAATAATCTTAAAGTTGTTCTTGTTGACTGAAGTACCACAACCTAGAATCCTGTGGCAGTTGCTGGGTTTTTACCTCACTCTTCCCAGTTATCACCTAGCCAGTTGTTTTACATCTCTGTAGCATTCTCCAACTTTTGCTGGGTGTCATTTCTGTGATAGAACTTTTTAAAAAACACTTTTCTGTCATTTATTTTCAACTTTTTATTGAATTATAACATACATAAAGTATACAACTCAACAAATACCACCTCCTACGTCAAGAAATACAACATTACTAGGACCCCAGAAGCACCCCTTTATACCCTCTCTAAACTTATTGCTGTGTTCAATTCCATTATATAATTGTTCTGCCATTTTTTATTTTAAGAGAAGGTAGAAATAGACTCCTTTAGAGACTCATAAATGAATGTATAGATGCTTTGAATTTTCTATTTTTGTAAAGGAGATATAATATGGAAGAGTGTTAATTGTATGACTGGAAAACATCAAGAAATTTTATTTACCAGAAGAATTCTAGACAATATAAATCCAGATGTTTTCTTTAGAAAAATATTTTTGCTAAAATTTTAATAAGTGGAAGAACGTTTCCATTTTTATCTTTCAAGTTTCATACTGCTGAAGGCCAGTTTCTAAAACAAAGAAGAGGTGTAGTCACATCTGATAAGAGAATGGGGGAATATTTGCAGAAGATACAAGATAGAGAATAGGGAGAAGTTATAAGTGAAAAAATCAATAGCACACAAATTGCATAATAAATAGAAGGCAAACTATACGTTAGGAATGAAAGCCCTGTGAGAGACCTTCATTGCAGAGCCCATGAATTCTTTCTGCAAATACTCGATGTTCAAGACATTGTTCTAATGGCCAGATATACAGCAGTGAATAAAAAAGACAAAAATCCCTGCCCACATGGAGCTTATATTCTAGTGGAGGACAAAGACTCTAAACACATAAATGGTTAAAATATATGTGTCAAGGGTGCTATGAGGTAAAATAAGTGCTATGAAGCAAAATAAAGCAGAGGTGTTTGGGCAATTTAAAGTTGGGTGGTAGCGAGGCCAGACCTGGTGGAGAAGATGACATTTGAGTAAAGTCATGAAGGAGGTAAGGGAATGGGCCACATGGACATTTGGCAGGAGAACATCCAAACAGAGGGAATAAAAAGTGCAGATGCCTTAGGAAAGAGTGTTCCTGGAATGCTGGAGAACAGAAAGAATCCTAATGTGGCTGGAGTCAAGTAAAAAGAGTGGAAGCAAAGTTAGAGAGGTTGGGGGTGGAAAGATGCCACCAAGTAGCCCTTGTTGTAGGACTCAGGTTTTACTCTGAATTATATGGGAAGTGTTGGAAGATTTTGAGCTGAGAGGTGGCATACTCTGAATGGTTTTTAAAGGGACCTTCAAGTTGTTTTGTTGCAGATCGATTTTGGTGAGGAGCAAGGACAAAAGCAGGAAAACTATTTTGGAAGGTGACCTGGTTTGGATCTGTGTCTCCACCAAATCTCATGTTGCATTGTAATTCCCAGTGTTGGGGGTGGGGCCTGGTGGGAGGTGACTGGATCATGGGAGCAGAGTTCTCATGAATGGTTTAGCATCATCCCCCCTTGCTACTGTAAAATGATAGGGTTCTCACAAGATCTGGTCATTCAAAAGTGTGTAGTACCTTCCCCTGCCCCCTTCCTCCTGCTCCAGCCATGTGAAGATACCTGCTTTGGCTTTGTCTTCCACCATAAGTAAATGATCCCTGAAGCCTCCCCAGTAGCAGATGCTACCATACTTGCACAGCCTGTGGAGCATGGCCAATTAAACCTCTTTTCTTACAAATTACCCAGTCTCAGGCATTTCTTTATAGCAATGTGAGAACAGAGCAATACAGAAGGTATTACAATCATCTGAGAGATTAGGGTGGTACCAAAAAAGTAGAAACTGGAGGTGCTGAGAGTGGATTTTAGAGATATTTTGAAAACAGAATTGGCTGGCTTTGGTGAGAATTGGATTCAGCAGGTAAGAGGGAGATGTTAAGAAAGACATCAGTGAATAAGTCATGTGTTTTGTGTTTAGTTCAATTTATTTTTGCAAACATTTGTTTTCTACTATATGTTATTTACTGTGTATGCGGCACTGTGCTTGCCTCATATACAGTAATTTCTCTGGAAAGAGAAACAGACATTTAAATCAATAAATCTGCATATACTATATTAAGTCTAATAATCAAAGTATACTCAAGTTCTGAAAGTGGGAAGGGGTCAACACTGTCACAGAAATACAGGAAGATGGCAATGGAAATTCTTTGAGAAGAATGATGACTAAGTTGAATATTGATGGACACCTGAGTGTTTTCTTTTTTCTTTTTTTTTTTTTTTGCAGGTTTTACATATATATATATATTTTTTTTTAATTTTACTTTAAGTTCCAGGATACATGTGCAGAACGTACGATTTTGTTACATAGTATATGTGTGCCATGGTGGTTTGCTGCACCTATTGGCCCATCCTCTAAGTTCCCTGCCCTCACACCTAACTCCCCAACAGGCCCTGGTGTGTGTTGTTCCCCTCCCTACATCTGTGCATTCTCAGTGTTCAGCTCCCACTGCTAAGTGAGAACATGTGGTGCTTGGTTTTCTATTCCTGTGTTAGTTTGCTGGAAATGATGGCTTCCAGCTTCATCTATGTCCCTGCAAAGGACATAATTTCATCTCTTTTTATGGCTGCACACTCTTCCATGGTATATATGTACCACATTTTCTCTATCCAGTCTGTCATTGTTGGGCATTTGAGTTGGTTCCATGACTTTGTTGTTGTAAATAGTGCTGCAATAAACATGTGTGCATGTGTCTTTATAGTGGAATGATTTATATTCCTTTAGGTATATACTCAGTAATGGGATTGCTGGGTCAAACCTGAGTGTTTTCTAAGCATTAGAAGGGGATAGAGGAATAATATTCTAGAGAGGAGTCACTGCTAGTCCAAAGGTACAAAGGAATGAAACAACATGGTGTGTCTAGGGAATGAGAAGCAGATTGGATTGACTGGAATGTGAAGTCTAAGGTGTGGAGAAGCTGGGAGCTGAATGGAGCATAAGAAAAAAGGTCTTACATGCCCTGCTTCAGGCCTGAGCTTTGTTCTACAGGAGAGCTAGTGAAAGATTTTAAATAAGGGAAAGTTGTAAACAGGCTTACATTTTATGAAATATCACTCCACTGGCCATGTGGAGGTGGATTAGAGAGAGTAGATGAGAGGATAGAAACCCATTTGAAAGGTATTACAACCATTGCAGCAAGAGCTGAGATCCTGAATTAAGGTGATGGCAGAGGTAGCAGAAAAGAAAAAATGAATTTAAAAGATAGAAATAACAAGGCTCAGTCAGTGATCATGGTTATAATGACTAAAGGAGAAGGCAGACTCTGGGAGGCTAGAAGGATGTAGTTCCCTCAATTAAGTTTAGGGAATTCTTGAAAAGGAGAAGGTCATGGAAGTGGGGGAAAGTGATGAGATCAATTACAACATGTTGAGATGAAGAGCCTGGGAGATAAAGAGGACATCTCCAGGGAGCAGTTAGATACATGTCCCTAGAAATTAGCAGAGAGGCCTAGCCTTTAGCTATAGATTTAGGGGTCAACAGCATAGAGCAGGTATTTAAAAGAACAGGAGCACATTTGACTATCAAGAAGGAAGGCTTAAATTGAAAAAGGGTGGTCAGAAACAGAATCCTCAGAAACATCAACTTCTAAGAAGAGAACACAAGAAGGCAAATCAGCAACTGACACTGAGTATATATGGTCAGAGAGTAAGACCTCAGCCAGATGAAAAGGGGCCTCCAAAGTCATACGGAAGAGGGAGGGGTGATTGAGAGGTAGGGAGGGGGTGGTTGAGAGGTTGAGAGTGGCAAAAACCATGATAAGATCAAGTAAGCTAAGGACATAGATACATTGTGAATTGGTTATTAGGAGGTCATTGTTGATCAGAGACAGGGCAATTCCAATGATACAGTGTTAGGGTGTGAGACAGGTACAAATCAGATTATAGTGGTTTGATTGGTAGACAGGAGGTGAGAGAGTATCTAGACACATGTATAGGCTCTTCTTTCAATGTGGTTGACTGTGAATTTGAAAATGCCTCTCCTGCACACAGGTGAGACTATGCCCAGGCTGACTAGAGACTGGAGTAGAAGGAGGGGTCTCTTACCCAAAGCTGTGGCAGATGTTGAAAGCAAGTGAATATTCAGAGCTGACTGTGAAATGGAAACTGACTCCAGAATGCCAGGAAGTGGGGTTTGAAAGGACCTCCAATGATGAGGGGCTGGAGCCAATGTCTGAAGCTGGATTAGGCACTGAGGATAAGATAGCTAGCTAGAATGTTTGTAGGCAGCTACTCAAGAAGAATGGAAAGGGCAGGGGATGGTGTGTGCTGCATGGCCTGCAGGTCAAGGGACTGATCAGGGACCCTGGCTCTGTGAGAGAGGGAGGAAAACTAATAATTTGAGAAAATGGGAAGGGGTTAAGGCCTAGCTTCAGAGTTTCAGGACAGGCTAAGCAGAAGTAGGGCAGTTTGAGGGCTAAAAGACTAGCAGCTGATGGTTTTATACATGTAAAGATTTCTGAGAAAAAGGGGTCCCAGGTGATAAAGTCTGGGACATAGTCATGGCAGTTGACCACAGGACGGGGTAGAAAGATGCAGGTGCTAAGAACTGAGGAGGTTAAAGTTCTGAGAAGCTGCAGTGCTAATCGAGTCCTCCCCACGAGCACTGAAGTCACCCAGATGATGGCAGAAGTTGGATTTGAGAGAAAGAACATTCTCAGTCCTCAATGAACATGGAGGAGTGGCCAGGAAATGACAATCATTAGTAAGAAGAGAACAGAAAAGCTAGATAGGATGAACTTGAATGCAGGAGAGAATTTTGTGTAAGAGGTATGGGTGCAATCATGGCAGTGGGCATTAGGAAGAATATCTCTAACTCCTCCTAAACCTGCCATACATTTGGGAGCTGCAAAGGAGTAATATCATTGAGGCAGAGACAGTATCCATTTCAGTGAGAACAGGTGAGAAGAAAAGATCATCTTTACCATGTACATGTAAAAACTATATGCTCCCAGAGACTAAGGATAATCTTTTATTTTCAGTCAGGACTATTGAATTAAGGGTTTCCAGGGAATCACAAAAGACAGTTGTACTGAGTGGGTAGTATTTAATATGATCCAGTCTTAAATAAGAAGCCATAAACATCAACATTTAAAATCAAATATATAATAAATAATTATTAAGTTATAGACTACATAGTTCATATTAGCTAAATTCTCAGATGCATATGTAAATACAACAGAGCAATAATATAGAATAATAATGCTACAATTGTATACAAGCGTCCCAAGAAGACACTTTGAACTAAAATAATAAAGATCATGATTAATTTTCCATGAACTGTCATGACCTACAGTAATATTTCCTTCTCTCCCTCCCTTCCTTCCTTCCTTCCTTCCTTCCTTCCTTCCTTCCTTCCTTCCTTCCTTCCTTCCCTCCTTCCTTTTTTTTTTCTTGGAGCATGTCCCTTGTTCCTGAAGTGAGCTTTGCTACAAATGTTATTGAAATAATATTGAGCAACTGAACATCAGACATGGTAGAAAGTTTTACTTAGAAGTATGATCAGATATTCCTGTAAGAATACCCAGAACTTTCGAGACGCATAGACATTTAAAGCTCTGAAAAAGGAAGAAAAGACATTAGAGATTCAGTCCAGGATTCTCATTCTACAGATAACGAAATGGAAACCTAAACAGCTTAAACAAGTGACCATAATTTCATAGTCAACAAAATTTCAGGTCTCCTGTATTACCGTCCATAGGTGAACAGTTATATTTATGGGCTATCTTTATATTCCTTTCAAGAATTGGCTAAGTCTTGAACCCAGAGCAGTGAAGATGGAGCTGTTGAAATCTCACTGCTTCATCTTGTTTATTTCAATGCATTGCTTTTCTGGGGTGTTGGGGGGCTCTTTATCTGGGTGTTTAAACTTTGTTTAATGAAGGCTCTTAGCCAAACCCTCATTAAATTATTTTTACTTTTAAGATAGAAACCCTGATCAAGGGCCGGGCGCGGTGGCTCACGCCTGTAATCCCAGCACTTTGGGAGGCCGAGGCGGGTGGATCACGAGGTCAAGAGATCAAGACCATCCTGGTCAACATGGTGAAACCCCGTCTCTACTAAAAATACAAAAAATCAGCTGGGCATGGTGGCGCGTGCCTGTAATCCCAGCTACTCAGGAGGCTGAGGCAGAATAATTGCCTGAACCCAGGAGGCGGAGGTTGCGGTCAGCCGAGATCGCGCCATTGCACTCCAGCCTGGGTAACAAGAGTGAAACTCCGTCTCAAAAGGAAAAAAAAAAAAAAAAGAAACCCTGATCAAAATAATTGGAACAGAAATTTTTAACAATAAACATGCCAAAAGAAATATACATTTTAAATATTAAACTACAGTGTCAAAGAAGTTAATAGCTGTAAATTCAGAAACAAGAAATATAGATTCCATCTTTCTCACTATCTTTGTACCTGCTTCTAACTTTTATCCCAACAACCCAGGCTGTCATAGTTGAAACTTAGGCACATTTTATTTATATATTATCATCGGGCAGATAATTCCTTTATAATACATATTCTAAAATGTTAAAACAGAGTACCTTGTTTCTGATGACAAAACATTACTTTTTTTTTCTTTTCCCTGAGTCTACTTGCTGATGATAAAACATTTCATTGAAATTTGATTAAATAATTCTCAATATATCTTTTAGAACTGTAAGTTAATTCTGTGTTTGTTTTAAGCAGATAATTTTTCTTCTCAGAGCATAAAGCATTTCTCATCCCACATCCTCTTGCACATTCACAACTATTTTAACAATAAGAGGTTCTCAAATAGCTTATACCATTCTAGCAAAAATTTTATTTTTCTAGAGTTTTTAACTTCATGTTTAAACAAACTGTGCTGGAGCTGATATGAAATGGCAGCTAGAGTAGGTTGCCTGTTTTTACTACCCAAGTTTGAAAGATTGGATTGTTTATGCGAAAGTTTGTTTTCAGCTTGGACAGGAGTCCTGGCCTCTTGATTTGTCTCCTGATTTTAAAATTACATAGATGATTGAATTTTTCTTATCAAAAGGATTGTAACTAAAAGTGTCCAAAATGCTAAACATGTTTTGAAATTCTGTCAAAGCAGAAGTTTCATTTTAAAAAGAAGGAAGAAAAGAAATGAAGAAGAAAGGAGACAGACATTTGAAGTTATTAGCTAGCTAATACTATGATCATTTTAACAGTTTGAGGAAAGAGCTACAATACTTTTAAAACTCTGTTTAGTTCCAGAAGACAACCTGACATATGTCCCTCTATAGCTTTAAATTACCATTTCCACAAGCTTAAAATGTTAGCTTATAAGGGACTGGGGGCTGGAGGAAGGTAATATTAAATCAACTTCTTAATACTCTATTGCCACTGACTAAGAGTCTATTCCATAAATATATTCATATTTATAGTATTTAATTATTTTTATATACCCCAATAAAGAAGTAAGGCTTCTGTGGCCATCTGGTATCCCCGGTACATAAATAAATTATATATTTATATGTTAGACATTTTGAGATTAAAAAAAAAACTATTCAGATATAAGTTTTTAAACACTCAGTTTTCATTTCCTTAAAAGAATAAAGATGTTAACTTTTCATTTTGCTTTTACATATTTTGCTTCTATGTTTCTATATTTTCAACTTGAATGAAGGTATATATGTTTTAAGTTATGATCATAATAGACCATATTCTGGTGGTAATCAAACTCAAGGTTAATATAAAATCAATACATGTCAAAACCGTATTTTTGGTTAAAAATTTTAGCCTTCTCCTTCAACCAAGAAATGTCAAAGTTGGGCAGTGAGATAAAGTAAAAACTTCAGAAGTCATAGAAATCAATGACATAGAAAATCAGACTATTGCATAGTCATTATGGGGAAATAATCCTGACTTAGCACACTTAAGAGTGTTTTTTCCCATCGCTAATATATTGTACTCCTTCACTTGGAATACCAAGAAATAAGTTTAACTACTATATTAGAGTATGTAACATAGTGTCCAGCTGCAAGTCAGATCCTCAGGAATCTTCACTTCCATGTGTTCTAGAGGAGAGATGTTGATGAATCATCTGTGGAAATAGTATACCATGAGTAACTACGAAGCAAATCTGGACAGGTAAAGATAAATTAGAAAATCAAATGAAATTTAAGGTAGATACCTTTTGGAGAAGTGATTTGAATCTTTCTAGGAATTCTTTGGGTGGTTTTTTCTCATAAGAATCACACGAAGGGCATGTCTAGAAATCGATGAAAAAGTAACAGTCTTCTTTAAATTTTTTTTCTTAGTAAAATGTTTCTTTAAAACTTTTATCGTTAAAAACATACATTATGTTCACTGAAAAACATTTGAGAAATACATAAAACTGCTTGGGAAGTAACAATGGAAAAAGTTCTTGTAATCCCATTCACAGAGATAGGAATCCCACTGCTATGTTTTGCTGTATATTATCTCCATGTTTTGGGTATTTTTAATTATTATGTAATTACATTATTTATACCAACTGATAATTTGCTTATTTATTACATTTAACATATCACAGGCATTTTCTAAGTGTTAAATAGCCTTCAAAAATATGACATATAGTGGATGCTCTGTATTCCAACATAGGATGGAATTTTTACTATTTTTGGACACATAGGTTGTGTCTAACTTTTTTTTTTTTTTTTGAGACAGTCTTGCTCTGTCACCCAGGCTGGAGTGCAGTGATGTGATCTCCACTCACTGCAACCTCCACCTCCTGGGTTCAAGCAATTCTTCTGTGTCAGCCTCCCAAGTAGCTGAAATTACAGGCATGCACCACGGTGCCTGGCTAATTTTTTTGTTTTTAGTAGAGATGGAGTTTCACCATGTTGGCTAGGCTGGTCTCGAACTACTGACCTCAATTGATCCACCTGTCTGGGCCTCCCAAAGTGCTGGGATTACAGGCATGAGCCACCACGCCCAGCCGCATCTAACTTTTTATTTTTGTCTACATTACTCCAAAGAACATCTCTGTAAACAATTTTTCATATACATCTTTGCTTATTTGATAAATTCCTAGAATTACTAAATTAAAGGGGTAAAAAATTTTAAGGTTTCAATGTACATTGTAAAGCGTTTTACCTCTTTTCACTTGGAGCATTCTTATTATAGGGTATTGTTAAAATTTTTAATTGGAGAAAACAGGATTTCCTTGTTTTAATTGGAATTTATGTGATTACTAGGGAGATTGAACAGTTTTTCGTATATGTGTTGCTCATTTACATAATTTTAGAAATTTCTTTGTTTATGTTCTTTGTCTTTATTCCTATCTAGATGCCAAGCCACTGCTTGGTAGTTATTAGCATCTCAATGCCAGTGTGATGTTGTAGTGAGAGCATTTCACTAAAAGGTAGTAGATATAAATAAGTTCTAATTCTCATTCTGACACTATGTATAGAACTTGAAGCTAGTCACTTAACTCGGAGATCTCATTTTCCTCATCTGTAAGATGAAGATGCTTAACTGGAGAGTTTTAAGTTGCTAAACTGCCAATTAATGAGTTTCAAAAATATGTTCAGCTCCTTTCTTTCTGAGGAAAGATTTAGAGGGATAGTTTTCACATGGTCACCTGGCCAAACAACCAAAGGAGATAAGAATCATTTTGATAATGTAATTAAGATTTCATTTAAATCACATGTGGAATTTTTTTGGCGGAGAACTAATTTTAAAAATTTGAGAGTAATTTATTTTATGTGTTTTCCCACTGGCTTTGATTAATCATTGAATTATTCATGTTCTTGAGTATCCACATTGCTCATGAGTTGGCATATACAAGAGGATCTCAGGGCTCCAAAAAGCTAGGGACTGCTAAAATTTCTCAGCCAAGTAATGAGGCCTGCCTATTTTAATTCATTACTGACTCTGCTAATGTACAGGATAGTAATATGATTCAAGAGAGAAGGCGAAGTTTAAGATTTGCCCTAGTCTCTTGTAGGCTCTTTTCTTGTCAGAAAGGATCTATCTCCTGTTAATAAGAACACAAGTTATATGTGACCAAATGAGAGGAAAATATTCCTTAACTCCAAAATCACAGTTGGATTCTATGCCTAATGACTTCCTCACCTTGAGAAGCTATTTTAACACATTCCAGCTGCCAAGGACTACTAGGAAATTAATTGGGTTTCTGAATACTTTCAAGTCTGTGGACTTAAAAGAGTGACCCTACTTCTTAAAATGCACCATGTATAATAAGGCATAACTATAAGTAAGGAAGACACCAGCAGGTCTGGTTACAGGTGTGTGTGTGTGTGTGTGTGTGTGTGTGTGTGTGTGTGTTTATGTAATGCAAGAGATATAGTTTATAAGTACAAATAAGATAGATGACAGATGACAATCTTACTAGTCTGTGTTTCTGTCTTCTCTCTGCTTTTGTGGAAGGTGGTTTCCTCTTCAGCTTTTTAATTGACACATTGATTATCCTTTCATTGTCTCCTGTGTTTGCGGACTTTAGTTGGGCCTTCTGAAAACATGAAAAAGCTGACCACTCACAGTTTGTCTGAAAGAGAAATAATTTGTATATATGTTAACAAACATTATTCGGAAAGTAAAAGATGATTTTCCCAATCCTGTATTTCTATCTCTACTGCAATGTCTTGTGTTACCTTGTTTCAACAGACAAGTGATGAATGATTTCACCTCCTATTTACTCTTTGGGATGGGGAAAAGGGATAATCCCCTGCCTCGCAGATAAGAGAGAAAAGAGCCTCACTTCTTCACAATGCTTTATTCCTGATGCTATACAGAGGACCATTTTGATCTCTGGGTGGTGGACAAGACCTTTGTGTTTTATAGGGGAGCATTAGTTCGGTTTAGGAGCGCATTTGCTGAATTATGAGGCTGTAAAACTTACACTGTGACTAGTGGCAGCTTTGGGTAAATTATGTTGTAGTTTGAAGAAGAATATTTTTCATTTGTTTGCAGTTTCTATAATGTACCTATCATGACATGTCTTCAGCCGCATTTTATTCTGCACAGCACCAGGCATAGTGTGTTGCCAGTGAATGATCAATATATATTTGTGAAGTTAACATAACATGAAGTAAATGAATTAAAGACCCTCCTTTGGGGAAAGGAAGCAGATACCTATCTCTGATGGCATATTTTACATCTAAGATTTAATACACTTGCCATAGATCACACATGACTTTTCTAAAACCCTTTTCATACTCTCAGCTCAGTTAGGGTAGGATTCTGCCTGAATCAAGCAGTTGAGGAACAATTTGAGGCTTGCCCAACCAATGGGAGGGAAGGTCATTTCTTAGAAGGTAAGAGTAGGGTCTCGGAGAATGGAGGAGTGGACAAAATAAGCATCAAACACTTATCTCTTGGTTTGGCAAAATAACTAATGACTAACAAATAAGCCAAAATCTTAGCAATCAAACTGGAAAGGAAATGGAATTTACTGGAAGAACCAAATATATACTGACTTGTTGAAAACATGTTTAATGCTGATCGAAAAGCTCATATCCAATTTATTTGTATCCGATTTACTTTTTTCTTTCGGAAAACGTGTGGCCAGGCATGGTGGCTCACGCCTGTAATTTCAACACTTTGGGAGGGTGAGGCAGGTGGATCACAAGGTCAGGAGTTCAAGACCAGCCTGGGCAAAATGGTGAAATCCCGTCTTTACTAAAAATACAAAAATTAACTGGGCGCAGTGGTGGGCACCTGTAATCCCAGCTACTCAGGAGGCTGAGGCAGGAAAATCACTTGAACTCGGAGGCAAAGTTTGCAGTGAGCCGAGATTGCACCACTGCACTCCAGCCTGGGCAACAGAGTGAGACTCCATCTCAAAAAAGAAAAAAAAATTGTGTATATGATGCTATTTTACCCCTGAAGTTGATATATTTTCATTTCAGTAATACATATGGAAGTGACTACCTTATAACCAGAAACCTCAATCCCTCCCAGTCCCTACAAAGGCAGGCCTATACGTAACAATATTACCTGAGTCTTCTTAGGGACAATCAGCTGAACACAGCATCTGGCCTGCTTTGCATTTTCCAACCCATATGCTTACCCAGTATGAATGTTGATTAATAACATGCATCTCTAAGATACAAACCTATCAGGTTCACTTTGCATATATAGCCACAAGCCGAGAACCAGCTTATCTGGTTTCCTTATATCAGGGCAGATTGCCTCTCATAAGGGCAAGGTGGTGTCCTTTCCATATGTTTGCCAAAATGCTTATTTAATAGAAACTATTTATAAATGTTCATTATAGCACTTTTTTTCCTTGAAAACCACACGTTCATGTTTGTTGAAGTTTTTTCTTTTCTCTTCTTTTTGACCACAACCGGCTTAACTTACTGGAAAAAAATAATATTCATATTTAAAGAGGTAAATTTTCCAGCTGAAACTGAAAATACTGACTGCTTCATCCGTGATGATCTGAAAAACCAGCATTTCTCACAGCGGCTCATTTTGCTGAGTTAACATTTACATGTGTATGCTGAAAGAAAATTAGGTTCCAAAGAAGTAGAGGGGCCCTGCCAAATGAACTCCCTTGAGACAATATTGCCAGGAATGGTCAGTACCAGTACTCAAAGCACTGAAATTGTACAACTACAATTTCAGTTCTAAAAACAACTGAAATTTTTTTCTGAAAGCCTTTGAATGGCACCTGGACACTGACGCCCATATTGACTGGGCTATGCTTTCTCTCCCACCCTTCCTGTTTACCTGTGTTAATAGACAATGGTGTTTTGTTTTCTTTTGTTCTGCAAGCAGCAGAGATGTGTCTAGCAGTGTGGTCCAGGATAAATAACTGTTGGAATTGGTTTTATATATACATCAAAGTTAGCCTCAAAAGAGGAAAAGAAGCAGAGGGGCTGTCACTGCTAAACTGCCTTAAGGGTATACTGAGAAGGAGAATGAAAAGATTAACCTTGATTTAGGCAGCCTCAGGTGCCCTAAAGGAGTCTACAGGATGCCCAGGCCCATATTTAGCACCATCTGGAAGCATAACCATTACTTTCCTTTGCTATGCCTTGGTGACGGCAGATTCCAAAGGAAAGGCTTTGTTTCCCTCATGCTTTAATATATGAGAACATCAGGAGTTTTCTGCTCCTACGTTAGTTTTGCAGACTAGAAGGAATGGTAGTGAAGTCAGAGCAAGAATTAACAAACCATTCCTTTCTTCAGCTGAAAAACAAGTCAAACGCTGCTTTTGCGAGGAGTCACACTGGCTTTGTTGTTTTGCAATTGAATATTTGAAAATTTTTACCTCCTTTTGCAGAAACAGGATGTCTCACTGTTTTGCCCAGGTTGGTCTCAAACTCCTGACCTCAAGCAATCCTCCAACTTTGGCTTTCCAAATGGATTGCAGGCATTGGGATTACAGGCAAGAGCCACCTCATCCACCTGCGACCTATTTTTTACATTTTTTTTCCTTTAGCAAAGAAAGCCCTGGCCATTCATACTAAGAAGTCTTGCTAATTAGACAAGATTACCTTTGTCCTACACACAAACTAGGTTTATATCAGGGTTTCTCAACAGTGACACTATTGACACTGGGGGCTAGATAATTCTTTGCTGTCAGGGATGTCTTCTGCATTCTAGAATGTTTAGTGCCTGGCTTCTACCTACTAGATACCAGGAGCATCCCCATTTCTACCTCCAAGTGTGATAACCAGAAATTTTTCCAGCCAATGCCAAATGTTTTCTGGGGTACAAAAACTACCACCGGTTGACAAAGTGGTTTTATGATTAGACGGAAAGGAAAAGAAGAAAAAAAAGCTGTCTGGCTAGGCCAATTAGAGATCTTAGATAATTACTATATACATGCAACATTAGATGGTTTTATTTTCATTAAACTTTTTAATTTTTTTAAATCTCTTACAGACCCTGCTTTGATGCTAGCTTGATATAATGCTAACGTGGCCTTGAACTATTTCTTCCTTCCTGAGTTTGCCTACTAGTATAACTTAAAGATCTAAGTTACACTATTACTCATTACATCATAGCTAGAATTGCTTCATCAGATTATCAGGTAAATATAGTATCACTGAGACAAAATTCTCTCATTATGATGTAAGATAAAAAAAAATATTTCATTAACAACACATATAAAGCAAGTACCCTTTGGTTCAACTCAGGTTAGAAAGTGGAATATCTTTTCTATTTCTTATTTTGCAAGTTATAGACTACAGCCAGGAAACTCTGGAAAGGACTCTAACCATAACAGTTAAACAAGTTTCGTGAGATGCTAGAAATGTATGTTTTCGTAATTAGGCACATTGATTAAGAAATATTTTCACTTATTGGAAAAGTCTTTCCAATAAGCTGAATGTGCTACTTTCATTTTAGATGCTGCTTATTAGAAAAGGACCTAGTAAATGAGAGTGGTTAGGTTCAGAGCTAGAGAGTGAATTTTAGAGAAAAGCAATAGTTGTGACTCATTCACTTTCTAAACTTTTACACATAGTCATTTACGATAAGTGTTTTCTTTGCAATGTATCTTCTTAAGTGGTGAGACTTAAGAAGTCAATTACTGGTAGCACTTTTATAGTTATTCTAATTTATGCAATTAAAGGTCTGTGACAATGAAAACATTTCCCCAATTGCATTTATACTTTCAGGGTACCAGACCAGAAGATCAGATCACAGAAGTTCATGGAGAAAAAGACCAGCGGACAGCACTCTTGAGCTATATGCCAGGCCAGTTCTTCCTGGAATTCTAATGGATTTAAATGGCTTAAGAGACGGGATGAATTGTTGAAAATGGTTCTTTCAAAAGACCTCACGGAAGGCCAAAGACAAGATTCACTGAGGCCAAGGTATATGTGAATTATATTCCAAAGGATGGCTTTGCTTTGATTTCCACACCACCATTTCTCCATGCTGTCCCTGTAATCTAATTCTTTCTTTTTTTATCTTGTTATTAAAAGGTTAATTCCGCTTCCTATGGTATGTATCTATGTTTCTTAAGTAGGATAACAAAGAAGGCTTAAGAGCTTTTCTGCCCAAGGCCTCTTAAAAAGTAACTAGCTGTGCATTGTTCAGAAACTGATTATAGATTTCTAGTTTTGTTATTCTGTCTCAGCAATACTACTAAGGAGTACTCTTAAAGATTCTTGAAGATAAATATAGTTTATGAAAAATATAATATTGCATTTTATTAGCTGGTTTTTGGTAAATCAGTGAATAAACAAAATATAAATAAATATTTTATCAATTATTAGACTGCTAAATTCATTAAAATTCAGTATGCTCCTATATAATCATGCTAATGCCTTTCATATTGGATTTACAAGCATGTCAAATGTATTTTCAGAAATAAATTCAACTAGTCTTACCTCTACATCTTCTGGAGCTGGCAGAAATTCGGGGTCCTAGAGCAAAAGAAAAGTTATTCTGAGTTATTTTTATAAGTCAAAACCTCCTTTTATATTAATTGAAAAGTATGATTTCAATTTTTTGGTGACAAATATGGTCTTACCAAGTCATTCACATAACTTTTCAGCTGATCAACAATATCTATAAGTTGACGCATTCTAATCATGTGGCGATCTTGACCTTGGGAACTTGATTTATGGACCAATGTACCCAAGAAGATGACTATCAGACAGATGACTATCCTTTCCATGTTGCCAGGACTGGATCTCATAAGTACCATTAGTAGAGCAAGACCTTGGTCTCGTTTTCACTTCAGCTTGAATGAGAACAGATTGCCAGTTAAGCTACCTATTTATTCATCCTTCAGGGAGAGGTAAAGCCCTCCCATTGCAGCCTGGAAATCTTCGTAAAATGGATGAATGTGAGTAACTCTTTTTTCTTTTCCACTGGCTAGGTATACGTGTGCATGTGCTAATGTGTGGGGGCAGGGATTGATGGAGTCAACGAAATGTGCCCTATCTGCACCTTTGACAGGAAAAAGAGAGAATGGGTGAATTCCAATTTTCAGCATGAATTAAAAAGTATGTATAGGTACTATAAGACTTCAAAAAAGTAAACAAAAACACTTTGATTTCTTTTTCTCAACCTCCCCTGGCATCTTACCTGTTCTCTCTGATAGTCATAAGGGCACTTTGATAATGAGTAAAGGCAACATGTACTTTCATGCAGGACTTTTTCTTATGGTAATAATTATGTCTTTTGACTAAAATCATCCAGTATTCCATCATAAAAGTAGGAGGAGAGGCTATCTTTTAGGAAATTTTAAATAAAGAGGTATTTTCCAAATTTGCAAGAATATTTTAGGTTAAGTTTCAAGAGTTTAAAATAGAATTTGCTTCCAACTGTTCACCAAAGCATCTTTAACTAAACATTTATTTTGGCTTCTGACATGTTACTTAACAATCTGATTTATTAATATTATAATTGACTCTAAGGGACTCTATAGAAATTCTGTCCTTCTCAAACAAGATCTCACTCTACCATTATCTAAAAAATTATCTAATATCCATCTCTTCTATATAATACATCAATTAAATGAGTGAAACTTACTAATGCTCAATCTTGTCCAAACCAAAAATATTTCCAATCAGCAAAATAAAATATACCCATAAATGATTCATTTTCTCTTATGGTAGTATTACTTTGTTCTGTTAGATACTGTTTCCTCTGGGTGTGAGCAACATATTTCTAACTGCATCTGTGACCGGGTAGAGGTTAATTAAAGACCTAAAATCCAGAAATGGTTTTATCATCCTTTCTTCTGCTTCTCTTGTCCCTGCGACTCTAACCCATTTGAGAAAGTTGAATATAATATTCTAGCTAGAAAGTCATGTACCATAATTAGTTAGGTCATATAAATAAAACTCTTGACTATGGATTTTATTTATTCATTCATTTATTTCATTACATACTTTAGAATACCATACTTTATTCTAGACTGTTATGTAGCCAAGAAAAATTGGAGTTTTGACTTGATTTGCTCTGTAGTTGACTAATCTTTTTATTATAGAATGTCTATTCAAGAGTATACAGGTTTTGCCTTACATAGTAGGCAAGAGTTCATACAATATGATCAAGAATTCCTCCATGTAATAGTTATATTCTATAGGACAGGGTTCTGCACAAACTTATGAATGCATGTGGACAAAGGGTTGCACTTGGTGCCTCCACATTGCCTGTATGGTCTTTGTACATGCTCTCCTAATCCACCTGAACAGATATGCATCTCCTTGAATACACTTACAGTGGTTAGGAGGTCATTTTCTAAAGCTTGAGGTCAAATCCAGGTTCTACCAATTAATAGCACATATGATCCTGTGTGTGTAATTGCAAAAGGAAGATAAGTACAGAATCTAATCATAAGGTTGTGATGAGATTAGATGAGACAAAAAGGCTAAGTATAGCATGTGATAACATCCCAGGAGGTTCGCATGCTAATCATGGATGAGGATGAAGGGGAAAACTTAAAGAAGCATAGGGAGGCTAAACTGATCAGAGAAGGAACAGAATGGACAGGTCAGTGTTCAGCCAGAATACATGGTTGTAGTTGTACTGGTGGTTTAAAAAAGAAAAAAAGCCAAAGATCTTTTGTATTGCCTGGAGAGAACCATTGCTTCTGGCCCTGGAGTGACTCACCACTATGTTAGACATCCCAGTCCCTCCCTGAGACATCCCAACCCTCTCCATAATCCATCTACGAGTGCATCAGGGGTTTCAGAGTCTTGCTCCAGCACTATGACCAGAAGCCTTTCTGAAAGTTGGAATTTCTACCTTAAATGGCACATTAGTTTTTAAGCATTTTGGATATCATCTCTGGTGTGACAGATTTACTAATGCCCCAAAGATATCCATGCCCTAATCCCTGGAACCTGTGAAAATGTTACCTTACATGACAAAGGGGACTTTGCTGATGTGAATAAATTAAAGATTTTGAGATGGGAAGATTATTCTGGATTATCCTGTGGGCCCAATGCAATCACAGGAGCCTTTATAACAGGAAGACAGGAGGGTCAAAGTAAAAGAAGGAGCTGTGATGTCAGAGGTGGAAGTTGGAGTGATGTGGGGCCAGAAGCCAAGGAATACAGGTGGCTTCTAGAGTCTGGGAAAAGTAAGAAACAGATTCTTCCATGGAGCCTTCGAAAAGAATGCAGCCCTGCCAACACCTTGACTTTAGTCCCATAACGCTCATTTTGAGTTATTACTTCTGACCTTCAGAAATGTAAGGTAATAAATGCATGCTGTTTTGTCCTTACTTGAAAAGACGCCCATCTCTTTGAAGTGTTTATGGTAATTTGTTACAGCAGCAGTAGGAAAGTAACATACATAGGTATGGGATTCTTAATCTTGGGGGGAAAAAGTAGGAAAAGTGGGAAAGAGAGGAAAGGGTGATAAGAAAAAAAGATCCAGCAAAGGTTGGAATTTGGTTGGGCTTTGGGGAGGTGCAGGTAGAGGATATAAAGAAGTATGGACAAAGGAGGGAAGTATGATTAGTGTAGCTGCCACATGGTATGGACTTCAGGGATAAAAAACCTATAGTGAGGATGTTCCAGAAAGTCTGGTGTGTGTTGTAAAAGCTCCTTCCTAGCCCTGAGAAAACTTCACTCAGGATTGACAGCATGGTTCAAAGTTATGGATCCCAATTTGCATTTCATTTGAATTCATCACTGTGTGGAGATGAACCTTAGGGTGGGAGCAAGGAGGCCCAAAAGTATTTGAGCCACTAGGCAAAGTAAATTATTCACTGCTCAGAAATATTAACGTTATTGCTACCTTTACAGCATCATATCATTGGGGTTTGAAGGGCTGCTTACTCTTTAAATTATAATTATTTTTATAATCTGAGTACAATCACTCCTGCTATAAGGCTCATTTTGAAAATGATAATATATTCCAATGGGATTAATATATCAATGAACAATTTGAATATAACAAGAACTTTGTGTTTCCTTATGTTTAATTTTATCCGCAAGAAATGCTAGATGAATAAAGAAAACTGCATCCAACTGAACTGAGCCATGTAGGAATACATAAGATGTCGTCATACCTCCAACAGTCACCAACATCCTCAGTTCACGCATGTATAATGAGCCACACCCATCTACATCTGGCGTCACAATTTTCCATCCCAGAGAACTCTCCTTCGCCACGTCTCAGGAACTCACAAACTGTAACCCTCCCAACACCCAACTCCATGAACAAACTTCAAGTCTTTTTCTAGGTAAAACAATGTATTTATTCTAGCATTTGTGTATTTCTTAACCATTTAACATGTCTAAAGCAGCTGTCTTTTTAAATTAGGTTGCTATCTTCTTTTTTAGTGTCACTGATGAAGTTTTTGAGTGCTGTGCTCCTAATCTCATTTTCCTGTAAGCGTGTGGTTTTTGAGTTTATGATTTTGTATAGTGCAGTGATTTTTGAAACGTGTGTCACATTATGGCAGAATTCTCTGTCTTTTGTCTCAAAATGTCACACTTAAGCCCCAACAGTGACTACTTTTATCCAGGCAAAAAAACACGACTAAAATATAGAATTTATTCTTAAGGTAGGAAATAAAAGGGAGAGAAAGAGAAAGGGAAGAGGAAGGGAGAGACAATTAAAAAGAATTTGTCATTTCTACGCATGGCCCATCTGAGGTACTTAAACACCCCGGTGTCCATTTCTTCCTTGGTCCTTTCCTGTTAACACATGGGGGCTTAGCTTGGCATCTGTGGATTTCCCGGGTTCCATACATGTGCTTCAGAGATTCCCTAACCTCCTGCAATTACTTGCAAAATTTTGTATTGCTATTGTGAGCAGAAGAAAATCTTAAATCTCATCAGCTTCTCAGTGGAAATGTCATGCAACTGCTGTTTGTTTTCCAGCCCCCAGAGACTTTGGTAAAGGGTTATGCAAACTGTGTTTTTTCAGCATGTGCACACCATCAGGCATAAGTGTGGCAGCTCCAGAATGTCTATAAAGGAGTGGCTGAGAGTCAGCAGCTTGGCTGGAAGCCACACTTGAATAGCAAGCAAACCGCTTTTACTTACCTTCCAGGTCTATTTGGTACCTTGGAATAGAGTGATGAGTTTTACTAGATATATGCTTTCCAGGAATATAATCAAGGTCGTCACTGTGAAAGTATAAAACTTTCGTCATTTACCCAAGGGGATTCATGGACACATTTTAAGAATTTTCTTTAATGGACTGTGTTTATAGAACACCTTGTCAGGGCAGAAATGAGGCCAGGGAACTAATGAGGTGGAAGTCTGAAGAGGAAGGGTTTTGCATGGGAAAACTGTGCCAGGTCTAAAACTGAGCTGAACACCCCCAACTCCCTGGCCCGTCCTCATGGTTCTTCCTGTGATCCCTGCGGGGTGAATAACCCTTTTCTGTTTTCACTGGCTTTTGCCCCTCATGGGTAGAATTAGATGTTCTGCATGGCAAACTGTGGGAAGAGAGGCCTCCAGTGTTTAGAGTAATATTAAGTTATTATCATGTGTACCACTACTTTTAATGCATATTAAAGGTACTCAGACAGGTGGCTTGTCTCTGGGCTGGTATGAGCTTTACATCGGTCTCTGTCAAACTAGAAGAAAAATGTCACTAAAATAATTCAAGACAATTTTTGTACTTTCCAACAATGTTCAGGTAACAGCTGATAATAATTTGTTTGACTTGATGGAGAAAATTTGAACGAGGAAAATCCTCAAGGACTTGCCAAAATCCCTTCTGTAAAATCTTCCTTAAGGAAGTTTAAACACTCCTACTCTCTCTTCTCCCATTCTTTTGAACTCACTGCATGTATTGATATCGCTGACTTAATTTCTTTTCTAGAACATATGTGAAAGTAAGAGTGTGTATATGTAACCCATTATGTACATAACAAAAAAAAATCCTTCTGATATTCAAATTTCATGACTCCAGATCACTACTGTGCATTCTAAGAAGGCCAGGGACTCATGGAGACCAAAGGATCAGTCCTGGTCATTTTTGAGAAAAACAAGAGAAAAACAAGAGCCATCTCGGGCCCCACATTCTCTAGCTCTTGATTGGTATCACTGGCAGCCCTACCATCTGGTGGTCAGTGTGTTGCAGCAGAGGGTCACTCACTGATGCTGCTTATCAACAGCACCTTTTCTGTGGGGAGTGCAGTCCTCTATTCTGCTAGTAGACTCAGGTGGGTCGAAGACTGGGTTCGTGAAGGACAGATCTCTTTGCTAACATTCACACAAAGTCATTGTTTGGAAGCACAGTCCTGCTTCTGAAGTGCTGGGTCCAGAGGAGTTCTAGCAATAGCCACATGGGTCTTCTCCTCAGGTCTTGGCTCCAACATGGATACCCAGCAGGGAGGCTAGAGATCAGATGTCCTTCATTCCATGACCGCCAGGCCTAGAAGATAGAGACAGAGCATTGGAACATCTGCACTCTTCAACCTGGGTCCACAGGTGAGACAAGTTTCATCAGCCTCTCCAGCTTCCTTTTTTTCACTCAACCTATGTCAGGGACAGCAGTTCATACAGGATTCACACAGGGATATTTCACTAGATTAATATTGGGGAGATCCAGTCTTATACCACACTCGGGGGTGGGGAGGACAAGCGACCACAGAATCCTGAAATGGCTTCTGAGCCATCAGAAGTCAATGTGCTCACTACAGTTTCAGTGTTGAATGTTTTATTTTACTTCAATTCTTTAAATATGGTTTCTCCACATACAGTGTGCATGGTAGTTCTAAAAACAAGAATAAATAATTAACAAAGGAAACACAGACTCTGTGAGATTTGCCCACTGGGCTCCAAGACTGCCCTGAAATCACCCTTTAAACAGAGAGATAGTTATACCCGATAGACTCTTTTGCTGCTAATAATGGGAAATGGGATTCCTCTTTCTGAGAAAAGACTTTTGGCCAATCAAAAAGATAATATTAATAAATATTCTAGCAAACACTTTTGTACCTAAGTGCTTTATAGATATAGTCTCATTTAAAGCAACAACCATGAGAAATAGATATTATGATTATGCCTCTTTACTACCGAAGCACAAAGACGATAAGGAAGACATTGAAGTGATTGGAAGAACTACCTCCAGAGCCTGACGACTTCTCTCTATAGCAGGAAACTGCCTCCATTGCTGATGTTGTTGATGTTGATGTTCTGTTTCATTGCTGATGAAACAGAACAGCCCGTGTGGTTAGTTAATGAGATTCCATAATGGGACTGGACCTCAATGAAGATGTTCCTGACGTGGTTTGGGGTAAAAAGGGGAGTCTGTTTGCAGAATTATTGTTGATAATATCTAGAATTTAAATGTAATCTTTTCTGGGTTAATTAAATAAAATAATCAGCTTCTCATCTGGGCCAGAATATCCAATTGCTTCTCTTTCATTGACTTTAACTGGTGACAACCTGGTCCAGTGTAAGACCTAATAATAATTTTCTAGTGTTTTATATCCATAAAGGAAGAGATAAAGAAATGAATAAACTTCTGCAGTCATTTGGGTCTTGAATAGCATAGACAAAAGCAATCAGGAAATCAGTTATCTTGACAGGAAAGGGCAAAAATATGACTTAGTTATTTACATTTTTAAATCAATTATTATTCATTTTCCATGTTTTTCAAGCCTTTTCACAGTTATGAGAATATCGCAACACTCACTGTTTGCTCCACTTAACTCTCAGAACTTTAAAATACACACCAAGGGGGAAATCAGTACAAAAGAAGAAGGAAAAATGAGGAATACAAAAGAAACATGCTTATAACAAGCATCAACTAAAAGTAAATTTTCATGAAATTAAGAGATAAATGATTCAATGATTTTGGATATTGGCAGTTAAGTCATCACAGGTCAGATTAGCGTATTTAGCCAAAGCTGTTCATCATCAGTATCTGCATCAACCAGAAGCTTTAATGACATGACAGGGATGAAGAACTCTCTGGCCCTTGAGTTGATTTATCCAGCTCTCAGAACCACTGCTCTGGTCATTGCTACTGTGTTCAGATAACTATTTTTAATGGCGTTGGTGTTCAGGTCAACATTTAGAAATGTTTACATTTAGGTCTTAGAAATGTCAGGATTACAGAGGCTGAGGAAGGTCAATGGTAATCATTAAGAATGATGACTGCAGGCTGGGCGAAATGGCTCACACCTGTAATCCTAGCACTTTGGGAGGCCGAGGCAGGCGGATCACCTGAGGTCAGGAGTTCGAGACCAGCCTGACCAACATGGAGAAATCCTGTCTCTCCTAAGAAAAATAATAATAATAATACAAAAATAGCTGGACGTGGTGATGCGTGCCTATAATCCCAGCTACTTAGCTACTCAGGAGGCTGAGGCAGGAGAATCACTTGAATCCAGGAGGCGGAGGTTGCAGTGAGCTGAGATCATGCCACTGCCCTCCAGCCTGGACAACAAGAGCAAAACTCCTCTGTCTCAAAAAACAACAACAACAAAAAAAGAATGATGACTGCTAGCAGACCACCATCCAAGGGAGCCACAGACCTGGCAAAGTTCTGCTTTTCCGCCTCCCTCTCCCTTTGTCTTCCTCCTGCTTCCTCTCTGGGTCTCTCACCTTTTCTTCCTTCCTCTTTTGTTTCTCATTCCTCCCAGATTTCTTCTCCTCTTCTCTTTCCTTCACTTTTTTTCTTCCACTTTGTTTCTATTCAAATCTGCATACCAGGAAACTAAAACATATTTTAATTGTAATTATTTTATTAAATAAAGCTTTCTAGCCTCTAAATAGTTGTTTAAAGTAAAACGAATTGGATACTATAATCTCTCTAAGCACTAGAAAGAGGCTCTTTCAAATGACTTTTGGTATTTGATCTTTGGGTTCTATTTTTCCTCCATTGAATCAATGATCAAAGGAGGAAAAACAAATAACATCTTCTAATTTATTATGTCAGAAAAAACTGTAAAGAGACAATATCTGCTTAGTAACCAGGGGAAAGATAATTTGAGAATATCCTGCTTACTTTCTGAATCTCTAAGGAGCAATTTTATTTCAGAAAATATTATCTTACCTGTTGTCAGTTGTTCTCTGTGTCAAAGCTCTCTGAGTTGCCACAACCATGGGCTTCTGTGGAAACTGCCTTGTTAGCTCCTATTGCACATAACGCATACCAAGCCTGAGTTATTCACATATATACAAATCCAGCAGACACCATCAGAGAAGAAACACCTTATACAGTTTTGTGTGGGATCCTTTATAAAGAATTTCTACTTTCATTTATCTGCTAAGTTTTATGTGAAGAATCCAGAAAAAGAAGTTTTTGTAATAGGCTTATATTTCCCATAAGCTCATAATTGATACACAAAAATAGTTAAATTGGGCTGGGCACAGTGGCTGACACCTGTAATCCCAGCACTTTGGGAGCCCGAGGCAGGTAGATCCACCTGAGGTCGGGAGTTCGAGACCACCCTGACCAACATGGAGAAACCCTGTCTCTACTAAAAATACAAAATTAACAGGGTGTGGTGGCACATGCCTGTAATCCCAGCTACTTGGGAGGCTGAGGCAGGAGAATCGCTTGAACTCGGGAGGCGGTAGTTGCAGTGAGCCGAGAT